>NC_083354.1:123389385-123695099 GCF_030254825.1 Meriones unguiculatus
AGGCATCTGTACATCACAATCACAGCAGTAGCTGTCTCCAGTTTGGGCTCCATGTCCTAGGTGTGCATACATTCTGACTTAGGTGTGCATACATTCTGACTCATGTGTTCTTCAACAAAGATGTGGCTCAGATACTCTAATGATGGGACTGCAGGAGATGACAGTATTAACATGGTTTCAAGGAACATTCTTTCTGAGTGAACATGTCAACAGTCTTATCTATGGTTGGTAGACACTCAGGCTTGAGGGTCACTGCTCTAAGGCATGATGTTATAACATAATGCAAGTGATTTTGACATTACATCATCATACTCACCTGTTGGCCAATACCCCACATCACTGTGTCCTCTACCAAACTTTCTCATTTTTGAGCTCTGGAGCACAGACTGAGAGTTAACCCTTCAAACATTTTTAGGTGCTCATGTTGCTGGTATGACCACATTTGGTGTGGGTAAGAGCATAGTCAACTACCTGGGCTTTGCTCTTCTGTCTGCAACTGACCAGCCACTCTCTCTGTGGGTTCCAGTTCTCCATCTGCACAAGGTAGCACATAACAAACTCTTTCTCACATGTGTGTAGCAGAAATTAATGAAAGGTGTTTGTACATAGCCAGTGCTTCATGAATGTCCAATTGGGACTGAAAGGATGAAGAGACCTGGCCTATAGATTCACATGGCTTTAGTGCACTTGTAGAAATAAAATCTGCACTGCCTGGCTCCATACGCCTAGATTTCTGAGCGCTGGACCCCATCAGCTTCATCATTACTCCAAAACAAGGAAGATCCTTATCTATCCGTGGTTAGCATGACTCAGGCCCAGATGGTGTCACCTGCTCAGAGCTGCCTGCTTTTCTATCCCCGTGGTGTGATCTTTTCAATTATCACCCCGTAGTGGGGTGCAAGGGTTAGTCTAGTCCCACCATCTTAACAGTGGGTGATGGGTGGGGCTGAAATCCTCCTTCTCCCTGTAACACGCTGCAACAGCAGCATCTGCAGCATCTTCGACTCTGTGTACTAAAACATGTTAGGAACAGATTGAAGGAAAAGATATTTGCATTTTGGACAAGGAAGCTAATGAATTTGTGTCTCCTACAGTTTGCATGTGTGCTCAGCGAACATGTTTTCTCTAAAGCAAACACTGTTTTACCTCCACACACCGCAAAGCTGTAATTCTGAATTTGTAGTAGCGCAATCTGTTATTATGAAGATACTAGGGAAATAAAACATCTCTTCTAAAGCTCTGCCTTGTTAAGTGTCAATTAAATTCAGGAAGATAATCACGAATAATGGTACCCTAGTGATCCCAATACAGATGGTGTGGCCCATTTAAGATGGTTCCGATTAAATTAAATACTTTTGATGTGCCATACTTTTGGCCTTTTGGACTCTTGTATCCTTCCTTATTTGTATTATTGCAGTTGACTTTTAATTGGTTTATTCAGCCTTTAAAACTTATCTCACCCTCACCCCCTTCAAGCTCATGTCATTGTTTTGGGAGGTTGAAAGACCTTTGGAACATGGGTTCAGTCTAGAAAACATACACTGCTTGGTGCAGGCCTTTGAGTTGTGCTTTATAAACCTAGCCAGTCCTCAATTCTATTGAATCCATGGAAAAACAATTGCTCAGTCTTTACTTCTAGTTAGTCACAAAGGTAAAGAGAGAGCCTCTGACACTGAGCAGGCCATGGTTCAAAGCAAAGCCAGACTTACAAGCAAATGATTTAAAACAACAACAACAACAACAAAAACAACATTCAGAAAGGACTTAAAATACTGAGTGAATAGAATCCCAGGTGAAGAAAACAATATGCTAGGAGCCAGAAATGGTTTCCTGGGCAACGCCACTACCTCAGCTCATTCTTAGCAGGTAAATGTGGAATAGGGGAGTACAGACAGAAGGGAAGAAATCCTAGGCAATGGCAAGACTATAGTGAGAGACAAAGAGGCCAGGTGTAGCTCAGGTGAAGAGGAAATTAGAATTCATTTTATAGCCTGCAGCTCACGAGCACCAGTGAAGACTTTGGTGTATCCATGGTAATCTGAAGTTTTTGGTGACCTTAGAATGTGTTACTGAAGCAAGGTGGCAGGTTTATATTTCCCATGACGATCATTTAGGGCTTTGAGTAAGAAGGGTGTTTTAGTTGTTTTCTTCATCATTATGACCAAAATGTCTGACAGAAGCAACCAAAGGAAGGAAAGATGTATTCTGGTCCATTATTCCTGAAGGAGTCGTACATTGTGGTGAGGATGGTGTGGTCAGGGAGTTTCTCCATCTATTGAAGTGGAAACAGTGGACAATGGCCCCTTAAAACATCTCGGCAGGTGAGAAAGCAGAGGGTGTGAGTGGGACTTGAGCTATGATCGTCAAAGGCCTGCAGTGTACGTATTCTAGACAGATGCCATGTTCCAATGGTCTTACAAGCAGCCAAAACAATAATAGACTCATTATTGGGGACCAAGTACTCATGAGCCTGAGAGCAGGGTGTTTGTTTCACATTGAAGCCATGACAGAAGTTTGCAGGGCTGAATAAACCAACTGGAAATCAACTTCAATAATATGAATAAGACTTTAAATTAGGAGAAATAGGAGTGCTTCAATAACCAATTAGGAAGCAGGATAAGGTAATTTGATTCATAAAACTGTGGAAGGGCAAGGGTCAGGAATGACGTTAAGGTGACGCTGTGAGGCGTGGACAGGTGTGGAAAAGAAAATAGAGCACAGCATTGGTTCTGAGCCTCAGATACAGTGATTGTGCCCACCAAAGGTCCATGTGGTGAAAGTTTTGTCCTATGCTCGGTGACGTAAAAGCTACAATAGATCCTTGAAGAGGTAGAACCTAGCAGGAGTGAAGAGACCACTGGGACACTGTTCTTGGAAGAAATTGGTGTAGCTCCTGTGGGACCTCACTGGGTTGGAGTGCTTTGTTATAAAAGAGCAGGACTGGCATTTCCTGCCCCGACGATTTCCTGTCTTACTGTGGAATATCCTGTCCTCTTCGCTGCCATGATGCTGCTGAGCGATACAGCCAACGGGTTGCTTAGTGGATGGGATGATATGATCACGGACATTCTGTCTCCAAAATTAAACCCAACATCCCTCTCTTTTTTTATATAAAGTATTCTTTCATTATAGTGATGGAAAATGAACTAAAACCATTAGACATGTAACCATAAGATCTTATCAGGTAGTCTAGTGATTTACATTAAGTCTGAGATGAAAAGGAGGAGTTTGGGCTAAATCAATAGATTTGAGTACTTTTTAGTTTTAATATAATTTTTAAATTCATTTCTTTTATATGCGTGACATCTATGTCCTTACATTCTGTGCATTCCTGTCACCTATGTAGGGCAAACGAAGGCATGGGTTCCCCTGGGACTGGAGTTACATACAGATCGTTGTGAGGTGTCATTTGGATGCTGGGAATCAAAATTGAGTCCTCTGGAAGAACAGCCAGTGCTCTTAAGCTCTGAGAAGCCATCTTTTTGGTCCCCATTTTTAATTAAAAATCACTTGATTGTAATGAATTCATAAATAAACACATCACACAGCTAAATTCAGGAATCAATTCAAATAAGCACTTGCCCTGTCCAAACTCCAAACATCTCAGTGAGCCACTGTCCAGTTAGTGTGGATACTCTGAAGCCCTGGAGCTTCTCTTAGTGTTTCACACTTTTGCTACCAATTATATTCTTATGCACTCACCTACCATGAGAAAAGAATAAATTATGACAGACTTAAAACTGGAAAAACAAGTAGCTTTATAGTCTCGTGTCCACTGCCTGAATCATTCATTCCTTATCACCTAATATTTCCCCTGATTTAATCTCCTTCTAAATGTTTATACTCTACCTACACACATATATATATCACAAATATATATATGTATATATATATATATATATATATATATATATATATACACACACATGTATATGTTTATTGCCTGGGATTCTCATTTTAGGGAGAACATACTTTTTTTTGTGAGATTGTGTGACATCACTTACTACACATTCTAAGTCCATCCATTTTCCTGCAAATTTTGTGATTTTCTAGATTTCACAGTATTTGTATCTGAAAGTTTAGGAAAGATAACATTCAGGCAAAACTAAGGAATGGGAGGCAGAAACTGAGAGAATAATACAAGTGAAGAAAGAGTGACATCAATCCAGATGAGGAGCAGCCACAGGGAGGGCAGGAAAGCTGGACCGGGGAGCTGTAAGGATCAACACAGGAGCTGAGAGTGAGGCTTCAAGGAGGATCTTAGTGTGATGCTATGGCTAGGTGTCAGCTAGAAGCTCTGGCTTGAGAGGGGGCTTGAAAAGGAATATAAATTTGTCCATAAACATATCTCACCAGATTACAGGCTCAGGGACACGGAAGAAACCAAAGCAGAAGAAGCAGGAAGATGGAAGCAGAGGAGACATTTTATATCACTTTTCGGACGACAAAGGATACACTAAAGAGAAGCATTAGGTGTCCTTTGTACAACTGCAGAAGTTCAATCTGGACCGAGCATTGGCCTCTGTGAATTGTTTAGTTACAGAATAATAATTTTCGAAGAGTCAGAGAAAAGATCTCTGCCTCTTGTGATTATGAAATGAAGTGTGGAGTGGCTATCCAGGGATTCTGTTCTGAATGTATCCTTGAAATACATCTACAGGAGATGCCATCACAGGTTTCTAGTTCTGTTTATGTCCCCAGGGGAACCAGCATCAAGTCCAAGCAGTACTTGGTATTCCTAAAGAGTCTTTCCCTGCATAATCCATATTCTCTTGAGATTAAACCATGGGTAGAAAAATAGCATCCCTTGCAAGCATTAAGTAGAGTTTTTGTTTCTAAAAGCTAGGAAACCAAGTCAAGCCAAAACAAAGTAGAGTAGAAACAAAGAAGGGAATTTACACAGTACAATTCTGAGCTACAGTGTCCTCCAGGCTCAGCCAGACCTGGCCTTGGAAGATGCCTGGAGAATCAATCTGTCTTTCCTTGCCTGTCTGTCAGTCCCACTGTCTCTGGACCCCCTTCTTTTCAGAAGTGTTTTTCCATGGTGTCCTGCACGTCTGTCAGACCCATGTATAAGAGATCCTTGGTGTCAGCATCCTTTGCAAGATGACGGGGTTTTGCCCAAGCTAGCTACATCTGAAGCATAGTGTTTCAAGATAAAACATTAAATAGATGGTTGGTATAGCAAATCAAGAATCTGTTCTGAATAAGATATGTTTCCATGGAGGCCAACTACAGATCTTGCACTTTGTCATGTTTCTTACCATGGGAGAAAGTGTCCCTTGTGGGAATAAACATGTGAATTAATTTGGGGAAAATGGAAACATTTGTTTCTAAGAAATCACTAAACATTGCTAACCCCCATTTAATTAGTGCAAAGGAAAAAATCAAAATGCAGTTTTTTATATTAGAAGGATCTGCAGATTTGGTTTTGTATGTAAAATATTAATATATAAATTAACTTCACAAAATGTACAGTTCAGGTAAATTTTTAGAAACTGAAAGCAAATAAATAGTTAACAGAAAAGAAAGAAAAATCAAGCCTTGTGACCCAGGAGTACTGAGTATTAAAAATTGACACCAAAGGTAACCACTTTCCTGACTTCAAAAGCACAGATTGGTTTTTATAGGGCACAGTTTAATTCCACATCCCCCATCCCCACCCTCTGCCAAAACCAAATGTGACTCATGTCCAGATTTTCCTATCTCAGTCAAGCAGGCTTCACAATACCGGGTCCTGTCTTGAGTGTGTCATTTTCATAAACGATCTTAACACTCTTTGTGCCTACATATATATTTGATTCAAGAATACAATTAGTCTTGAAACTCTGCAGACAAGAGAAAGGCCATGGTGCATTCCATAAGGAATATTAGGGCAACCACATAGGCTATAGAATATACAGCATCATGAGTATTACAAAATGCCTGCTGTCAGTTACACACTGCCGTTAAGAGATGCTCCATTAGAGCTGATTTGCTCCCATTTTACAAATAATTCTTGCTGATGCATTCTTCACTTAGCATATACACAATGTAGACAATATTAGGAAGTAACAGTTGTCTAGAGGTGTTGCTCAGCAGAACAGAACGTGCTAAGAATGTACAAGGCTCTGGGTTCAAGCTCTACCCTCCAATTCCAGCTGATAGCCAGAGATTCAGCACAAACAGGGTAACTTTATGCTTCTGCGCCTGGAAACCGCAGAGTTCAGACTGTTTTGTTTAGACGCTGCTATTCCAAGGTGCCTGGAGGCCAACAGTGTATCACAGCATCAGATCCCATGTGCACAGCTGTGATCCTAAGCAATCTCGAAGAGTCTGTTACACTCAACCAGCACTCAACCAGGCAGGGACACATGCAGAGTATCAGAGGGGGGTTTGTCTGCTATAGTTACAGTGTGGTGTAAAATGTTCACAGCTCACCTTAGTTCCGTGTGTTTCCTAAGAGTTCCTAGAAACAGTTACCAATCCACTATAAAGACACTGAAAACAGTTGATAGTATAAATAAATAAATAAATAAATAAATAAATAGAACAGTTCCCACACTGCCAGGAAAGCTCTTTAAGGCTTCTTGGAAATGGGTGATCAATTGGCTCCTCTAAGACATGCATGAACCAATAATAATAATGCAGAGAATTGGAATAACAATATGAAATGCCATGTAAATTCAAATTCCTCTCAGAATCATTCATTACACGTTCTGTTACTATGCATAAGGGCCTGGAGTCATCTTTAGCACAGGAAAGAAAGGGAAGAAAGAAGGGATGGAGGTGGGAGAAAAGAAGGGGAGGGAGGATCACCAACAGTGTCCAACACTCTGATGCCTAAGCCAAAACATTTCTGGGCACTAAATGTAAGTGCTTGGTATTTGATGATGCTCCATACACACAGCGCCTTGTTTTCAGTTCCCTGGGCACCGTGATTACTATACTGAGGTGGCACAGTTTTCCATATGTTTATTAAATGTTTTATTCTTTTCTCTACACATCGCTTGGTACTAGGCATCAGCCATTTGGGCTGAGGGTTAAAATCTTGTCTTATTACTAGCTTGTAAGAATTTTTTTTTTAACTTAAGGATTTTTTTTAACCTTTTGCCTCATGTCACAAAAAGGGTTTTTACATAGTTTATGCTAATTATTTCATTCTGTTGCTCTTATTTCCAATGGTTGCAAAAGGTTTTATGGAAAGTCTGTTAATTGCTTTTGCTTAGACTTACAGCATCATCATTTTCCCCAAATGTTAAATAAAATCCACTAGTATTTTCTAGACTGGGATTCCTTTCTAATTCATCGTTTTATTGACTCTGGGATTTGTGTTTAGAAGATGTGAGGAAGGAATCTAAGTTAATTGTGTTTCAGTATGTCTTGATGCCGGTTATTAGATAATGCTTCCTGAAGTGCACTTTAGAAGGCAGATAAATGAATGTCTAGGGACTGTTAAGACAGTGAGGGCAGAGCTGGAGCCTTGCCTGCTTTCTCTGAGAAACCTGACATAATTGATTAGCACAAACTCCCTTCAGATCAGCAACTGCCAGAAGCAGAGGAGCAGCTTCCCTGCAGCTCAAACTACCAGCACCAGGTGAAGATTAGCTTACTGTTTCTTTGGGGCCACCTGTAAGAAAAACTAAAAAAAGGAGGGTGGGTGGGACTGGGAGGAGATGAGGGAGGGAGCTGCAGTGGGGATACAAAGTGAATACATTGTAATAAATAAATATATAAATAAAATAAAAATTAAAAAAGAATAACAAACACACAAAGTCATTGGCCGGCTTGAGAGGTAGTTAATTTAAGGCTCAAAAAGTATTCTCTGAAGAGTTTTCAAAATACTCCTCAGTGCTGAGGAATTCCGGAATGTATAGTCACAAAGGGAATTTATCCTACCTCAGTGATAGAGTGGGTTTTAGAAACTTAAAGATGTTTTGTGAAGAGTATTATGAATGTAGAATAAAAAGCAAGAAGCTAAGCTAATGCCCGCTCATTGGAGTGTCATTAGTTGAGAGGAGTAATTCCTAATGCCCTAATCTGTACACTCGTTCGGCTTTGGAGGGAATTATGAATTTCCTATTCCGTTCACTTGAATGAGGTTTTAAAGAAGATCTCACTGGGAAAGCAGTAGTACAGGACAGCTTTAAAATGCATTTTAAGTAATTGCAAGGGAGAAGTCATTTTTGAAAGAGTCTACACAAGATTCAACTGAAGCTTTCTTTGAAGTATATTTACATGAAGCCATGAGCCCATTCCCAGCTGCTGTCCTAGGTGACCGTCTTCAGTGAATATCTGGTTATAAATTTTTGTTCTTGACTGCTTCTGCAGTTTCTAAAGTGTGTTTCTTAATCTTTAAGCATCTTCTTCAGAGAGTTAGCTGTATGTAATGACTATTTTAATACCAAGAATAACTAATACAGAGAGAGCAAGCAGCTCCTATTCTTTTAAAAAAATTTTATTTTTTCTTCACAATTTATTCACATTGAATATTCACATTATATATTCACATTGAAGCCCCCTCCCTCAATTCCCCACGTCCTACCCTTCCTCCCTCTTCCCCCCATCCCCTTTTCCTAGTCCACTGAAAGGAGGAGTTCTTCACTATTGTCATTTGTCCATGGCTTGTCAGCACTGCTTGGATCCTCTTCCTCTCTGGCCTGGCAAGGCTGCATCATCAGGGGTGAGTGATCAGAGAGCAGTCAACTGAGTTCATGATAGAGGCAGCCCCTTATCAGAGATCCACATGGAGATTGAGCTATCAATCACCCACATCTGAGAAGGGGGTCTGGCTCCTGTCCATGCATGGTCCTCTGTTGTGCATCAGTCTCTGCAGGACCCCCTGGGCTCAGATCTTTTAGTTTTGTTGGTCTCCTTGTGGGGCTCCTGTCCCTTAACATTCCACCGCACATCATGTCATATCAGGATTGAACACATCCTCATCCCATAGGGCCAGGCAAGGTGTTGCTGCCAGAGGGAAGTGATTCAAAAGCAGGCAATAGAGTCCATGCCAGTAACAGGCCCCTGCCCCACCACCTCACATAAAGACCAAGCTGCCTGTCAGCCACATGTGTGCAGGGGTCCTAGGTGCAACTCATGCATGCTCCTTAGCTGATGTCTCAGTCTCTGAAAGCCCCCATGGGACTGGGTTAGTTGTCTCTGTTGGTCTTCTTGTGGGGTTCCTGTCCCCTCCAGGTTCTTCCATCCCTCCCCCAACACTTCCACAGGACCCCCCCAGAATTCTGCCCCATGCTTGGCTGCAGGGCCCAGCATTTGTCTCAAGCCACTGCTGGCTGGAGCCTCCTGGAAAACAGCCAAGTTAGGCTCCTGTCTGCAAGCATCATAGGGAATCATTATTTGCTGTCAGGTGCTGGCTCTTTCCCGTGGTGTGGGCCTCAGGTTGGGCCAATTATTGGTTGGACTTTCTCTCGAATTTTGTTTCCTCTTTATCTCTGCACTTCTTGTAGGCAGGGGAATTTTTGGATCGTGTGTGTGTGTTTTGTGGGTGCGTTGTTGTTCCCCTCCTTGCACTAGTCCTGCTTGGCTAGTAGGTGCTCACTTCAGTCTTTATGTCCCCCTCCCCCTAGTTAGGAGTCTCAGCTAGAGTCATACCTATATCCTCCCAGGAGCTGACCCTAGGCCTCCAACTTGACAAAAGATGTCCCCCCACCACTCCGTTTCTCTTCGTTTCTCTTCGTGTTCCCAGCCCTCTCGCCTCCCACCACAGTTCTCCCACATCTGATCCCCACCTTTGTTTCCCTCCCCATTCCATCTCCTCCCCAGTTCCCTGTCTTCATCCATTTCTGCTCTCTAGTCTAATTTTCCTTCTGAGTGACATTCCTGCACCCTCCCTCGGGCTTTCTTTGTTACTTAGCTTCTTTGGGTCTGTGGATTGTATAAGGTTATCCTGTACTATAGGCCTAATACCCACTTATAAGTGAAAACATAACCATGTGCATCTTTCTGGGTCTGGGTTACCTCACTTTAAGATGCTAAAATATTTTACTGTTCACACATTTATCCCAAATAGGAACAGTAACTGAATTCATAAATCTCTTTGTTTTCCTGTGTACATAATTGGTCTCCAATCTTAAGTGACTTTATTTAATGTGTCACAAACTTTCATCTTTTTCTCTCCATCCCTAGAGATACTGCTTTGGTTGGGACCTCATCAATTCTTCCTCAGGGGACAGGAGAATACCTGACTTTCTTTGTCTTTTGGTCCAGGCAGAGTTTAATGCACTCAAACACTGCATGATTCTTTCTAAAAATAAATAAGTAAGCAACTAACTAAATAAATAAATAAAATCACTTCATTAAAAAAAATCACATCATTGACTTTTAATTTAAATAAGTATTTGAAAAATTAAGTTTAAAAAATAAATAATAAAAACTTATTGGAGAACCTTGGAAATTTTCCAAAAATATAAAGAAAATCAAAATCAACCACAGATGCACTTCCCACTGCGTTGTTCTTTCCTTTCATCACACATGTATATTTTTAAATTTGAATTTATTTTTTATTAAACTGCTTTGTTGATATATATGTTTATATATCATATAATTCATCCATCCCAAATGCAAAATTGGTGGGGTTTAGTGTACAGAAATGTGTACCCATTGCTACAACCTAATTTTTTAAAACATTTACTTAGGGTTGAGGATGTAGCATAGTTAAAACACGTTTGCCTTGCATATAAAAAGTGCCATGAAAGTAGATTTCTGGTGGCTTCAGGCTCTAGGAAGGGTGGAGAAAGTAATGACTGAAAAACAGCTGCTAACAGGAATTGAAATGCTTTGTATGGAAAAGAAAAATATTTGAGGCAGGGACCCAGATTGCTCAAGCTGCCCTTGAGCTGGCTAAGTAGCTGGGGTCAGCCATGAACTTCCATCTGCCTCCACCTCCTAAATAGAGGTTGACAGGTATATTCTCATGCCTCACTTGTGCTGTGCTGGGTGGAGTTCAAACTCAGGACTTTGTCATAGAAACCATTTTCTCCATTCTGTGTTTTACTTTACCAACTGAAATCTATAAATCATACAAGATTTTCATTTTGATGGAGCCCGATTTATCAACTCTACTTTCCCAGTACACGTTCTTTTGGTTTCATCTCCAAGAAAGCGTTACTAAGCAAAGCCAGGTGACCTGCTCGTGTGTTCTTTCTAAGAGACTTACATTGACACGTTTGTTCTATCTGAAGGCTTTTTGGTGTGTATGGCACAAGGCAGGCTCAACATCCTTTCACATTAGGATTGTTCTAGCATTACTGTTAAATGCTGTCCCTCCTTGAATGGTTCTGCTTCAACCTACCACAGACCATCCATTTCTGGGCCTGATTTCATTCCACGGGTTGACATGTTTCTATGCCAGGATTCTGTCTTGACTGCAGTAGCTTCGTAGTGATGACTTGTAATGACAGGGGAAACGTGAGTTGCCCAGCTTCATTTTCTCTGTCAGGGTAGCACCATTCAAGATTTCCTACTTTCATACCAGTCTTAGAACACATTTGTCAAATTTGTCAAAACAAATCAACCAAGCAAACAATGCCAACAACCATGAACTTGGAATTGGAAGATGGAGTTTAATCTTTAGATCAAGATCAATCTGGGGTAAACTGTCACCATGCTATCTAGTATTCCAAGCCTGGGATGTTTTTCCATTTCTTTAGATCCTGATTTTTTTTTTTCTTAAAAGACAGGTCCTGGGAATTGAACCCGGGGTCCTCTGCAGTAGCAGACAGTGCTCTTGACCACTGAGCCATCTCTCCAGCCCTTGCGTTCTGATTTTTATTTTCTACTTTGCTGGCTAATTTTTAAATTTCTTCTCTCGTGCATTACTCCACGACTGCGGTCCCCTTCTCAGTCCATCTCATTTTCTCTCTCTCCTCTCCCCAAAATCTACTCCTCCCCTGTTTCCCTTCAGAAAAGAGCAGGCCTCCCAGGGATATCAACCAAAGATGGCATATCAAGCCGCAGTAAGTTTAGGCACCACTCTTATATCGAGGCTGGATGAGGCAGCCCAATAGAAGAAAAAGGGTCCCAAAAGCAGGCAAAAGAGTCAGAGACAGCTCCTGCTCCCACTGTTAGGAATCCCACAAGAACACCAAGCTGCACCACCATAACATATATGCAGAGGGCTTAGGTCAGACCCATGTAGGCTCCCTCATTGCCACTTCAGTCTCTGTGAGCCCCTTTGAGTTCTGACTAGTTAATTCTGTGGGTTTTCTTGTGTGCTTGACCCCTCTGAATCCTACAATCCTTCCTCTCCCTCTTGTTCACAATTTCCTTAACTCTGTTCTGGCTAAATCTTGTTTTGTTTGTCCAAGACAGGGTTTTTTCTGTGTAGCCTTGGCTATCCTGGACTCACTTTGTAGATCAGGCTGGCCTCGAACTCACAGAGATCTGTTTGTCTCTGCCTCCTGGAGTGCTGGGATTACAGGTATGCACCACCGTACCCAGCTCTGGCTAAATTTTTATTTCCATATATTTTACACTTCTTGACATTTTAAATGAATTTAATTTCCTATTTTTAGAACTTCCAAGCTAATGTGTTAAAATACAACTGATATTGGTATAATAACATTATGTTCTATAATCTTCCCTTTATGACTTCTAATCGCTTTTTAAAAAGGATTCCTTGAGGTTTTCTGTATACTGAAGACAGGAATAGTTTTACATTTCATTTTCATTTTCTTTTTTTAAACTGAGAAGACAATTTATTAAAAGACATCTAACCTGTAAGTCATACTAAGCCAAACTGAATACATACTTAAAGAAATAAATTACCATCTGTTCACATTTTTATGAGTTATTAATTTTGTCTTTTGATTCACTTTACACCCCAATCTTAAACCCCTCCTCCTCTCCTGCATGTCTTCCCTCCTTTCCTCTTCCCCATATCACCCTTCCCCTTCCTCTCTGAAAAGGGGAGCTCCCTTTCTAGCACATCAAGTCTTTTTGTAAATGTTTATTTATTTATTTATTATTTATTACAATTTATTTACTTTGTATTCTGGCTGTGGCCTCCTCCCTTGTCTCTTCCCAATCCCACCCTTCCTCCCTCTTCTTCTCTCATGCCCCTTCCCCAGTCCACTGATAGGGGAGGTTCTCCTCCTCTTCCATCTGAGGCTAGCCTATCAGGTCTCATCAGGACTGGCTGCATTGTCTTCCTCTGTGGCCTGGTAAGGCTGCTCCCCCTTCAGGGGATGGTGATCAATGAGCTGGCCATTAAGTTCATGTCAGAGACAGCCCCTGCTCATCTTACTAGGTAAGCCACTTGGAGCTGAGCTGCCTATGGCCTACATCTGAGCAGACGTCTAGGTAATCCACCATGTAAACAAACTGAAGGAACTAAAACCACATGATCATCTCCTTAGATGCTTAAAAGCATTTAACAAATCCAACACCCCTTCATATTTAAAGTTTCAGAGAGATCAGGGATACAAGGCACATACCTAAACATAGTAAAGACAATATACAGCAAGCCTATAGCCAACATCAAGCTAAATGGAGAGAAACTTAAATCAATCCCACTGAAATCAGGGACAAAGCAAGGCTGCCCACTCTCTCCATATCTCTTCAACATAGTGCTGGAAGTCCTTGACAGAGAAATAAGGCAACTAAAGGAGAACAAGGGGATACAATTGGAAAGGAAGAAGTCAAAGTATCACTATTCCCATGAGCGGCCCCAAAAATTCTATCAGAGAACCTTTTCAGGTGATAAACACCTTCAGCAAAGTGGCTGGATACAAAATTAACTAAAAAAAATCAGAAGCCCTCCTGTATACAAAAGACAAATGGGCTGAGAAAAAAAATAAGGGAAGCAACACCCTTTACAATAGCCACAAATAACATAAAGTACCTTGGTGTGATGCTAACCAAGCAAATGAAAGACCTGTATGAAAAAAAAAAAAAAAAAAACAGTCTCTGAAGAAAGAAACTGAAGAAGGTATCAGAAGATGGCAAGATCTCCCATGCTCATGGATCGGTAGGATTAGCATAGTGAAAATGGCCAACCTGCCCAAAGCAATCTACATCAAGTCTTACCAGGACTGAGAGCATCCTCTACCTTGGTGGCCTGGCAAGGCAGTCACACCAGGGGGAAGTGATTGAAAAGCAGGCAAGAGAGTACTTGTCAGAGAATTCCCACTTCTCTTGCTAGTGGACTCAACATGAAGACCAAGCTGTCCATCATGTACATATGTGTAGGGAGCCTAGGTCCAGTCCATTCATGGTCTTCGGTCTTTGGTTGGTGTTTCAGTCTCCACAAGCCCTTGGGCCCAGGTTAGTGTGCTCTGTCTGTCTTCTTGTGGAGAACCTATTCCCTCTGGGTCCATCTATCCTTCTTCCTACTCTTCCACAAGGCTCCCTGCACTCTGCCCAATGTTGGACTGTTAGTCTGTTCCGAACTGTTTTGATCCGTTGCTGGGTGGAGCCTCTCGAAGGACAACGATTGGAGGCTCCTGTCTGCAAGCATTGCAGAGTGTCCATGTCCAGGGTTGGCTCTCTCCCACGGTGTGGCCAGACATTGGTTAGAATTCCCTCAATCTTTGCTCTCTCTCTGTTCCTGCACATATTATAGGCAGTATAAATTTTGGGTCGAAATTTTTGTAGGTGGGTTGGTGTTTCCCTCCCTCTACTTGGAATTCTGTGTGGATAGAGCATGGCCTCTTCTCCATGTCCCCTGCTAGTAGGGATCTCTGCTATAGTCACCCCTATATCCTCCCAGACGCCTACCCTGTCATAGATCTCCAGCCTGTCTCAGAGATGCCTCAGGCCATGGTTTCTCTTCTCTCTGAATGCTCTCTCTCCTTTTCCCTGTCCCTACATCAAATCCCCACCCTCATTCTCTCAGCACTCCTTCCCTCAACACTTCATCTCCTATCCTGTTTCCTCTCTTTGAACACTTCCTATGTCTTTTCTATTTTCCTTTCTCAGTGAGATTCATGCAACCTCCCTTGGGTCCTCCTTGTTAGTCAGCTTCTTTGGGTCTGTGAGTCATAGTATGGTTATCCTATACTATATGGCTAATATCCACTTATAAGTGAGTGCATACCATGTGTATCTTTCTGAGTCTAAGTTACCCCACTCAATATTTTCTAGTTTCATCCATTTGTCTTCAAATTTCATGATTTCTTTCTTTTTAATAGGTGAGTAGTTTTCTCCTTCTTCCAATGTCCATCCAGTTTGTCTTTCTGAGTGAGGATTAATCATCTTACCCAGGGTCCTCCTTCTTGCTTAGCTTCTTTAGGTGTACAGATTTTAATATGTTTATCCTGTATTATAGGTCTAATATCTACTTATAACTGAGTATGTACCATGTGTGTCTTTCTGATTCTGGGATACTTCACTCAGGATAATCTTTTCTAGTTCCCCATTTGCCTGAAAATTTCATAATTTCTTTGTTTTTAATTGCTGAGTAGTATTCCATTGTATGAATTTTCCACAATTTCTGTATCCATTCCTCCGCTGAGGGTCACCTGGGTTGTTTCCAAGTTCTAGCTATTATGAATAAAGCTGCTACAAACATGGTTGAACAAATGTCCTTGTTGTATACTTGAGCATATTTTGGATATATGCCTAGGAGTGGTATAGCTGTATCTTGAGGAAGCACTATTCCTAATTGTCTGAGAAAGCACCAGATTGATTTTCAAAGTGGTTGTACAGGTTTACATTCCCACCAGCAATGGAGGAGGGTTCCCCTTTCTCTACAACCTCTCCAGCATGTATTTGTTTTAGCTATTTTGGGTTTTTGTCGTTTTTATTGTTCTTTCCAGGTCTTTAAAGAATTGTGTTGGTAATTTGATGGTAGATTGCTTTTGGTAAGATAGCATTTTTTCTATGTTAATCCTACCTATCCATGAGCATGGGAGATCTTTCCATCTTCTGGTATCTTCTTCAGTTTCTTTCTTCAGAGACTTGAAGTTCTTTTCATGCAGGTCTTTCACTTGTTTGGTTAGAGTTATACCAAGATACTTTATATTATTTGTGGCTATTATGAAAAGTGTTATTTCCCTAATTTCATTCTCAGCCAATTTATAACTTGTATACAAGAGGGCTACTGATTCTTTTTGAGTTAATTTTTTATCCAGCCAGTTTGCTGAAGGTGTTTATCAGCTGTAGGAATTCCCTGGTAGAATTTTGGGGGTCACCAACTTATACTATCATATCGTCTGCAAATAGCAAAACTTCTGACTTCTTCCTTTCCAATTTGTATTCCCTTAATCTCCTTTAGTTGTCTTACTGCTCCAGATAGGACTTCAAGTACTATATTGAAGAGATATGGAGAGAGTGGGCAACCTTATTTTGCCCCTGATTTTAGTGGGATTGCCTTGAGTTTCTTTCCATTTCGTTTGATGTTGGGTATCAGCTTGCTGTATATTGCCTTTATTGTGTTTAGGAATGTGCCTTGTATCCCTGATCTCTCCAAGACTTTAAATATGAAGGGGTGTTGAATTTTGTCCAAAGCTTTGTAAGTGTCTTACTGAGATGATCATGTGGTTTTTGTCTTTCAGTCTGTTTATATGATGGATTACATTGAAGGATTTTAATATGTTGAACCATCCCTGCACCCCTGGGATGAAGCCTACTTGATCATGGTGGATGATATTTTTGATGTGTTCCTGGATTAGGTTTGCAAGTGTTTTATTGAGTATTCTTGAGTCAATGTTCATAAGGAAAACTGGTCTAAAATTCTTTTTGTTGTTGTTGTTGGGTCTTTGTGTAGTTTAGGTATCAGGGTAACTGTGGCTTTATAGAATGAGTTTGGCAATGTCCCTTCTGTTTCTATTTTGTGGAATAGTTTGAGGAATATTGATTAGCTCTTCTTTGAAAGTCTGGTAGAATTCTGCACTAAAACCATCTGGCCCTGGGCTTTTTTTTTTTTTTTGGTTGAGAGATTGTAATGTACCTTTAGTTGTTTTTATTATTGTGTGGCAGGAGGATTTTCTTTTTGGTTCAATCTTTTTGGCGTTCAGTAGGCTTCTTGCGTGTTTATAGGCATCTCTTTACTTTAGGAAAATTTTCTTCTACGATTTTGTTGAAGATATTTTCTGAGCCTCGTTCCTGGGAATCTTCTCATTTTTCTATTCCTATTATTCTTAGGTTTGGCCTTTGTATAGTGTCCCAAATTTCCTGGATGTTTTGTGTTAGAAACATTTTAGATATAGCATTTTGTTTGACCTATGTATCAGATTAATGAAGCATCAGTCCATGCTGCCTCTGTCTTCTATTTCCTTAAGGGTTATAGGACTATTTAATTTATTTACCTGGTCTTGATTCAGCTTTGGTAAGCAGAATCGATCAAGAAGATTGTCCATTTCATTTAGATTTTCAAATATTGTGGTGGATAGCTTTTGAACTAAGACCTAACAATTGTTTGGATTTCCTCAGTGTCTGTTGTTATGTCCCCCTTTTCATTTCTAATTTTGTTAGTTTGAATACTCTCCTTCTGCCTTTTATTCAGTTCAGCTAAGAGTTTGTTTATCTTGTTGATTTTCTCAAAGCCCCACCTCTTGGTTTTATTGATTCTTTGTATTGTTTTCTTTGTTTCTGATTTATTGATTTCAGCCCCGAGTTTGATTACTTCCTCTCATCTACTACTCTTGGGTGTGTTTGCTTCTTTTTGTTCTAGAGTTTTCAAATGAGCTGTTAAGTTGCTAGTATGTGATTTCATCAATTTCTTTATGAGGGCACTTAGTGCTATGAACTTTCCTCTTGGTACTGCTTTCATTGTGTCCTATAAGTTTGGGTATGCTGTGCCTTCATGTTCATTGAATTCTAGAAAGTCTTTAATTTCTTTTTTTTTAATTTCATCCCTGACCCAGTGGTCATTAAGTAGGGAGTTGTTCAGTTTCCATGAGTGTGTAGGCTTTCTATTATTTCTGTTGTTATTGAGTTCCAGCTTTTATCCATGGTGGCCAATCTTGTATCTGTTGAGGTTTGCTTTGTGACAGAGTATGTGGTAAATTTTGGAGAAGGATTTATGTGGTGCTGAGAAGAAGGTATATTCTTTTGTGTTTGGGTGAAATGTTCTGTAGATATCTGTTGGGTCCATTTGATTCATGACGTCAGTTAATTTCATTATTTTTCTGTTTAGTTTCTGGCTTGTTGATCTATTTATTGATGACAGCGGGGTGTTGAAGTCTCCCACTATTAATGTGTGGAGTTCAATGTGTGATTTAAGCTTTAGTAATGATTCTTCTATGAATGCGGGTGCCCTTGCATTTGGGGCATAGATGTTCAGAATTAAGATGTCATCTGGTTGGGTTTTTTCTTTGATGAGTATATAGTGTGCTTGCTCATCTCTTTTGATTACTTTTGCTTGAAAGTCTATTTTTTTTTAGATAGTAGAATAGCTATTCCTGCTTGTTTCTTGGGTCTATTTGCTTGGAATACCTTTTTCCAGCCCCTTACTCTGAGGTAATGTCTATCTTTGTTGCTGACGGTGTTTCTTTTAAGCAGCAGAATGATGGATCATGTTTTTGTATTCACTGTGTTAAGCTGTGTCTTTTTATTGGGAAATTGAGTCCACTGATGTTGAGAGATAATAATGACCAATGATTATCTATTCCTGTAATTTTAATATCAGTAGTGGTAGTGTGTATGCTTCACTTCTTTGTTTTTGCTGGTGTGATATCATTTATGTCCTGTGTTCTCTTGGGTGTAGTTACCCTTGCTCTGTTGGAGTTTTCCTTCTAGTATCCTCTGTAAGCCTGGGTTAGTGGAAAGATATTGTTTAAATTTGTTTGTTTGTTTTTTCATGAAATATCTTATTTTCTCCATCTATGGTGATTGAAAGTGTTGCCGGGTTTAGTAATCTATCCTGGAATCTGTGCTATCTTAGGGTCTGCAGGATGTCTGCCCAGGCCCTTCTGCCTTTTAAAGTCTTTATTGAGAAGTCTGGTGTAATTCTAATAGGTCTGCCTTTATCTGTTGGTTGGCCTTTATCTCTCGTGGCTTTTACTATTTTTTCTCTGCTCTGTACCTTTAGTGTTTTTATTATTGTGTGGCAGGAGGATTTTCTTTTTGGTTCAATCTTTTTGGTGTTCAGTAGGCTTCTTGCATGTTTACAGGCATCTCTTTCTTTAGGTTAGGGAAATTTTCTTCTACGATTTTGTTGAAGATAGTTTCTTGGCCTCGTTCCTGGGAATCTTCTCATTTTTCTATTTCTATTATTCTTAGGTTTGGCCTTTGTATAGGGTCCCAAATTTCCTGGATGTTTTGTGTTAGAAACATTTTAGATATAGCATTTTGTTTGACCGATGTATCAGATTAATGAAGTATCAGTCCATGCTGCCTCTGTCTGATTTCTCTTTGCCTTACCCTGAATAACCACACAATTGTTCTTCAACACACAGGTCAGTTGCTACTAACTTCAAAACTTTATGAATGAACTAGAGCTGCTTTAGCTCTCTTCTTTTGTATCTTCATAACAAGATGTGTATATTTCTGCATTAGAATCAATGTGGTTTTCTGCCTTGTCAATTTAAATTTCTGAGTCTCCATGCAGTATAAGTTCTTAAAGTTGGAGGCTATATTAGACATCTTTCATATACATCACTATTTTGATGGACAGATATGTGCATGAATAATGATGAGATATATTCCACTTTTTATATTGAGGCTTCATAAATTAGTAAAGAGATTCACATAATTCTATAAAAACCAAAAGACCCTAAAGGCAAATGCAGTTATTGTTCTAAGGCATTGGGAATATAAAAAGAAAAATGACTAGCAAATAAGAAGACATGTCAAGCAAAAAAAAAAAAAATTAGAAGGTATAGTTGCCAGAGAATTTTCTCTATTTCTAGAAATAGTGTTCTTTATGACATTTCACCTAGGGATCCCATTCTTTGTGTCTTCGTCTCTCCCACTCCTTACCCACAATCTCCAACATAAATTGTTCTATATTCTATTCAACTGAAGAAGTATGGTAGTACTTACATTAATTGGCCATATTTATATACAAAAAGATCGATGGCTATTGCCTGAGATTTACCATTAAAGCAAGTTTCACCAAGTAGCTGACATTCAAACAAGAGTCAGTGAAGCATAAACTCCACTAATAGCTATTGGAATGAGCAGTACATACATGAGTTATATCTTTTTACTGTCTTGAAAATTTCCTTGGTGTTGAGGCTCATTTGTCAACAATTATTGATTGTGTCCTAATAATATTCATGTGATTGGCTGGATGGTCAGCACAAAATGCTGGATTCTGTGCATTCAAGGAATCTGTGCTTCAGTGAAGACCAATGCTCCTTAACACACTGCTTGTCATCTGCTCTGGAATGTTTACCGAAAGCTGTCACAGAAACAGCCTAAGAGTGCTTGGGATACAGCAGTGAATCAAAATAAATAGACCTCTGCCCAAATAGAGCACACGTTATACTGAGACAAGCAAGCAGTAAACAACCGTGCCATGTTTGTGTTTGAACACACACATATAGAAATAAGATGCTAAACATGATTTGTACCATGGAAAAGGAAAAAAGGCAGTTAGGAAGATTGCGACTAGTGAGCATATATCAATATAGTGAGAAAAAGACTGAGTGTTGCCCCTCACCATGATAAATATTTAATGAGGCAGATACATTTGAAATGGTTTTCAAATACTACACAATGTTATGCATATAAATATTTAAAGCCACATGGAATCCCATTAACATGTATAATTTTTTTTTTACATAACAGTAACTTTTTTGTTGTTTTTTTGGGTCTTTGTTTGTTTGTTTTGTTTTGTTTTCAAGACAGGGTTTCTCTGTGTAGCCTTGGCTGCCATGGACTCGCTTTGTAGACCAGGCTGGCTTCAAACTCACAGAGATCCACCTGCCTCCGCCTCCCTGAGTGCTGGGTTATGGGTGTGCACCAGTACACTCAACTTACCAGGAACTTTTTAAAATTAGTTTTTAAAGATTTTTTTTAATTAAATTTAAATTTAAAGATGAAACAGGCCATGACTTATGGCTGGCTTTTTGGGGTACAAACTTGACGTTGTTGGATGCACAACTGCTGGATCAGATGTTCCAGGCACAGCAAGGGTGAAGACAATGCCTTGAAATGCCAGGGCCCTCGGAGAGTAAACAGAATAGTAGCGGTGTTCCAATTATGGTCAGGTGCTTGTGCACAGCCGTAGACTATTAGTCAAACAAGGTGAGGTACCCTCCCAACGTGGGAGGAGTTTAGACTTAATAAAACAGGGAATAATCATAAGGTTTTGAGCAAAATTGTGGTTCAATCTAATTTATGTTCTAAATATATTACAATGCCTGATTTCCAATGTATGACTTTTTTTTTTTACCATTTTATAATGGTACAAAAGCAAAATTCACATGTTCGGTCCAGAGAAGGATCTAAAACAGGCATGCTTCTGCTTTGAAATGAGAGAGCCTATTAAGCACAAGGTGAGCCAAAGAACAAATGGTAAAAGAACAAATAGCAAGTGGCAGATAGGTGACATAATTGAACATGGGGCTGACCCCAAACCGGCAGAAATGAGTGGGAAGCCCCTCTCAGTCATGTGGGAATCCCTCTGCAGAGCCTTCCCTGCAAAGCAGTCCCATCTCACCCTGAGCGGGCTTTCGGCTTTTTGTTCCAACCGTAAGCATTTTTATACCACGAGGTAAACAATGATCACCTTTCAGAAGTGGCTTACCTTTTAGCTGTTTTCTAGGGTAAAATGTCTCTCTGTTCTCTCTCCTTCCTTCCTGTTACAGGGCCAGGGGTCCAGCCCGACCCAGAACAAGGAGTCTTGGAGGATATTTGAAATAAACATTATTGAGTCTGATACAACGGCCCTGTCTGTTGTTCTCAGTCAGCTCTCAGGAGGCACAAAGAGCACGTGACAATTTAGCGAACTACATCTCAATAGGAACTGTATTTCAGCATGAGCTGTGCTCTTCGTTCAGGCTAAGGAGAGGTAGTCCCGGCCTTTCTTTTAATGCTGACAGCAGTGTGAGCCACAGTCACAGCACAGGTCAACCATAAGACTAGAAGACACGACACTCCACAGCAGGCTGTATTGCAGAGCTGGGCATCTTAGGTACATTAGATGAGTTGGGACGTAAGATACGTTCATCCTAAGATCAACTCTTCAGGATATAGCCCATCACAACTTGGGAGTGTCTGCACTTTCTCTTTTTTTAATTTAATTTAATTTTATTAATTATACTTTATTCACTTTGTGTCCCCCCATAAGCTCCTCCCTCCTCCCCTCCCGGTTCCACTCTCCCCTCCCCCTTCTTCACGCATGCCCCTCCCCAAGTCCACTGAGAGGGCAGGTCCTCCTCTCCTTCCTTCTGATCTTAGTCTATCAGATCACATCAGGAGCGGCTGCATTGTCATCTTCTGTGGCCTGGTAAGGCTGCTCCCCCCTCAGGGGGAGGTGATCAAAGAGCAGGCCAATCAGTTCATGTCAGAGACAGTCCTTCTTCCCCTTACTATGTAACCCTCTTGGACACTAAACTGCCATGGGGTACATCTGTGCAAGGGTTCTAGGTTATTTCCATGCCTGGTACTTGGTTGTACTTTCTCTTTTATTCTGAAAAGTAAACTTAAAGTTCAAGGGCAGCTATAAAGAAACCAGTTGAGAAACTATTAGTATATTTTAAATTTGAGAATTTGGTTTTAGTGGCTAAAATTAGGATAGAAACAATGAAAGTATTTTCAGGTAGAAATCAAATAGATTTCAGATTCTATTAATATATTTAAATTAATTAAATTTAAGGTAGGAGATAAACTTACATTTTAGGTTGGCAGAATAGGGTGTGTCATGTGGGACAAGATGGGCATTAAAGATGCTCTAAGTGTTTAGGAAAGGCCCTCTCCTTAAGAACATGGGGAAAATTGGGAAAGAATTCAGGTGACAACACTTGAGATAAGGTCAGAGAGAGAAAAGCTCAGCTTTGCATATTGTTTATGAACTCTCTCTCTCTCTCTCTCTCTCTCTCTCTCTCTCTGGAAAAGCCATCCCTGCAGCAATTGGGTCTGTAATTACTATGGCACAAGTTAGAATGGGAGTAGGGAGCTCCAAGAACAGACACTGTATACCCAACGCTGTCCTTGCAAAGGAACAGGTTGCTCGTGTAATCAGGAAGGACCAGAAAAGTAAATGGGCCACTGGACAATGAAGAGCTAATGGTAAGAGCATTCTAGACCCTTTGATAGGAGCAAGCAGGGAGTTTGTGAGAATTAGCAGAGAGCCATTTGGAAGATGGGTGTTTGTGGAAATGCTGAGGACATATGGACAGGTAATTAAGGGACAAATGTCACTTAGGAGGCTTTAAACATGAGGTTCCCTCAAGAACACTACCCTGGGCCCATTGCCCAGAGCTTACTGCCTACATTTTCATCTTGGAACCATACCAGAATATTTTGAGAGTCTATTCACATTTCTCTCAGGCTCCAATATTCAAAGTTATATGAGAACAAAGACTTCATATTTCTCTTCTTTTTAACCACAATGATTTATTCAGAGAGTACTTGCTTAAACAATAACTTATATGTCTATTTTACCAAGTTCTTCCTATTCTATCTTACTTCAATGCCTACACGAACATTTTTAGTTAAAAATAAAAATCTGTCTTTATTGAATAGTAATAGAACTCATCTTGAAAGGGTTAGCATGATAGAAAAGTTGAAAAAAAAAACAACAGCAAAACAGCTTTCTTAAGATTAATTGTCAATGGCAGAGAACACCACAGTCCTCAGGGAATATGACAAGATGGAAACTTTGGAAATGGGATGGGAAACAAATGAAAATTCAGGAAGAGGCAATATTCCATCCAAGGGCATATCCTAGAAACTTAACGTCTTTCTATCAGATCCTACCTCCTGAAGGTTCTGCCACCTCCCAATATTGCCACAGGATGGGGACCAATCCCTCAACACACAAACCTGTGCAGGTCACTCTAGCATTAGTTGGACATCTAAGAATAAAACTTTGAAGTACTTGCGCAGGTTGGTGATGAGGACTGTGACAGTCAGTGCTCATCTAGTCAGAGACCTGAAGCAGAGGACTTGGCTTAGCATCCCCCAAGAGCCTCTACTATAACATCAGGGAAGTTGGTATCTTAGCCTCTAGTCCTGGCAGAGAGACAGACTTGCCATGACTAGAGTCTTAAGCTTCTACTGACTGAGAGTTAGCCACAAGAAAGAATGAAGAGCTCCTCAAATGGGGAGGGGCATATGCTTGAGTCCTGGGTGTCTAGATGTTCCAAAGAGTTCTCTGTGGGTAGTTAATATGCACACTCATTTATCCTAAAATAAGACTGTGTTAGTCACTGTAGCTTGCTCTGCTTCTACTGCAGCTTCTCTGACTCATAGACTCACGTAATGTGTTAGCCAATTTACAAACACTATTACTTGCTTTTCTCAAAAGGCAGGGTCACTTCCTTCATTTTGAAGAAAATTCTTGCCAAAAAGCCATGTCTGGATATTCATAGTCTGTCTTTTGATGATCCTTTTCTATAAAGGATGCTCCGTGTAAAAAGTAGCTGGTCCACCCAGCGCACAATCAGAGAGTAGCCTTCTGATGACGCACACCTGAGTCTGCTAGATGATCACCCCATCCCCACACAGAATATTAAAGGCATGTATTTGAGGGTCAAGATTAAATAATTCCACTAACTTCTTCTGTTTCATCAAAGATTCCTTCTTTGATAACTCCCAGGGAACATAAATGTGGGGGCAATAATTTCTAGTGTGCTCTTTGCCACTGTCTAATCATGTTATGCCATTGATGCAAATGACAAGGCAGGGTTTTTTTTTTTAAAGTCAAAAGATGCTAATAGTGTTACTAAAATAATCTTGACCATTTTGTTTTTTCTGAAAACATCTCAAGGACCTCAATAGGATGCTGAACCACAACTGAATATCTGTTGCTCTATACACGTCTTTTTGTGTGCCTTGAAATTCTCGGATCAATTCTATTAAAAAAAAATTAGGTGCCTGATAATATTAACCCATTGCCGTAGATATGCTCCATTAAGATCTACAGAGCATAGCACTCCTCACTGACTGGCTTGCTTAAGGGAAGGGGGAGGATCCATCTGGGAATTCAGTCACAGTTCTTGTTGGAGATAGAGGTGGTAATATCTTTTCAATTTTCTTTGCTTTTTCCAACTCAGACCTCTGTATTATTTGATAGACTGTTGCTGTAAACTCCAAACCAACGTCTAAGACCTGTCCCAGGAGATTTGTGAAATTAGAAAAGAGGAGAGAAAAAATATGTTCTCCAAGAAAATAGTTGTAGTCCGCTGATTTATTACAAAGACATCAGCATTCAGCTGCAATTCCATTCATCTAAAATGTGACTCTATCAATACTTTCATTGTGATAAAATTCTACCACAAGCATACTTAGTGTGTAATCATAGGAATAGAAGAAAACAGAAGATAGTGCCTGGTTAATTCACACGATTACAGGAAGATTGACATAAAAATCCTTCAAACCAAAG
Source organism: Meriones unguiculatus (assembly GCF_030254825.1). Classification (NCBI taxonomy): domain Eukaryota; kingdom Metazoa; phylum Chordata; class Mammalia; order Rodentia; family Muridae; genus Meriones; species Meriones unguiculatus. Next base: position 123,414,821 of record NC_083354.1, read on the forward strand.
TTAGAACAAAACACCCTCAGAAAGATTAGATTCTGTAATCTTAGGTATTTCATATTATAGTGAGTGGCATTATGATTAGTGATAAATTTAATAAAAATAAGATTAATGTTGGTCCCAAGTTAAAGGTGCCTAAACACCAAGGGATGGCTTTGGGATGTAGGCGGCATACAGCAGAAGAGTCACATGTCAGAAGCTTCCCAAAGTTCCAGGCACTTGGCAAACACCTGAAGAGGCATGCGGTCAGTCCCCAGCATGGGAAAGATACCTACAGTCCTGTCTGGAACACGTCTAAACATTCAAGAGGGCTGTCCACTTCCTTCCAGAGCCTGGCGACCACCTGGAACTTCCCCTTCTCGGGAAACAGTGTCTCCAAAGAGCAAATCATTCTTCCTAACAGAACTGTCAGTCTCCTGAAAACCCATAAGTTGGTGCTTTGAACTGTAATTAATAATGCTTAATATTTAGTACTAGTGTTTTAAATGTGTTGTGTTATAGTTAATATTTATTAAGCCAAACCAAAGTTAGATGCTTAAAAAATTAAGCCATCTATTTTCATGTTTATAAAAATGACATTAAAAACTGAAATTAGGGTTCTTTCCCTTCTGTTGGCTTGTCTTGTCCAACTTTGATATGATGGGCTTTGTTTTATTGTATAATATTTTATTGTGTTATATTTTGCTGTTATTTCTTAGAAGCCTGCTCTTTTCTAATGAGAGACAGAAAGGGAGTGGATCTGGATGGGAGGAGAGGAAACGGGAGGAGCAGAGGGAGAGAAAACTATATTCAAATTATATTGTACAAGTGAAGAATCTATGTTTAATAAAAGGAAAAATTACCAGCCTTGGGAGAAATATTTTTTCCCGAGGGAAGAGCACATCAATTGGTTATTCAATACCAAATGGTCAGTCCTGAAAGTATACATATACGTAACATTGTACAGACTGGGTGCTTTGTGTGTGTATTGTAAAGCAATAATTAATTTCAAAATTTCAAAAAACATGCCATAAAATTGACAGAGAACAGAGAAGGGTATATGGGGTGGGGTAGAGCAAGAAAATGGAAGGGGGAAAAGATATAATTATATTATAATCTCAGAAACAAAAAAAATTTTAAAAAGGAAAAACTGTAATAAAAGAAAAGAAATTATAATAGAGTACCTAAAGAAAAATTTCATTACCAATGACAATGACAAAGTCTGTATAATTGTCTTAGTTAGGGTTTCTATTGATGTGAGAAGACACCATGACCAAGGCAACTCTTATAAAGAAAAGCATTTAACTAGGGGTGGCTTACAGGTTCAGAGTTCCAGGCCATTATCATCACGGTGAAAAGCATGGTGGCACACAGGCAGACATGGTGCTGGAACTCTACATCTGGATAAGCAGGCAGCAGAAAGCCAGTGCCACTGGGCCTGGCACGAGCATTTCAAACCTCAAAGCCCACCCGCAATGACACACTTCCTCCACAAGACCATGCTCCTAACAGTGCCACTCCCTGCTGACCAAGCATTCAAATCCATCAGCCGTGTAGAAGTCATTCTTATCCAAACCACCACACTCTACTTTTAATTCAGTTATCGGGGAAAAATGAGTTCAGTTTGTGAAATTTCTGCAGATCCCCAAGAAAGAAATGGCATGTTAAATAAGTCTTCTCAGCCTCATTTAAATTGAAAAATATGAAATTTTAATTGAAAAATATGTCTTTCAAGATAGACTGAAGTTTTAAACAAATCATGTGAGAAAACTGTATTTTTATTCAGATGTTGAAGAGCTTAAGATTTCTGAAAATGGGGCCTGGAAAGATGAGTCTGTGGTTAAGAGCATGTGTTCTTGCAGGGGACCCCAGTTCAGGTTCCAGCACCCACATGGTGTCTCACAACCATCCTTAACTTCAATTCCAGGGGACTGGGCACCCTCTCACAACCTCTGTGTATTAGAGATGTGGTACACAGGCATACATGCAGGCAAAACCACTGATGCACACAAAATGAGATGACTAAATCTAAAGATGATTTTTAAATTACTGTGTAGGAGAGGGTGATTGTTAAACATGAAAGGATGAATTCATCTTTTCCTCGACAACCTGACAGTGTCAAACACAGCAGCTATTTCTAATGTAAGCATTACTTAAATGGATGTATTCCCAGAATATATATTGATTAAAGACTTCTTTTTTCGTTTGCTAGATTTTGTGTTTAAAATAAAACCACACATTTGACTTGGAGCCTGACCCTTTACTGATTAATTAGTGAGGTCTGTAGTATTAATGAGATATTGCTATGGATCAGATATTAGTTCAAGAACAAGAGCGTTCAGAAGAGCAAAGGAGACATGGTTCCTATTTTCTTGCATATCACAGTGGTAGGAGAAGAGGGACAACACTTGGTGAAAACATTAATGGGGCCATGACATGGTGACTCACGCCTGTAATCCCAGCACTCAGGGAGACAGAGACAGGCAGATCTCTGTGAGTTCAAAGCCAGCCTAGTCTACAAACTCCTGGACAGCCAGGGCTACGCAGAGAAACTATGTCTCAAAAGCAAACAAAGGAAGGAAAGCAAGGAAGGAAGGAAGGAAGGAAGAAAAGAAGGAAGGAAGCAAGGAAGGAAGGAAGGAAGGAAGGAAGGAAGGAAGGAAGGAAGGATGAAAGAACGGACAGAAAGAAGAAAGAAAGAAAAAAGAAAAATCCCATCAGACAGTGGCTTGGTTCTGTTGAGAAAACAAATTAAGAGGAAATGAGAACGCCACAGAAATATATCTCAAGAGGTAAAATGTGAGCTCAGACCTAAAGAGCAAGCCAAAAGACAACTCTCAAAGAATCAGGGCACAAACTTCTGAGCAGAGGCAGTCACAGGTACAAAGACCTGTATTGTGAAGATGATCCAACTTCTAAGACAAGAGGTAGGCTGGAGAGATGGCTTACCAGTGAAGAACGCCAGTGACTCTTTAAAGGACCTGGTTCAGTCTCCTCCATCCATATGGTGGTGAATGACCATCTGTAAGCCCAGTTCCAGGGCATCTGATGCCCTTTCCCCTGGCCTTTGAGAGTACATCCCATATGTGACACATGGACACCAAACACCATACACATAAAAACAAAACATAACAAACAAACAAAAGAGGCAAGCTGGGCAGCGGCAGTGCATACCTTTAATCTCAGCACTGGGAGGCAGAGGTAGGCAGCCTGGTCTACAGAGATACAGAGAGAGTTCCAGGACAGCCAGGGCTACACAGAGAAAAACAAGTCTCGAGAAAGAAGAAAAAAAAAAAGAAAAAAAACAAGGAAGCAAGTGAAGTGGAAGCACCTCCTTTCTCCAGCTCTGCACCTGCACCTCATCTGCTTTAGGTTAACTTCATCTGGTGTTAGAACCTGACCCACTTTCTCTCAGCCTGGAATCTGACACACCTGGCGGAAGGCCAGCTTCAGCTGGCCCACAGCAACTTACTTACAGACTTCATATAATTTCATCTACGTTACAATTTCAAAATGTTCCCATTTTCTGAGAGCATTAAGCAGGTTAACAACCCTTGCTTTTAATCGGGGAAGCTTGAAAAGGCAGAGACAGAGGAGGTCAAAGGAATCCTGATGTTGGTCATGACGGCAGCTGCTGTAGTTGATAACAGTGGCCCTCAGATACAGAGTAAAGCACTTCACTCATTAAGAAAAGCTGATGTCTTAGAGACAGGTGCCCAGCCTTAATAGTGAAGAGGAAGCCTCCATGTTGTTGACAAAACACCCCAAATCCTCAGGGTACTCATCATCATGGTCATTTTATTTTCTCCCTCCAGTAAAAGGAAGAAATCTATCAGGTTTAAAAGGCCTAGTGTGAGTAAGGTTGTGTATAGCATTCTTTTGTATTGGGACATTTATATCTGCAAGATAAGTTTTCCAAAGTAGAATTTTTATGTGAACTGAAAGTTATCTACTTGTAATTGGGGTAATGACATGGGGAGGGTACTATAATGTCCACTGTTGACAATAATGCCTGGGAATGCCTACCTCTCTTATGAACATATCCTCCCACTATCATGGTCTTGACAATCTCAATGAAATTTTATTTTATTTTGTAGTTTTTTAATCACGACTGATAGGAAGCATCTTTTCATTTATCTGACTGGAATTTGTCTTTTCTTTTTATTTCATTAGTATTTCTTCTTTATGTTTTACTACAGTTGTTTCTTATGGTGATTCGTATGAGGGAGATGAAATAAACAATGCATACTTCTCACAGTTTTCATTAATTATTTGATTTTTTAACTGTAGGATATTTTCGCCTCTTTATCTTGCTTTTTTGGGGTAGGACTCTTTATTGTAGAGTTTATCAATTTTATATAGCTTCTGAATTCTCTTCTAAAATGTGAAGGCTTTTACTTTAGTTTAACTTTTGTTTGTTTTGAGAAGGGGTACTACGCTATATTCCAGGCCAATCCCAAACTTCTGATCCACTCATCTCTGGTCCTGAGTGTTGGGGTTGCATGTATGTTCCAGCACAGCTGGCCTCAATGCAAAGTCTCCATCCACTTGCAGCTTATCCTACTGTCCCAAGGGAGGTGTCTTTGTATATGTGTTTGTTTACTAGAAGGATGACTGTCATTCCAACACAATTTTTGGAAAGATTTGTTTTGCCTTTCAATCTTTTCAATCTTCATTCCATAAGATATATACTTGAGTCTGTTCATGCATGGATACTACACTGTTTTAATTATTGAGACTCAAAAATAAGTTTTGCATCTAATCGCTCTGGTTCCTTTGAATAATTCTACACAGTATAAATTTATCTGCTGTGAGCAGGAATAGAGCTCATTGCCCAAAGTGAAATGCATGGTTTCTGAGGTCAGAGTCAAACAGTATCCATGAGACCAACATTCCCCTTCCATTTACATTCTTCACAAATCCACAGCCCTCTCCACCCACAGGTCTCATCATTAAAACTGCTGCTTGTGAGGATGGTAAGCTTCTTCCTTTTCCCTCCACTGTGCTTTCAGGGTCTCACAGACCTCTGCACACAGGGAATGCTTCATCTACATCCCACTCCCCCTCCATGGTGTTTCTCAGGGTCTCAGAGACCTCCACAAACAGGGAGCACTTTATCTGTTTTCCAGGCTACCAAATCTAAATCATAAATGTTTTTCTAGGGAACAGATATTAATTTTAATAGAATCATTATAGAAATATACATGCCCAAAATTGTATGCGAAGAAGAAGAAGAAGAAGAAGAAGAAGAAGAAGAAGAAGAAGAAGAAGAAGAAGAAGAAGAAGAAGAAGAGAAAAGGAGATATTTTTTAGGTTCTTGAGTTTGTTGCTAGGCGTTCAAGAAAAGCATTGAATACTTATCTCCCAAGTAGCTTTAGCTCATGCTCAAGCCTGTTTTAGGCTAGGAAAACAGGTGACACCTGGCAGCTGAGAGCGTAGAGATCAACTCCATCAGCAGAAGGCTGAAGAGAAACTAGAAAGAGCTGGGTGATGAGGTAGTGGCTCTGAAATGCTGCTTCTGGATGTGACGCAGCTATCACACTCATGAACTCACAGCAGCTGTGGTTACCTGCACAATAACTGCACACCAGCAGGCCATTTAAAACTTCAGCACAAATGGTAGACATGCTCTCTGGACTACATCTCTTACTGAGGAGCCCCTGGGAGATGGAAAGTAATTCTTCCTGAGGACAGAGTAGGTTCCTCCTACTCAAGTGCATGGCCCCACATTCACGCACATATGAATAGCATTAAGACTTGAAGTGGAGAAGACATGTTTGGTAGACTATGGGGGGAATTAGAGGAAGTAAATGAAGCTTGATGTGAGTATATTTCATTGCAAACTGCAAATTGGATGAGATAATTAAGCATAAGTAAAAAGTTTGTTTTTGTTTTTGTTTTGTTTTGTTTTTTTAATAGAAGAAAAAGGGGGAGAGAGGGGGGTGAAGAGAGGACCGGAGACCTTGAAGGAAGAAAGATGACCCAGCAATAAGGTTGGGGGCATTGTTAAGAACGTATGACTTTAACATTTTTGCTGGTGTTTCTAAAGAAACATAGGCCTACCACATGGGTCAAAGAACCAGGGACACCACGTAACTCCCATTGTTCAAACTCTCATCGCTACTCCATCTTCCACCTTCCATATATAGCCAACAGCTATCATGAAGTGGTTAGTACCCCTGAATTTGAAACTGACCAGGGTATTTGAGACAGAAAATACAAATACAAGGCGCACTGTTATCCTCTTGGACCAAGGTGTCAGAGGCATATCCCCACTATTGGCTCAAGGATCATCTTTGTCTCCAACTATATCACTCGAAATATACGGAGGTGGGTTGGGTGCCCAGCACTGGCGAAACAGGCTAAGGCACCAAGAAAAAAATGAACCCCAAGAGGGGCAAGGAGGATGGGCTGCAGAGGGGCTCAGTATGGAACAGAGGGTTTCCACCCTTCCAAGAGGTATAGGGCTCTCTTTTTCTCTCCCATCAAAGCTCTGTTCCTACCAGTCTGGCTTCTATTCCTCTCTCTGCTCTGTTGTCTGGCAGAAGCAGCCAGCACTGCTGCCATCACCCTGAGCTCTGAGGAAACCATCTTAACACCAGAGCCAAGCACTCCCTCCTGCACCTGTGCACACACATGAGTTGTGACATGTGTCTATCTCACACTGCTGTCTCACACTCAGTTACACAGCTCTCTCACACACACATACTCGGCGTCCCATACCCACACCCCTACTGTTCACTCACCTCACGTGCCCACACTCTCCTCCTCTCATACTCTCATGTGTGCTTGTATCAGCGAGCCTCCCCACAGACACTCCCGTCAGCTCCACAGTCGTCCTCACTTGCGCTCTGGCTCACACCTTTGTCCCGCATGCTGTCTCTGCTTACACTGCACTCCTGCACACATTCTCCTCGTTTCCATCCGTTCACATTCACTCTCACTCATTCTCATTCATCCACTCTTCCTGTCTATCTTCTTCCAAGTTTTTCCTTCTTTCTTCAGAACAAAAGAGGAGGCCTGCACTCATCAGACTTCGTTGATAAAGAAGTACACAGTTTGAGAGTGCAGGTGCTCGGCGTTAAGGAAGGCACTGCAGATGAACTCAGATCTGCAGGGGATTTTTAACAGCACACAGACAGTGGGAGATAAAGTACAATGGAATACTCCAGCTTCATTTGGAATTTAATAGAAATCATTTTCTTTTAACTTGTTTTTTTTTAAATTTTGCATCAGGGCTGAAATATTTAATATTCTTAATTTGTGTGACTTATGTGTGTGCATGTGTGTATGTTTGTATGGGATGGACTAGCCTTAGCACATGTGTGGAGACCAGAGGACAACCTTGAGGAGTCAGGTCTCTTCTTCCACCTTTACATGGCTTCCAGGGAACGGCCTCAGATCACCAGGCTTGCAAGGCAGACACTCCACCCACTGAGCCTTCCCAGAGGGTAGGATTTTTTAATGACACAGAGTGAGGACAGAATGAAGTGCTTTAATAAAGATGCTTCTGTAACCTGCCAGGTCTCTGAGTGTTTTCCCAAAGCTTAAGAAATGGCTCTTCGTTGGCTGCTGTTAGAATCTGCCTGCAGGGAGACCGAGAGAACCAGCCACCCCTTTGCCTTTGCTCTTGCTAGCCTGAAATTAACTGATAAGCTCCAAGGAAAGGAGAGCAGAGATGAAGAGGAGAGAAACCCCACCAACATGCCGAGAGTCCGTACGATTAAAACGGCCCTCAACTGTCCCTTACAGCTAGCTATAAGCTCCTCCAGGCAACACAGATGGAGATGTATGAGGTTTCAACATGGCTCTCATCCTTATACTTTATGTCTCTGCTCTAACTCTATGATCCAACACCAAGCCCCTATCCTTATTTGGCCATTTGTTAGCATATTTTGTGGATACACAAGGGATAACCCTTATTTTTTATCCACTGTGAGCCCAGAGAGAGACAGAAGGTTGACCTCCTCTGGTGGTTGAGATATGAGACAGTAGACAGTGGCATTCCCAATCCGAGGGAAGGGAAAGTTGGGCTGTACTCTGGGTGAAGGATCAAGGCTTCTGCTTGTGGTTCCTCTGTGCTAGCTCCAGCATGATCTGTATTCTGATACCTAAGCTGTATGCATGTCCCTGCTCTCATACCCTTTGCCATGTCACCTTCCTTCCCGCCTCCCTCCCTCCCTTCCTCTCTCCCTCTCTTCCTTCCTTCCTTCCTTCCTTCCTTCCTTCCTTCCTTCCTTCCTTCCTTCCTCCCTCCCTCCCTCCCTCCCTCCCTCTCCCTTCTTTCCTTCCTTCCTTCCTTCCTTCCTTCCTTTCTTCCTTCCTTCCTTCCTTCCTTTGCTTGTTAGCAGTTCCTTGGTGACAAGGCAAGGATGGGAGCCTCTGAGTGGCACTGGGTGTCACCAGCCTGGCCCTGTGCACACAGGCAAATGCTATGGAGCTCTCAGCACTGAGGGATGTGATCAGTCTCTTTATTTCTTTATTTTTCTGAAATAAATTGTGGCTGGAACCTTACCTTAGTAACACATAGTAAATCTCTAAGATGAAAAATGGCCCTTACAAGGTTTTCATTTGTCATTTTTAATGACTTGGCTCAGCTGTCTGGAGGCATAAAACTTTGTTCAAAATATTAAAATAACCCAGTGCTTCATAGTCACAGGAATGACGTCAGATCAGCAGAATCCCAGGGACCCTAAAGACCAGCAGGTCCACCATGTGTGCTGCTATATGCTCCAAGCTTTTCATTCTCCAGGAATGTAAAAATGTCTGGAGCACCCTCTCCCTCAAGAAGATGAAGCCCCTGCATTGTAATTATGAAGGAAGCACACTGTGAGGAGTCCCAAATGCCATGCAAGATGAGCCATTGTGTGGAGGAGGAGAGTGTTTTCTATCTTCATTGATTTCTCCCTGCTTTCAATTTGTACATATGTATGTATTTATTTATGTATGTATGTGTATGCAACAACAAAGAAGAAGGAGGAGAGGAGAAGAGGAAGAAGGAGAAGAGGGAGAAAAAGGAGAAGTGGGAGAAGAAGAAGGAGGAGAGGGAGAAGAAGAAGAAGAAGAAGAAGAAGAAGAAGAAGAAGAAGAAGAAGAAGAAGAAGAAGAAGAAGAAGAAGAAGAAGAGGGAGAAGGAGAAGTGGGAGAAGAAGAAGGAGGAGAGGAAGAAGAAGGAGAAGGAGAAGGAGAAGGAGAAGGAGAAGGAGAAGGAGAAGGAGAAGGAGAAGGAGAAGGAGAAGGAGAAGGAGAAGAAGAAGAAATGTGGCTGCAGTAGGAAACAGAACTCTGCCTGGAGCCTCACTGCTCACATGTGTATATTGTGTTTAAAGGAATATGCTGTACATCTGAATTATTTTTGCTATATTTTCCCACAGACTTTGGTGTCTTCATAAGTGATTTCAAGAAGAAACTGAAATGTAAGGTTCCAGGCTTAGTTTTAGTATTAACTATTGAACTTTATGCTTTTCTGGTGGCTTACCCAGTGTCTGAATTATTCCACTTGCTCATTTTCTCAGCTTCATTAGTCATTGTGGGGTGTAGCCACTGAATGCCTTCCTCTCTTCTAAGAGTTTCTAAGGGAGAGGTAAAGAAACTTCAGTCTGGTACATTAATTTTTACTGATGTTAAACATGAAAATCAACATTCTATACAAAATACAGGTAGAAAAATATCCTAAGGCATTATCCAAGTAAAGTGCTTTGGATTCCCAATTCATGCTTAGAACTAAAAATCATCCTTAATCTAGTTTCTGATGCCAGAGCTGAACACATAAGAGCCATTTTATGAGAGTCAGGAGCTGTTGGTGGGTGCCTGAATTCAGAAAGGGAAGGATATGAAGCATTCAGGACCACAGTGTAGTCCATTTTCTCCATGGCTGACATCATATCCAAAGCTTCATTGATGCCTCAGTCAGTCAATACTGCCCAACTCCCCAGTACTGGAGCATTTCAGTTTCCTTCAGCAAACTGTCTGAAATCCTAACAAGTTCCCTGTGTTTTTTATTATGGAAAGCAAGTAGGTACTTGCTTTCCATAATAAAAAAAAAAAGTGGGCAAAAAAGTCATCATCTACCCAAACAGTGTATTCAGAATGGAGCCTGACTCTGCCTGTTCCTGAGCTCATTACTACAACAGACTCATGCTTACCCCAGAACCAATGTCTTTGACTGGAAGCATGAAGAATAGTTATTATCAACCACATAAAATTATCTGTAATTGTTTTTTATGCAAGATTTTATGCACTGACGCCTCCTGTGTCCCCCTTATGTGCTGCAGGCAAACACTGCTGCCAATTTTCTTCTGCCTACCCTTTACTCTTTGTTCACACAGCATTCAATAAGTATTTTTTGTATAAAAACATATATATGGATATCTATTTATCTATATTGATATAGATATATAGATATATATAGAGAGATGTGCAGTCAGGGCTTCTCTGTTCAATCTATTTTGGTTTTAAGGGTCAAGTTAGATGAGACCCAGGAAAGAACTTAGTGTGAAGTACTCAACCACTCTTTCATGCACATAACACCTCAAGTAGTTTGGGGTTTGGTTAATCTCCTTAGCATCAGGAAGTGGAGTGAAGGATGAGTTTGTGGAACACAGATGAATTCAGAGACAGAGCTGCATTGAGTACAGAGTTGTCCCAAATGCCTGGTCAGGACTGGGTATAAATTGGTGAAAGGTTATTAGTGGGACCCAGAGGTTTGGAAAGAGATTTCTGCGTGCACAGTTGCACATAGAAACATGTGGGTTGTCTTGCCAGAGTTGCCAAACCGTAGATTTGGGATGAGAAAAGAGAGACGTCAAGTGGACCAAACCATAAATCAGTCATTTTCAGATGAAACAAAGAGGGGAAGGGGGATGACTCAGCAGGTAAAGGTGCTAGATGAAGAGCCCCACAGCCTGAATTCGGTCCCATAAACCTACACGGTGGAAGGAGAGAACCAACCCCCGCAGGCTAGGCTGTTTTCTTATCTCCACATGACTTCTCACTGACACACGTGTACACATACATAGACAGAGAGAGAAGGAGAGAGTAAATGAATAAATGCAGCAAGAGGAACAAATACAGAACAAAGAAGACCGCAAACAAAGTCAGTTTATGTAAGCAGTGTTAGGGTGAAAATAAGAAAGACCGTGTGGCAAAATAGAGAGGTTTTCCTCTAGGAGATTTGAGATTAAATTTAAATAATCAATGAAAAAAAAAAAAGTTGCTGACACAGTAAAGGCTTACAGCAAAGGATCTGCAGTCACCAGCCATGGGAACTCCAGAGCAGAATTGGAAGTCAGGCTTCACCTTCACCCTCGTACATTAACTGAATTCAGCATCATTCTGTGGACCTTTCCCCGGGGGTACGCCCTCTGGAAGCATCTGCCCCCACAGAGTTAAACACCTTACCCCTTAATTTTCCTTAGGTCTCCATATTGTCTCAGGCTTTTCTGGCATAACATCCTGATTCTAGATGCTTCTGCACTCCATATTTGGAATTTGACTGCACATCTGCAAATCTGCTAATGATACAATTAATGTCCAAAGGGCCCAAGGCAAATGTCTAAATTAGAGTTTCCAAGACCCATTTTCTGATTCCTTGGTATTTGCCTATTACATACACTAGCTCGATTAGACAGGAAATGAGGGAATTGCTTGTAATTTCTACAAGTCTGGAACCTTATAAAACAGGTTGTTATTGTCTAGTGTCTTTCTCCCTTTTACATTTTCTTTTTATTGTGCATACATGTATGTTCACAGGCGTGTGTACGTGTGTGTGTTTGTGTGTATGTGTAGGTACACATGACGGAAGGGAAAAATCAATCCCTGCAAGTTGTCCCCTGAGCTCTGCATGTGCATACACAAAACAGGAAGTAGGAAGGAAAATTAATTTTCTTTCAAGTGTATGATGTACTTTGTCCATATTCATTCTACAACCTCTCTCCTTGCCCTTTATTAACCATCCTTCTCGCAGACAATCTTGTTTCTACCTTCATGTCATGATGTAAATGATTTTATGCATATATATGTGTGTGTGTTGTGTATATGTATGTATGTGTATATATATATATATAATCTATGCTCTACAAACAAATTTTAATTTAATATAATCTCACTTATTAACTCTTGGTTACATTTCCTCTATGTAGAGAGAGCTCTTTTTGGAAAGTCTGTATCTATGGTCATACCCTAAAGTACTTCCCCCACTAGTTTCAGACCGTACATTAAATATTCTTGACCCATTTTTAACTGTTTTTCATGTGGGTGAGAGAAAAGGCTCGTGTTTCATTCTTCTGCATCGGGGAAATAGTTTTACCAGCACCACTTGTTAAAAAGATTGTGTTTTCCACAAATATCCATGTTATTTCCTTTTTCAAAAAACCAGGAGGCTGTAGTTGAGAGCTTTTATTTCTGGCCCTCTGTTCCCAGCTTCTTAGACGACTGTTGTGACCCCTTACATAGTCACATAATGGGATGTGGAAACTGTAAACCTTGGGCAACAGTAAAAGATTTCTGAATGATCAGTGACCAGAAGTTAACTCAAGTCAAACATACAGTAAGTAGAAGTCTTCGCAGCGTGAATGTGTGCTGCCTGAGACTCCAGCACAGCCGTGGTTCTGCGCTCACATGTGAACCTTGCACTGTGGAAGCTGAGACCCACACAACATCAGGAAGCAGCTTCACTGCCTGAACCAGCTTGTCTCAGATTCGAGACCACTGTTTGTAAAGAATCACAGTGCTTTATTGGGCACATGAGGTGTTCTGCACTTACAGAGATAGTCCCTTAATTGCAGAAAACACTTTAGTTTCCTACCAGCATTCTTTAGCACGTAAATATCAAAATTTTATGTCTCTGTATTGTATTGTATTACAGTGTTTGAAGATTTTTTTAATGTTGCTTGAATTGCCGATGACTTTAATTTTTAAAAATTGCTGTATTAATTTTGGGGAGGGATTCAGATAGATTTTCCAATCATTTACATCACTCCAAATACACTTCTGCAATTTTTTCCCATGTATTTAGGTGAAGTGGTACTCTTTTTTTTTTTTTTTTTTTTTCGATGCAGTTTATTCAAGAACATTGAACAATCCTCGGACCCCGGGGAAAGCCAGCCCACAGCTTAAATAGCCTCTGGGTAGCCAACCCAGGCGTGCCACGGGGGCAATGCAGATAGGTCCACATACATGGAAGCAAGCCAGATCCTCGGCCTTAGCCAAATGTGGAGTTGTTCGTGACAGAGAGCACTCACCATCGGGAAGGTGGAAGGCGGAAACCAGCTCCATCTTTAAGGCATAGCATTCCGCAGCTCTCTACAGTTCCCCCTTTTTGTTTTAGACGCATCAGGCAAGAGTAGAGGTCTGATCTCTGATATTAGAAATAAATTGGGACTTTGTACAGATGTTCATTTAGGTGTCATCCACCCAAAGAGCATCGGACCCGTCCGATACCTTTTTCTCAGAGGCGGGACCTGGGGCATCAACCCGCATGCAATCAGACATGCTCTTCTCTGGGTCCAAAGCGGCTGACCCTGAGTGCAGTGCTTAGCCTCGCATCCTGAGCGTATCATTTTAGCTTTTTATGGTATCCAACCATGCTTGGGGAGAATGTCCTGCTTCAATGGCTGTAAAGGCCTGAATGATCATGGCTGCATCACACTGTTGTGAGACTCTAATCTTGTATATATACCACAGGCAAACCAAGGAGACCAACACCAGAAGGCCTGCTAACACTCCCATGCCCGCCCATTCCTTCAGATGATTCATGGCTGCAGCAATCCATGTTGATAATCCTGTGGGTAGTCCTGCGTCCACTCCGGTAGAATTTACTGTGACAATGGCCACTCTCAGCTGCTCCATCGTAGTATCGAATTCTCCAGTCCAATTACCTAAAATATAGCTCGACAATTGTTTAGACAGATTTGCAGTGCAGGAAAAATTCTCATGTTGTATGCTAGTGACACAAAGTCCAGCATACTTTCATTGACAGCCAGATTGAGCGATTTGCCATAGGGTATCAATTTGCTCCTGCAAGAGGTCAATCCTCTGATTGAACACCATCAAGCTTCCTTTTAGTTGAGCATTAATTCCTTTATGTACAACTAAGGCATGAGCTACATTGGCTAAATGATTATTCAGGGTCTGAGCAGTCTGCCCAGTATGACTCATGGCTAATGCCCTGGTGGTAGCTCCAACAGCCGTCAATGAGATGGTAGTAACAATGGTGGCTGTAGTTCCAAGATCCCTTTTCTGTCTGAAGAGAGTCATAGCGTGAGGGGCATCAATGGGCATAGGCACCCAGTGAGGCATGCGAGTAACCAGGGCATACCTAACTTTACTAGCATTGGGGCTTAAAAAAAACCAAGTATCATTACCACAATTACTTGGCTCTATCTGGCTAATAATGAATAAAAATGGGGGATATAGACAAACAGGTGTGGGCTTATAGGAAATATTATGAGAAGCCTTAACCCCTCGTTGGAACATCCTGCGTCAGTTCTAGAATTAGCAGTGCTGGTGTCCGAGGTCTGAGTAGGTTCAGGAGACCATTGCCCCCAGGGGCGACACATGCTCCATGCCAATTGACTAACTCCATGTTTTCCTCCAATTTTGAAAGTCATTTAAGGTTCTTAAATTATTTTTTTCCCTTTTTTTCTTAAATTTTTCATCAATTACACTTTATTCATTCTGCATCCCCCTATAAGTCCCTCCCTCCTCCCATCCCAATCCCACCCACCCTCCTCCCTCTGCTTGCATGCCACTCCCCAAGTCCACTAATAGGGGAGGTTCTCCTCTCCTTTCTGATCTTAGTCTGTCAGTTCACATCAAAAGTGGCTGTATTGTCCTCTACTGTGGCCTGGTAAGGCTGCACCCCCCCCCCCCAGAGGGAGGTGATCAAAGAGCAGGCCAATCAGATTATGTCAGAGGCAGTCCCTCTTCACATTACTATGTAACCCAATTGGACTCTGACTCTTGGCATTGATAATAAAATAAAATTATCAGTCATTAAGGTGAAGATCTCCTATGTCCTGCAGTGTAAATACTCAGGTTCAATATTTAATTCTATATGTAAATTTAGACTGACAACTCCATCTCATTAGCATGTAAATTTGCTTTCATCTTTTACAAATAGTACTTTTGTATCCCACCAAAGAATTTCTTTAAAATGAACGTCTGTGATTTATTATCAGTAAACGTTTCGTTTGTGTTCCTATTTTACATGCCTATGTACCTACCCAAGGCCACGTTATAACTCAGATGAAAACAGGACATGAGTGGGAAAGTTTAAGAAGCCCTGCTGTGCTCTCTTCTATGGGCTGTTTTTCTATTTTTGTTCAATATCACGCTGGTTTTGTACAACAGATCAGCAGTATAACTTCAAGTCTTGCATTACGATGCCTCCAGCAGCGCCCTTTTTGTACAAGGTTGTTTCACTGTGTGAGTCTTTTGTGCTTCTGTGTGAATTTGAAGATTGCTGTTTCTAGCTTGGCAAAAAAAAAAAAATTGGAATTTTGATGAGGATTTCATTGAGTCTGTAACAGTCATCTTTATAATATTTATTGTGCCAATCCAGTCCATCTTCTGGTGTCTTCTTAATTTTTTAAAAATTATTTATTCATTTATTTATGTATTATTTATTACAATTTATTCACCTTGTATACCAGCTATAGCCCCCTCCCTTATCCTCTCTCAGTACACCCTACCTCCCTCTTCTCCCATGCTCCTCCCCTAGTCCACTGATAGGGAAGGTTCTCCTCCCCTTCCATCTGACCCTAGCCTATCAGTTCTCATCAGGACTTGCTGTATTGTCTTCCTCTGTGGCTTAGTAAGGCTGACCTCCCCCAGGGGGAGATGATCAAAGAGCCAGCCACTGAGTTCATGTCAGAGAGAGCCCCTGTTCCCCTTGCTAGGGAACCCACCTGGACACTGAGCCACCATGGGCTCCTTCTGTGCTGGGGTTCTACATTATCTCTATAGATGGTCCTTGGTTGGAGTATCAGTCTCAGAAAAGACCCCTGGGCCCAGAGTTTTTGGTTCTGTTACTCTCCTTGTGGAGCTACTGTCCGCTCCAAGACTTTCTATCTCTCCTTTCTTTCATAAGATTCCCTGCACTCTGTCCAAAGTTTGGCTCTGAGTCTCAGCATCTGCTTTGATACCCTGCTGGCTAGAATCTTCCAGAGGTTCTCTGTGGTAAGCTCCTGTGCTGTTTCCTGTTTTCTCCCTCTTCTGATGTCTATCCCATTTGCCTTTCTGAATGAGAATTGAGCATCTTACCCAGGGTCCTCCTTCTTGCTTAGCTTCTTTAGGTGTACAGATTTTAGAATGTTTAACTTTTAACATTTTCATTGCTAAGGTCTTCTACTTCTGTAGTTAGGTTTTCTCCAAGGTTTTTTTTATAGTTGTTGTTAGTTAGTTTGTTTGTTTATTTGTTTATTTATTTGAAGCTAATGTGCATAAAATTATTTTTCTTATCTCTTTCTCAGCATGTTCATTATTAGCATGTTATAAAATATCTAGTTTTTTCTCCTGTTTATGTATATGGTGTGAATGTATGTGTGTGTATGTGTTTATTTAAGTGTATATGGGTACTTGTGTGTGTACAAATGCACATACATATATGTGCACATGTCTGCAGAGACCCAATGTTGATAATAGGTTTTTCTCAATCATTCTGTACCATATTCACTGAGGCTGGGTCTCTCAGTTGAAACCAAAGCTCATTGATATGGCTGTTCTGGTTAGCCAACTTGCTCTAAGAATCTCTGGAAGTGCGTCTTCTAAGTGATGGAATTACTGGCAAGTTAGCACACCCTTTCATATGTGAATTTTAAACTCCAGTCATCATGCTAGGACAGCAGAAGGTTTTACCATTAAATTTTCTTACGAGCCTTCCTGATTTGTCTTATGCTGATTCTTAATCCTTTTCTTTTTTTAAAGAGTATTTTTTGGCTTTAAACTTTTGTGGTGAAGTGTTTAGAATCTCTGTATGTACATAATCATATCATCTGCAAATCTGAATATTTTTATTTCTTCCTTTCTTGTTTGTATTTCTTTTATTCTTTCTCTTCTCTTATTGCTATAGCCAACAGTCAGAACATTATATTGAATTAAGAATGAAGACAATGGGTATTTTTATCTCATTCTTGATGTTAGGGGAAATGCCTTCAGTTTTTCCCATTTCTATTGGCTAGAGGTTTGTCGAATGTAGTCTTCATTAGATTGAAGTTCATTCCTTCTCTTACTAACTTTTCAGGATTTAGAATCATAGTAATGTTGGCCTTTGTCAAAGATCTTTTCTGCATGTATTGAGGTGATCATAGGATTTCTGTCTTTGAGTCTACTAATGTGATGTATTACATTTATTGATTTGCATGTGTCAAATGTCATTGCCTCTATGGAAAGAAGCCACGTTGATTATGATAAATGATTTTATGTGATCTTGGACTCAGTTTGCAAGTATTTCTTAAATATTTATTTATTTTTGTTTTATGTATATTGGTGTTTTGCCTTCATGACTGTATGTGTCCCCACACAAGCCTGGTGCCCACAGAGGCCAGATGAGGGAATTGGATCCCCTCAAACTGGAGATACAGGTGATTGAGGACCATGTGGATGCTGGAAACCAAACCCTACTCCTCTGGAAAGGCAGCTATTGCTCCTGACAGCTGAGCTGTCTCTCCAGTCCCAAGCTGGCCAAGTATTTTATTGTGAATTTTAATATTTATCTTTATTAGGAATGTTGACCTATTATTTTCTTTATTGTTATGGCCTCGTCTAGTTCTAGGGTAAAATTGGTTTTGTACAATGTTTTGGTAAATTTCTTTCCTACTTTTTCATGGGACATTTGAGGAGCATTCTTGAAAGCCTGGTAGAATTAATCAGTGAATCCATCTGGGCTTGCTCTGGTTTTAGATATATGACTTTTATGGTTGCTTCAGTCTTGTTGCTTTTTACAGATATGTTTAAATTGTTTGTATCCTCTTGGATTAATTTTAGTATGTGTCTAGAAAATTTTCCAAATTTGTTAGATTTCTCACATGTTTTGGAATATAGTTTTTCATAGTACACCCTTATGATCATCTTGAGCTTTATAGATATCTGTTGTTGTGTCTCCACTTTCATCTCTAATTTTATTAATATAGATGTTCCCTTTAATTTGGCTAGTTTGGCTAAAGCACATCAAAATCCCTCTTTTCAAAGAACAAAATCTTTTTATACCAATTCTTTACATTTTAAAGTTACATTTGACCCATTTCTGCCTTGATCTTTAATATTTCTTTCCATATACTGATTTGGCATTTGCATTTGTTTGATTTTCCTAACACTTACAGAACCATTATGAAACTATTTACTTGGGATCACTCTGATTTTTTTTTTTAAATGTAAGCCTCTATAGCCTCAATTTTCTCTTTTAGGATTCCTATCAAAGCATCCCACAGGTGCTAGTATGTTGTGTTTTAATTTGTTTGATTATGTGAGTTTTTTTTTTTTTTTTAATTTCCCTCCTGATTTCTTTCATGACCCTTTCATTCAATCATGCCTTTTTCAGGCACCATGGATTTATATATTTCCTATATTTTCTCTTGTTGTTTATTTTCATTTTTATTTCATTGTGATTAGACAGAATATTATCTCGTTTTTTTGCATTTGTTAAGAATTACTTTGTGTCCTAAAACATGGTCTACTTTACTGAGAGATCCACAGGATTCTGCTGGAAAGAATGTGTACTCTTCAATATCTACGTAGAATGTTATGAAGATATCTGCTAATTTTACAACTTTGGAGTGCCTTTGTTGTCTTTTTGTCTGATGACTTGTCCATTGGCTTGAGTGGGTAATCGAATAATATACTGTTATTGTGTTTAATATACTTAGAATGCCATTTTCTGTTAATTCTTCATAGGGCTATTTGTCTTTGTCAGTGATAAATGTTTCTTACAGTAATATATGGGTTATTTTTAATCTAGTCTCATGTCTGTGACGTTTGCTTGAAGAATTGATATCATTAAGATTCTGGTTTCTTGTTGAAAGGCATATATTTATTTCTATCATGTCTTTTTTTTTTTTAAGGTCTGTCATTTCCCTAATCCTCATTTACTCAGCTGTTGTAATAGAATTTATTCTTTCCTGCAACCTCATAGATGTGTACTGGTCATGATGCTGTTTGCCTTATGATCAGGAGAATAGCCCATGGGTCTGCATTGGGCACTATAATAGGAACAGGCTAAACTAAGCTTTCCACTGGACCTGAGACCCAGCACTTCTAAGCAGTTGCCACTGCTTGTCTCTTTTGTAGGTAGGGAACTAGGCAGACTCACTGTGTGACCCAAATCAGATTTCCACAGCATGGCGTACGGCACGGTTCTATTCCAAAGCTTTTTCTCTCTCACTAAAGGTATTCTTCAGGGCAAGACTTAGAAAATAATCCCCTGACCCTTGCCCTGGGTTTCCAGGTAATCTTTGCTCCTAGAAGTTTCTTGTCACCAACTCAGCATGGGCCTATTAAAAAAAATGGCTCCTTGTTGCTTCTCCAATGCTGAAAAGAGATTATTCTAGCACCCGCACAGGATGTGAACACCAAGATCTCTGTGTACTTGGATGGCAAGTCTGTCCAATGATGTACTTAATAGCAGCTGTGCATTTTTGGTGTCTAGGATTTTTTTTTTTAATTCTCCACCTCTTTCTTCTTTTGTCCCCATGTACTACCTCTCCTCCTGTTTCTTCTCTTGGCCCACCTCTCCTCTTTCTTCCCTACCCCCATCTCTCTCTCTCTCTTTCATCACTATCTCTATCTCCTCTAAGTATAATCTGGTACTAAAACTTTTCTGTGGTTCCAAGCCTCTGCAGATTCACTCACTCTAAAAGGGAAACAGAAAGGCCTCCACGTTGGATGAGCTCCACCACCAGAATGGGCTCCCATTCTGTCCTGTTTTCTAGACCTTCTAGAAATTAGTTTTTTTTTTTCCTATTGCTGGTTTATTCCTCTAAAAATTCTAGTTGTCTATTAGTGAGTATTGGCCATGATCTCTATCTCTAAACTAAATGAGTTTTGGTAAAGAAATAATTGTTAACATTTTAAGAATGTTGCTTTTATTTCTCATTAATTTTTCTAATAAATACTAAAACCAAAGTGTATGAAATTGAATACCCAGATCAATACATGTACAGCCCACAAGAATATTTTCTTTTCTGAGAAAAAGAAATTGAAAACCAACATCCAATATAGTGTTAGCTTTGCCCCTTTGTTTAAACTGTCAGTGTTTTGAGGCTGGTTCTTTGAAGAATTAAAAAAACAAAACAAAACAAAAACCTAGATTCTAGAATGATGCGTAGGGTTGCCTCTTTCAGTATACTCGAGCTGATGTCACTGCCAAACTGTGTGCTAAGAGCTGTAAGTACCCACAAACATGCTGCAGTGGTGTGGGGGAGTGGCCTGTTTGGGGGTGGGGGTGGTAGAAAGCAAAACTCCATAGAATAAAGTCATTAAAAAAAAAAAAGAGCTCAGTCTCTACACTCAAGAGTCTGTGAGAACCCTGGTTAATATTACGAAAGCAATTTGAACTGTTTGAATCTTGCCTGAGCTGCATACAGGATGTTTCCTAACCTGGCCATGACACCCTAGCACTTTAAAAGACCCTGGCCTTTCTCAGTTCAGGTCAAGGGAGCAGAAACCATTTCTGTGCACACAGCAGGTAGTCCCAGCTCCAGTGGGCCAGACTCCAGCAGAACCAGAGGCTTAATGAGTCCCTGTTCAAATCAATCAGCTTGTGGCTCGTTCCCATCCCTCCAACCCCTGCTCTGGAAGCAAGCAGCAGGACACAGTATTGCTATCTTCATGTCATTAGATGCAAAGAGACAGCCTGCTGCCATTTCTCTTTGCTGTGCCTCTACCACTCCGGCAGGGGAGTGAGAGGACGTGGGGTGACCTTGGTGGTTCTCCCCATGCTCCCCTCCATTTTAGGAGCATGCAGGTCAGCCGCAAGAAAGGCTGGGGTTTGTCAAAGACATTCAGATATTGAAAGATGGCTCTCCTTACTTTGAAGTTTTTATTTTGAGGAAGATAAGGTTGCTGAAGATCTAACTCAGAGCCTCAAGTACACAAGGCGCGCTCTACCGCTGAGCTATATCTGTGGCCCACAGGAATATTTTCTTATCTGAGAAATGCCATGCGTGTGTGAGCTGGCCTCCATACATGATTCTTTTTCCCGGCGTGGTTTCTTTATCTTCTTTAAAGATCTTCAGACATATAGCCGTTTGTGCTCAATATTCTAATTAAAAACAAAGCAAAAATCAAAAGCAAGTAAGCCAACAAAAACCCCAGACCATTACGGGTCTTCTAACAGTGGTATCAGTTTCAGTGAGAATGAACATACATGTTTGGAAGTCACATGACAGACCAATAGTTATCAGTGAGCCCTCGCCGAGTCTCCACTCTATCCCTGACACTGAGTTGGTGATGGCTTTGCAGAGCGTAACATAACATTCAGCTGATCTAGCATCAGAGGGCTTAGAGTCCACAAGAGAGGAAAACAAGCAATTGAAAATTATACTGAGCATGATGAAGAAAAGAAAAGAATATGAACCAACATAGTTTGATAGTTGTTTTTTTTTTTAATCGCTCTAACTCTTTTTACCCTGTTAATCTGGGTTGTTTGCACAAATGCTTCAGCTACTTCCTTTCTAAGGCCGAATGCTTAGCTTTCCATCTAAAAATGTAATGGACATAGTTATAACGAGGCGGCATCACCCTAAATAGAAACATGGTCTCTCTCTCTCTCTCTCTCTCTCTCTCTCTATATATATATATATATATATATATATATATATATATATATAATAGGATAAAAATAAAATCCTGGGACAACCATACAGGGAGTTCAAACGATTGTGTGAAAAAAGAGAAAAAGACCAAATATTGTTCTGTAGCCCTGGCTGGACTCAAGTGTTCAGAACTGAACAAAGTCTCTGAGGCTCCTGTTCAGCTGTCCTTAGTCAGAAAGACAGTAGAGGGAAAGCAGAGAGCTATCCTGAGCCCTATCCCTGTCCCCCTCCCTGTCCCCCTCACACACATTCACCAAAGCAAAAGGCGGCCTTCGAGCAAGGGAACATGAGACAGGCAAAAAAAAAAAAAAAGGTTACTGGGCTCTAATTACCTTCTCTCAGCCCTTTCCTTGGCAGACTGTCCCCGGTGGTGAATGCCCACTTTAGACGGCTGAATGACTAGAAGGGTGCCCCATGACATAAGTATTGTCAGTCTCTTCCAGCCTTCAGCAATCCTGGTTCTACTTACTGGAAAGTATGCCATGAGGGCTATACCTCCCACTGGCCTTCCCTCTTCCCCGGCCCCACCCTGCAGTGGAATCCACCTACCACCTACTGGCCCACCCTCTGATTCCCCATCCCAGGCTGTGGCATTAGGGAATAGGCATTTGTGAGTGTGAGCTAAGGTAATCCTGACTCACATATTGGTCTGAGGGTCTCCTTAACTTCAGCAGTAATACTCAACACGTTCTTCTGGCCGAGCCATACAGAGCGATACGTTAGGAGTTCACAGAGAATTTTAAGCTAATGGCTCTCATTAGCTCCCTCAAGCCAAGTTAGGATTTTTATATCTTTTCTAGGGCATAGAAAAGCTCTAAAGGGACTCCATTCAGGCGGCATCCACTTCCTTTTTTTGTACCTAATTACAAAGCATCTCTCCAAATGTCATCTGGACAGCGTTATATAATCGTGCTTAAAATTATTTATTCATTGAGGGAGTGACTGCTAATGGAGAGCGTGTCCTAAATCAGACTAATGACATGTTAGAAAATAAGTGAATAATTTGGGGGTGGCATATACTTAAAGGAAACACTGCCTGGCACTGCAAGGTTTTGTGGTCCATACCCACATAAATGGGGACACACACACACAACACACACACACTACACATACACCTCATACACATACACACACCACACACATACACAAACTCATGAAACGCACACACACAGACCACATAGCCTACACATATACCTTGCACACAGACACCAGATATACACCAACACCACATAAACACACACGTGTACAATTTTAAACATGTCTGAAAGCTAATTATCTGTCCTCCCAGGTTTATAAAATGAGTACTTTTGTAACACATACTCAGATTTTCCCCACCAAATGGTCAGCGGTGAGCATTCATCTGCTTTCCCAGATTGTTCAACATTTTTTTTTTTTTCAACCTGTGGCTCTCGGTGAATGCATTGGTTTCACAGAGGTCTGCCCCTCACCTGCAGGGCAAAGCCCACAACATGCCATGCCTATGAGGAAGTCCAGGTCTCCCCTTGACAAATGGCTACCTTTGGGCACAGCAAACAAAGGCTTACTCCTGTGTTTTCTGTTCTGTATCCCTACCAACAAAGGACACAGACTGACACACAGATGCCAACATAGAGTGGACTGATCTCTGCGAATTAGTTACAACTGGCATATAAGTTATTCACTGTCACATGACAGCAGCCACTTTATTGTGGCTTTTAATTATTTACCTAACTGTACATGTTATCTTAAATCCACTAGGACATAAATGTCACTATCACAACATGTATACCATTTTACATTTTTCTGTGACTTTGCCCATCAAATGGTCACCCTCAAGGGAAACTTTAGCCATGCTATCTTTAAGTATTAATATCCCTAACTACAGCGAGTCTTAGGGGATAAACCGAAGCTAAGAAGTTAATGTACACTATCGCTTATTCTGACAAAATTTGGGTTTTCTTTAATTGGGACTATTCACACAAAGGAAATGAACACAGACCATTAAGATAATATTTTTTATGCAATGTAAATGTAATTATCTATTTCTCCTTGCTATGACTTTTAAAAATCTCTTTCAAAAGGAGAGTTTGAAAATGACTGCTTTATGTGGGTAAAGGGCTCCAGCAGATTTTAATTCACCTACCCTGTGTGGCTCAGCTCTGCAAAGCATCCAGTGGTGCCAGTATAACATGACATCAGTTCCTTTAGCAAGGGCCAGGCCTTCGTGCCTCACTGTACAATCCACCTGCAATCAGCTGGAAAGAAATGTTGGCCACAAAATGATGTAAGGTAATGACAAGGTAAGCATGTAAGATCAACATCTCAAGCCTGATTCTCACAATTTTCCCTTATTTACGACAAGTTATAAAATCTGGGTGGGGGAGCACTTGCCTTGTGTCTTTCTTCATCCATCTTGACTTCCATAGTCACATTCTTGTGGCTAGATTCTTGGACACTGAGCTGACCATCCTTTATCACGCATCTGAAAGGAAAGGACATGTTAGGGGGGGTTGTTTTGTGTTTATTTTTAGAGGAAGGAAAGGTGTACTTTAACCCAATGTATCACCAGCATTTAAATATGTAGTTAATATTCACAAATGTTAAAAACAGTTTAGATTTTTACATTTCTTATTTTTGAGTTTATAATAATATCATTTCAACATTTCCCTCTCACTCTCTAAACTCTCCAAACCCTTAACATATACTCCTCCCTTCTCCTTCAAATTCACTCCCTCCTGTTTTCACTAATTGTTATTGAACGCATCTATATAAGTGCATGTGCATATACATATATTCCTAAATACAAACTTTTCAGTCATGTAATGCTACTTATTTGTATGTATTGAGGGCTGACCATTTGGTCCTGGAAAAAAAAAAAAACAATTAATGTGTTCTTTCCTGAGGAAGACCAACTATCCTGCTTCACAGTTGCCTATAGTTCTTTGTGTAGGATTTAGATCTCATGGGCTTTTTCCTTACATACTTTGGCATGTTCATTGGTGTTGTCTTGGTCCATTCACATATGGGCAATCATGTTGGTGAGACTTTGTGGGTGTAGCTTCTGATCATTCCCAGGAGACACAATTTCATGACAAAATTCTTATTTCTCTGGCTCTTACAATCTTTCTGCCCCCTCTTCCACAAGGTTCCCTGTGCCTTAGGTGTAGGAGTGTGTTTTGGAGAACTATCCGTTGAGACTGGACTCCATAACTCTGCATTTTGATTGGTTGTGGTTTTTTGTAGTGGTCTCCATCTGTTGTAGACCAGCATCCTTGGCAAGGAGTGAAGGCTACACTTATATAAGGATAAATGTTTATATTCTTAACCCAAGTTTTGAAAATACCTTGGCTATTGGATACCTAGGACACATGTCTGTTTAGACAGGGCATATTTCAAATGCTCAGTAGCACTTGTGTCTGCTTATTTCTTTACTGGTGCAGGCTTGTAGGCATCAGCTGCCTAACAGCTACAGGCTGAGGAAGTTTGAAGTAAAGGCTTCCCAGAGAACATATAGAGTTATACATCAAAAATGCAAGAAGCCGCTCCGCCAGGAAAGGACTTCCATTGTTCTATGCGCAAAGCATCAAGATTTGTGTGCAAGATGACCCCATTTCTGTGGTCACTGTGCAAACTCTACCTCGGTTTTCTACCCAAGATATGCTAAGTCTTCCTACATGTGGTAGCCAATGGATTTGAGTAATCTGCTAATATTTTCAAGTGGCCTTAGAGAAGTTCAGTCTCTCCAGTGCTCCATTATTCAACTAAGGATGGCATTGGGTCTCAATAAAAATAGAAAAACTACAGGCTGGAGAGATAGCCCAGCAGTTAAGAGAGGGTAATGCTGTAGCCGAGGACATGAGTTCAGATCCCCGCACACATGTTGGGAAACTTGCAGCCTCGGCACAGCAGAATCTAATGCTCTAGCCTCTGAGGGTACCTGTATTCACTTGCACATAAACACACACACAATTAACAGTAAAGGAAATATTTTAAAAGAAGAAATATAGAAAACATAAAAATGCTAATCAAGTTTCTCAATAAACATGTGTTAGGTAAAAGATCAAATGAAACAATAGCCTGCTGCCAGTTCTCTGTTGGGGGAAAATATCTCCACCCCCAGGTTACAGAACCCAAGCTCATCTGCATTCTGGTCTTCTATTTAAATGGCTTTCACAATTCAAAAGAATACATTTTATCTCTAGTCCAAGATCACTATTTGCATTGGATTATAATATAGATCCTCTTGCTTTCAATAATAGGGCTAATTTATTGCACTATGCACAGTGAACTCTAATTTGGATTTATGAGTTATAAGGTATCTTGTTGAGACTGTCAATGGTAATTTTTTAAAGCAACTTCATTGATATGTGATCCATATGCAACGGAGTACCTTTCTTTCAAGTGCATGAATCTGTGGACTTTAATAGATTCACAGACTTGTGCAACTATTGTGACACCATCTAATTTCCAAATATTTTTATCACCCCAGTGAAAACCGCTTTGTCCATCAGCATCGCTCCACGGCACCCCCTCCATAGCCCAAAATAGCTACATTGCAACCAGAAAAAAAAATCTTAAATGCAAAGCTTGAAGTTTTTGTAATTAGCGTAGGCAGCGGACAATTAGAGTTTATTTTATTTTATCTTTTATTGTCCCCAAACCATGTCCTTCTTCATCTGCTCTATGAATAGCTACTGGGTGGTATTTGGACTGCGAGAGCAGAGGAGAAGAGCTCTCCTGTGAGGTGTGCTCAGGGTGAATGGGCCGCATCTCATTTGTGTGCTTGATTGACATAAAACCAGACACAACACCATGTTGCATGAGGTCCATTTTAAGTTACTAAAAATGTCATCATCTATTCTCTCTGGCGCCGAAGACCTGTGAAAACATATTAGGCCTGTGGCTTCCAGGTTTACTCAGAATTTGGCTCCCTCAGCAGGGACCACA
This sequence comes from Meriones unguiculatus, assembly GCF_030254825.1. Classification (NCBI taxonomy): domain Eukaryota; kingdom Metazoa; phylum Chordata; class Mammalia; order Rodentia; family Muridae; genus Meriones; species Meriones unguiculatus. The sequence continues at coordinate 123,441,529 of NC_083354.1, forward strand.
CAGTGTGTAGATAAGTGTTTGCTACACTTCTGTCTCTGTTCTCCTCCTGAAACCAACCTGGGGATGCCATTGACTAGCTTTCCTCGTTCTTACACACACGTGCTCCCATTGGGTGATCCACAGTATTATCATAGCATACCCCTAACATTTCCACTATTTGTTTTCGTCATGTGAATCCTTTGATATAGAGAAGGTTTGCCTAATAGATAATTCTGATAGTCTGTGATTACTTCCGGGTCATGATTATTTTTTACTTTACTATATATGGACTTACACTGTTTGACAATTATGTCGTATATTGATATTGTCTTCCCGAAATGTAGTGATGGTTCCTTAAGAATGGAGAGCTCATGTGGTTGGGAATACAGCTTTGTTGTAAAGGTCTGGCCTAACATACCTAAGACCCTGGGCTTGATTCCCAGTGCTACAAGATAGAATATACACATAAAAATATACATAAACATAGCAATACAACCTGCTGAGTTTGCTGTAAGAGTAACTTTTATTCACCTGAAGTAATTGTTACTGCCTTCATCTCCTAACCTAGGCTTGGTCCTGGAAGATTCGAGCCTCTATACAAACTATTCTAAGCATAGATTATTTTCAGGCTCTAAGACTTACTGCTGAATAAGCTCACCCTTTCTTGTTCTTTCTGAATTCTGGCTGGTTCAACTCAACTGTTCTGGTTGACTGATTCAATCTGGCTTTTCTCAGCTTCTGACTGAATTGCTTTGCTTGGCTTCAAACTAACTCTAGCAATCTGTTCTAATCTTCTGGTTCTTTCTTATTCTCTGGCTTGTTCTGTTTTGAACTATGTCTAACTATGTCTCTCTCTGCAATTTGTCTCTCTCTGTCCCAGTAAAATTGCTCCTACATTCCATGAACTAAACTGTCACAAACTCGACTCTACTATATTGCCTCTCATCTCACTGACTCAACTGAACTGCCTCAACAGAACTCAAGAGATCGGCATACCTCTTTCTCCATGCCTCTATACTTCCATGCCTGGTCCTAAGCTTTTCTTTACCTGAAACTTGTTTTATACCAAGCTGGCCTTGAATTCAGAGATCTGCTAGCCTCTGTTTCCTGGGATTAAAGTAATACCTGTATTCCAGCCAGAGCAGCCATGTTTCTAAATTGAAATTCCCCTACAATTGCTTATAAGTATATGATTTTAGGGCTGACCACTTGGTTTGAAGCAACCAGTTTTGGGGCTCATACTTGGGAAAAACTACTTCTGCTTTCAGAGTCCCTTAGTTGTCAGTAGTTCTTTGTCTATGGGTAAGGCCCATAAGATTTCCCCTTCCATGTTAGCATGTCTGTTGATATTTTCCTTGCCCAGGTAGTTTTAATATTAAGGTGGAATGGGTGATGCTTCCCTTTCATTTTAGGAGACACAATGTCACATCACATTTTCTCTTCCTCTGTCTCTTACAATCTTTCCACCCCGTTTTCCAGGATGTTCCCTAAGCCTTAGGTGGTAAACTTCTGTTTTAGATTTATCCATTGGGACTGTTCACCCTAGAATCAGTTGTTTCCTGTGCTTTAACAAATTGCGATTTTCTGTGAAGTACCCTGTCTGTTGCAAAGCAAAGCTTCTTTGGTGGGGGTTGGGAGCTACACTCATCGGTGGGCATAAGGATAAGTACTTAGAGTACATTTAGGAATTATGCTGCTTTATTAAAGTGGAAATATTAGATTCTACTCCAAGAACTATGACCTCACCAGCCCTGAGGAAGTTGGCTAGGTTTCTAATACCAGTTATAACTTCTCTCCTGTTGAGTGGGTCTGAAGTTCAATTTAGATAACTGTTGGTTACTGCCAAGATATGAGTACCACCATTACACTTTAGCCCTGTTTTGTAATAATGGAGAACTGGGTTCCTGCAGCAGATGTTGCCGTGTCTCTACATTTGTTCTGTAGCCCTACCGCTCTCTACTGCTGGATTCCCCTCTTACTCAAGCTCTTATTTTGTGCCTGGCTTTGTAGACCATGTTTAAGTCTCATTCCTCTTATGTTTTCATTCATGTCTTCATTTCTGTCATGATACTGAGTATATACAATAACAGTATATACAATGACAATATACAATATATACAATAAAGAAAGATGGCTTTACATCTTTCTCTATAGGCTGTGAACTTCCATAGGCTATGTGCCTTTATCAAGGGCAGGTTAGAGCCTCACACGCAACCTAATGCATAGCAGGCCTTTAATGTTTGTTTCATGAATTAACAAATAAAAACGCTGTTCTCACAGCTTTCTGACTGCCTGTGAAGACAACATTTTTGAAGTAATGAAGCAAGAGGCTAATATCATTTAGGTGCTAATTATGTAAATCAGACTATCTGTAAACCAGTAAACTTTAGGAAACCACACAGCATGGAGCTGGCAAAAGATAATTTTTTATCTATTCAATTGCATGCGTATTGGATTTATTTTGCATCTTTTTCAGAAGTTAAAGCAGTGTCACTCACATAGCCCAGATACTTCAAATTATGTCCTTTCAGTCCCCAGTCCCCCCTGATCCCTTAATACCCTGCAGTCTTTCTCCCATGTCTCTTTCCCACGTCAGGCTGTACCTACTTTCAGGGTGTCTCCCAGCCCTTCTTGTCCGTGCAGAGACACACACAGTCTTGATTATGTCTTCTGTTCTCACTTTCACTGTTTCCCCAAATCTGTGCCATAAAGAGAAGCCTGAAGTCAACCCAGCACCCAGAGACTCCTTACCTCTGGGAAGTAAAAGAGGTGAAGGGAGCTGCATGGAGGAGCTGTGGACAGTGCTGTGATCTTAAAACAAGTATGACAGGGAAAGAAAATGAAAAAGGTCCTGCTTGTAGTTTGGTTGGAGGCCTTCCGGTCTGTCAGGGCAAGCCCTGAGGCTGCGTACACATGGCAGGGAGCACACAGAAGCTGTGGATGAGCACTTACGTCTGGGGTAAAGTAGGAAACGGATGGGGTGTCACTCCTCTGCGTGAAACACAGCACAGGGCTCTTGGAAGAGGCAGTCTACTCTCAGCCTTCCTGGGACACAGAGCTTTATACCCCCTTCTGTGGGAATTTCATTTCCTAATCAAGTGTGACCTTCATCAGAGTGTACGCAGAAGTCCTACCTAAGCAGACCTCACCTTTGTCCTCTTTCTGTTCAGATGAACATTTGTGCTCCTCTGGCTCCTGACAACAACTTGGTCCTTCAAGGCTTTATGCCCATTTTCCCAGAATGTCTGCAGGTGCATCCTTTGGCGTTATATAGCTTGAGCTTCCCATCTGGGTGCAGTAACTATGACAACACAGCTTTTTCTCTCATGTCACTCACTTCAGACTTCCCAATGGTAGCTCCTTTGAGCCATAGAGAAAGAGCAATGAGTGGTGCGGGTAGGAGGAGACTGGTCAGATGCTGCCCTCCAACCCAGAGGAAGAAAGGGACATTAAGATATAAGGCCTGATACACATAGGCTATGTACATAAAGGTCTGTGAGTATTACTCACAGTGCAGCCAAGACTCATAGGCATCGCAGTGCAGAGCTGGCTTGGCAGTGAGGTCCTGTTCAGACCTACATCCAGCCAAGAGGGAGCAGTGGAAGTGGAGAGGGAAAGGCCAGGCAAAGTCCAGTCCTCAGACACCAGGTCACACCCTTGAGCAGTCACTAGAACCTGCAGAACTGTAAGGAAGAAAATAAGTAGAGACTGGTTAAGAAACTTTCTGAAAGCCCCCTTTAAAGACAAGAAAATACTTCTGTGTCATATTCTCAAAGGTCTCCATAAACACATATGTGCATTGAATCATAGACTGGGATGACCATTAAAAATTAAGGGAGAATTTTTTTAAAATATTGACAATTTCAGCTGTGTCCTGAGACATGTTTTTGCACATTATATAACAAGACAAGCACATATTCAGTGACAAAATGGATAAAATGTTACAATAAAATGAAGTTAAAAAAAAAAGATACCAGCCGAAGTGCATGCCTGTAATCCCTTGCATTCAAGGAGGCAGAGGCAGGCCTGTCTCTGTGAATTCATTCCAAGCCTGGTCTGCAAAGTGAGTCTAGGACAACCAAGCCAAGGCTACACAGAGAAACCCTGTCTCAAAAAAACAAAAACAAAAACAAAAAATATAATAATAGCATATAGCAGAGTAAGGACTCGGGAATGCAGCAAGCCCTTTGTGAGTCTTTTCTTGTAAAAGTAATGAGTTTCTTGCTTCCTAAGCAAGCACTTCATGGAGAGCACGTGGGTAGTCTAACAGACTTGAATTGTGTACGTAAGAAAAGACACACCTCTTTTCTTCTATATGTTATTCAGCAGAAGTGCATGTGTGTTTGTCTGTTTGATGTGATAATTTCATGAAGCTCTTTTGAAAAAATAATAGCAATTTCTGAAAGAACTAATTAGCAATAGAATAGCTTAGTGGTATAACATTCAGCAAATCCAATGTTTACTACTAGTAGAAAATATAAAACACTCATGAGAATTTGTGTAACTAATAAAAACCAGGAAAGCAACAGTGCCCTGGGTATATCATAGGAGTGGTTGTGCATTTTCTTTAATGGAAAAATTCTTCATTTTATTAGTCATAAGCTTCTCACTCCCAGCCCTTGGGTTTCCCAAGATTTGCATAGGTGAGTTAAAAGCACCTGGGAGGGAGAATGTAACGAGTCTTACAGGTGAGCTGTTATTTGCTATCTAGCCATTTCTAACGTAGTTAGCTGTATTTGCTTACATTAATAGATGCTGCTCTTCCCATGACTAAAAGCACTCAAGTGTTTACAGTGGTTGACATGTACCAAGAAGCCAATTGTGCTTGATATGTTGTGTCCTGGAAAGAACACTCAGACCTATGTGGTACGCAAACTATTGTGTCAAAGCTGTTGTAAATTCTACATTCCCATCACAATTCTTCTGTAGACATCTTCAGACATAAGAATGCAGCCATTCTTTGGTCATATTTAAGTCAAGTTTTATAGTTCCTGAAACCAGTAAGGTGGCTATACAACAGTAAGAGTTTTCTCTGGACAATGAAGTTTTCATAAATTGCTTTAGGCCTCTATTCATCACTGCAGACAGATGAGCATAAAAAGTGACGTATGAGATAATGTTTAAAATGTAGATTGACACATAGATGGTAATTTATGAGATGCAGTGTGATTTAATACATTTGCTCAATGTACTGAATGATTAAACGAGGATAACGACCATTTGTTCCAGCTATGACCCCCTTCTAAAGAAGAAGGAATAACGCTCCTCCTGAGTCATTTACTAGCCTCGGCCTTCAAAGCATAGACACGTTTTCACATGGAGCAAAGCAGCGAAGCCATCTGGAGGCTGCAAAAGGGAAGACACTACTACTGTATTGTAATATAAATCACTGCATCTATTGTGTGCCCAGCCATTTAGCAATGCACATGTCACTTTGCAAGAGCTTGAGCAAACTCCTGTCACTTGGCCCAGTGTCACCTGGTGAGCACTGCTTGTCTCTTCTGCGGGGACCCAGGTCCCAGTGACCAACACGTCTCTGTAGTTCTGCTACTGAGGGCATCCTGCTCTTCAAATGACACCAAATCCATCCTCCATATGCGTGTGTGTGACAGATATATTTGTGTTAGATGAAGTGGAATGTAAAACTTATTAGTATAGTTCCTGAGACACAAGTTCTAAGTAATTTAAGTGTACGGGTGTGTGTATGTGTGTGAGAGTGTCTGTGTCCGTGTGTGTGTGTGTGTGTGTGTGTGTGTGTGTGTGTGTGTGTGTATCTGTGTGTCTGTGTGATGTGTCTGTGCAGGTACACCTAGACCTCTGTGCACAGGTGTCTTCCTCTATCACTCTTCATCTTATTTTGAGGGTAAGATCCCTCACTGAACCTGGACCTCAGGGTTTTGTCTAGGCTGGCCAGAGCCTCAGAGCTCCACCTACCTCTCTACCTGTCTCTTCCTACTACTGGGTTACAAATATGAACTGAGGACCAGCTTTTACAGGGTCTTCATCCTTATGTGGTGAGTGCTTGACCCACTGAGCTATCCTCCCAGCCCCTGAATAGTCCGCCGTTAACCGTTGCCACTTTTAATGCTTTCTCTTAAGTTATATCTACTATGATGGAAGTGTTGCTACACAAACTTGTTGCGAAATCTGTTACAGACAAAAAGGATGAGTGACCAATTGAAAGTTCGACATTTGCAAAAGTCCTACACTGAGTCACCTCTGTGATCACTCTACTATGCTTCCTTCTCACAGAGCTATCAGGACTTTGGGAGTTTAAGCACTAACTGGCAGAGTGAATCATACAAAGCAAGCTGCCTCTGCTGGCATCGATTTCTTCTGTGAATCAGCCATTCAAGGGATCTGGGTTTCTCCATGAATTGGCTTTTAAATAATAAGCAGCAATCATCTATTTACCACTTAGAGGTCCTTAGGGAAATGTGAATGAAGATGAAGGATTATGTAATAACCGTAATGTATTTGTTATCTAATAGTCAAATATAAGCCCTCCTTAAGGTCAGTGTGGTTAGAAAAGCTGGCAGTGGTTTTTATAGTAAATTAAGTTTCCAGTGCTTGGGTTCCATTCTGCTGATACAGAGTGTCCAGGTGGATGGGTAATATTCCACCCCTTCTATCTCCAAGTCCTAATAGAGGTCACCCCTCTGGTCCTCTTACTGGGCCAGTAATGAGATGGGCAGAGCTAGCAAAGTAGATAGCACTCCTATTTGCAGCTTTATGAAGTAAGAAGTAAAAGAAGCAATTGATACAGATGTTCTGTTTGGACTGAGCGCTACATCTCTCATCCTAAGAATTCTGACCAGATGTATCCCTGAATTGACTGTTTTCCCCTGCAAAATGAAGCTTCTCTGACCAAGGTTGAGAGCAGCCAAGGTCTATGGGCACAAGATACATAGAAGGTAATTTGGCAGCATCTGCACTTAGCAAACTTACAGTAACAAGTTTAAGCCTAGAGCATAGAGTCTCTTCAGCCATGGGCTTTTAAACAACCAGGTATATAGTTCCTTCCTCTGAATAAGGCTTCAGATCCAATCAAAAAGTGTTTATTTTTCCCATAGCAGTTGTGCCATTGTTGCACCAACAGGCACAGCTTGCCTGGTAGGTTGGTAAGATAACATTGATCTTGCACTAAAGGGTGTCCCTAAGGCACAAGACTGGTATCGTTGCCATCAAGACAGTCTCTAAATGTATGTTCAGTTTTCTGCTACCTTGTTGAAAATTCGGCAGATAGGCATCGCCTTGTGATTGTTCAACTGTTTTCTTCCCTCTTTTCTCTCCCATTTTATTCCTCCATTTCACCCTCCCACTTTTTCCATTAATATATTATCACTTTGTTTGTGGGAAAAAGATGAACTAAGTAAAATTTCAGAGTTCTAACTGGCTAATTAAGTGCTAAAGAATGTCAAATACAGTCATGTGTATTAATTCTTCACAAAAGCTTTGGTTAGCTCTTTTTATTATTGACTTTACATCCTGATTATAACCCTATTATTCCTTGCTTCTTCTGTCCCCTATTTCTCAGAAAAGGGGAGTGTCCCCTCCTATTCACCCCAGCTCATCAAGTTGCATCAGGGCTGAGTGTGTCCTCCTCCCCAATGGCCTGGCAAGGCAGTCCTGCCAGGAGGAAGTGATCAAAAAGAGAGTCCATGTCATATGTAGCCCACATTTCCCTTACTTGAGGACCCACATGAAGCCTAAGCTTCCCATTGGCTACATCTTTGTAGGGGGCCTAGGTCCAACCTATGCATGGTCCTTGGTTGATGCTTCAGTCTCAGCAAGCCACTTTGGGCCCTGATTAGTTGGCTCTGTGGGTCTTCTTGTGAAGCTCCTGTCACCTCCAGGTCCTTTTGTCTTTTTTCCCACTGTTCCACAAGAGTTCCTACTCTCAGCATCTGTTTTGAGAAGCTGCTGGGTAGAGCCTCTCAGAAGACAACTCTGAAAAGCATCTGTCTGCTAGCATAGCAGAGTATCTTTCATAGTGTCAGGGGTTGGTGCTCTCCTGTAGGGTGGGTCTTTGGTTGGGCCAGACATTGATTGGACATTCCCTCAATCTCTGCCCTATCTGTTCTATCTTTTTTCCTGCACATCTCATAGGCAGGGTAAATTTTGGGTTAAAGCTTTTGTGGGTGGGTTGGTATTCCCCTCCCTCTGCTAGGAGACTAGTCTAGTTAAAGGATGTCCTCTTTAGTCTCTATGGCCTCTGCTGCTAGGAGTCTCTGCTCGAGTCCCCCTTATATGCTTCCAGAGATCTACCCTGACTTAGGTCTCCAGCTTGTCATAGAGATATCCTGGCCTCAGTTTCTCCCTTCTCTAAAGGCCTTCTGTCCCCTCACCCCTGCACTCCCCACCCTCATATTTCTCTGCACCCCCTCTCCTACCTTGTTCCCTCTCTCCAGCCACTGTCTAGTCTATCTCCCCTTCCAGGTGAGATTTGTGCATCCTCCCTTGGATCCTCCTTGTTATTTATCTTCTTTGGGTCTGTGCCTTGTGTTCTGTTTATCCTGTACTGTATGGCTAAACTACACTTAAAAGGGAGTACATACCATGTGTTTCTTTCTGGGTCTGGGTCACCTCACTCAGAATGGTCTTTTCTAGCTCTTTTAATATTGGTATTTTGATGGTTATAGTATTTAAATGGCATAGAGGATAATATAAGTGAATACTTAGGGTCCTACATTAAATTCTTTATTTCTTTTTTTCTCATCCAATTTAAATTTTTGCAACTAAAATATAATTATATCATTTACCACTCTCTCCAACCCCCATACCTGTCCTCCCTCTCAAATTTCATGTTTTTTCTTTAATTATTATTGTTATATATTCATACATATAACACATTATATATGCATATAAACACATGTATGTGTACACATGAACACAACCTGTTGAGTATGTTTAGTGTTTCATGTATGTATATGATTTTGAGGCTGACCACTTGTTATTGGATAACCAGTTAGGGGCACCTCCCTAAGAAAGATTAATTCTTCCTTTCTCAGCATGATTATGTACCCACAGTTTTGTTTGTTTTTTTAATAGGAGCAGGGTCCCATGAGATTCCCCCCTTCCATGTTAGCATGTCCATTGGTGTTATCACCGGTGGTTCAGGTATAAATTAGGAAGTCACACTGTTGAACTATCAAGTGGGTAGCTTCCTTGTCATTCTAGAAGACACGCTACAACAGACTTCCTGCTCCTCTGACTCTTATAATCTTTCTGCCCTTCTTCTGTAAAGTTCCCTGATCATTACCCCACTCAGAATGGCTAAGATCAACAAAACAACTGACCACAAATGCTGAAGAGGTGGCGGAACCCTCATTCGCTGTTGGTAGGATTGCAAACTGGTGCAGCCACTCTGAATATCAGTGTGGAAAATCCTCAAAAACCTAAAAGTAAATCTACTATAGACTCAACTATACCACTCCTTGGCTTATGTTCAACGGATGGGGTGTTTTACTCCATAGATACCTTCTCAGCCTTGTTCATTGATGCTCTATTCATAACAGCCAGAAAAATTAAATGACATAACGGTCCTTCAACTCATGAGCGAATGGCACAACTGCTATGGGAAAAATATTTTTTGATTGGATTTGAAGCCTTATTCAGAGGAAGGAACTATATACCTGCTTGTTTAAAAGCCCATGGCTGAAGAGACTCTATGTTCTAGGGTTAACGAAAATAGGGTAAGAAAAATGAAATCATGAATATTGCAGGCAAATGATATATTGAAGGAAGTAACTCAGCCCCAGAAGGACAACACCACATGTCTCCTCCCATCTGTGGTTCCTAGGACCAAATTTTCAAATGTAGTCCATAACCTGGAGTAACAACAGAAACCAAGAAAGTGAAAGTGATGATGGCGGAGGGTGGGAGGAAAGGAACAGAAATGCTAAAGAAGGGAGTAGCACAATACTAGTGATAAGAAGAAGAAAATAAGAAACATGGTGGGAGTTTAGTTAAGAAGAAGGAAGGAAGTTGATACAGAAGGTGGAAGGATAAATAAAACTAAAGATGTTTAAAAAGGTCACAGAAAATCATATGGTTTTACACTAACATAAAATATATATAGTTCAAATAAGTGTGTCTATACATATTTTTTTCAATGAAGTTGTACCAATTGAGGAGATAATGGCCCCCACAAGCACCATAGGTTATCCGGCAGAAATCACAGTGTTAGGCGAGAGAGAAGCCTCCATCTTAGTTGTTGGTCAGAGGCATCCAAGGACTTCAAAACCAATGTAGGTTATTGCTGTTGCCCTTTGCTGTGTCCCAGAAGTGGAAGCCAAACCTTTCTTATGAAGCTATCATCCGTTTTAGACACAGGACTTTGAGGTTTGAGCTGTGTCTGATCTGAACTCCTCCTCCCCGAGGACTAACTTGCACAGTCCCTGAACGTGTTAGTGAATCTGCCAAGGGAGAGAAGCAGTCAGTGGTCCAAGGCAGCCAGGACATCCCCAGACTACAACAAGAACCAGCATGACAAATTGCCCCTAAATGTGCAACATAGAACTTATATCTTAGCAGAAACTAAAGGCTGTCTAATTGGACTGAAGGCCTCCTCAACAGGAAGGAGATCCTGGCTAGCCGTGGAAAGCTAGCCAACTCTCTGGGGCTTGTGAAGTTATGGATCTTACAGGAGAACCTACTGCCGCCAGTTTACTACTCTAGTTCAATTCCTTCCCTAGCTGCGCTCTAAGTAGTCATCCTAACCCCCACCAACAAGTCTAGCTCTCACCATTCTGCCAAAATCAATTTGCAGATTCAGTACAATCCCCATAAAAACATCACCACACTTTTCACAGAAATAGGAAAAAAAAATTAAACATCTTTAAATCCATAGGGAATCAGAAAAGTTGCCAAAATTCCTGAGCTAAAAACAAACAACAGAAACAAAGCTGAAGGGATTACCATTTCAGATTGCAAGATATATTACAACGCTGTAGTAAAGTTAAAAAACAAAAGGTGTGGTATTAACACAAAACCACACATTGAACAAAACTGATGATCCAAACATAACTACAGACGTTTGATATTTAAGAATATCAACTGGAGAAAAGATCTGGATGTCCATGTGTTGAAGAATGAAATTAGACCCATAGGTATCACCCTGCAAATAAACCAAAAGCCGAAACCAAACCAAAATACCCTCTAAATGGTTCAAAGATCTCAATCCCAAACCTGAAACTGCTAGAAGAAAAGGCAGGCAGTGCCCTACAAGTCGCAGGTGTAGGGAAGGACTCTGTGAAAAGGACTTCATCTGCCCAGGAAGAAATGCCAGCAATTGGCAGCTGGGACCTCACAAAACTAAAAGATTTCTGTTCAGCTGAGCAAATAATCAAGCTAGAAGCAAGCCCATTGTATGGGGGAGGATCTTTAATAGCTATACACCCAGCATAATTAATATCCATAATACACAAAGACCTCAAGAAAGAGTCGAGAAGACAAGTGAGCCATTCAGAAATGGACTATGACCTCATAGGTGATGCCTGGTAATGGAGACCTGGTGACTAGAAGAGTCAGAACTGGCTGCCAAGGAGTATCTCAAAAGCGCTCATCATTTTCAACAATTAGAAAAATGAAAACCAAAACAATGCTGAAAGTTTATCTTACCCCAATGAGAACGTTCTGGGTTTTGGATTCCAGTTTTCCCTCTGTAGCTCAGGCTGACTTTGAACCCTGTATTCTTCTTGCCTCAGCCTCCCTAATGCTAGGACTGTCGGCGTGCACCTCCACTTCCGGCCTTGCTGGGTCGTTTACGTGAGGCTTTTTTATTTGGCGACAGCAGGACGTGCATGTTCTCTTGATCTTCATGCTTAGTTATTGACTGCTTGTTTGCTTTCCTCTGGGGAGCACCTGCAAAGCTCAGCGTCTGGACCCTGAGCCCATGCCATGCCTTCTCAGAAGGCACTGCCGTTCCTGCTTCTCCCTGGACAGTGAACTCACTGAACGCATATATTTGGTACACCCTGCGCCTTCTACTTTTGCCTTTGTGAGGGTGTTTAGCATCTTTTCCTGAACTAGAGATCAGAATGCAACTTGGAAAGTAAGGTCCAGGAATGTTGTTTAAGTTGCAGCCTAAGCTTGGTCAGCTGGCCTAACCTGCTTGGCAGAGTCCAGTTTTGCTCACTGGGAGACTTACCTAAGATACCTTTTTTTTCCCTTTGGGATCTAAAGGAAACTACCCCAATGCACATTGATCTCAACATACCGAACACCCTTTGTACCTTTGAACCTAGGACAATGATAAGATGGTAGAGTTCTTAATGGTTAGGTTCTCCAGGAGAACCTGAGACAAACCCCTCTGTGGTCAGAGGCACCATTGCTAGTCCTGGTGAGCGGGTTCTGTCTGCTCTCTTACATGCATTACTGATATCTACATTGTATATATGTAAATACACTCTCACACACAGCTTTTACATGAGGTCTTCATATCTTTACAAACATATGCATAGGTATTACTACACTAATGATTGCTATGAGGCATGATAGAAATCCATCATCATACACTAGAGCGTTTTTCCAGGCTCCCTTGTACCACCAAAGCCCATTTACATTGCTAACAATGTTTTATTTCTACTGCTTTGGAGTGAGAAATGGATGTCATTGATAGGGCATGCGTGAGCAGAATAAATAAAACCGAAGTGTAAGCTGTGTCCTTGCTGTGCCTGTAGAACTTCATACATGCAGGTACATGAATGAAGAGGCCTTTGCCAGGCCCTGGAAGACACTCAGGCCTCCTTTCAACTAAAAGGATTGACCCTGTAGGTAAGAGAACAGCTTCTGGAGCATGCCCCTTTTCTTCTTTGCGTTTATATTCTACCAGCATTTTAAGAGGTGAGTTGTGAGTTCTGTGAATTGTAGTAGTCCTGTGTTAGTTTTCCTATGAAAGCATGAGGACGAGGTGAAGGCAGCTGAGAGTTAGAGAGGCAGCTCCCTAGGCTTCCCAATGCTATGTGACTTTGGGTTTCAGATGTTTGGAATTCTGTTATGGAGTACCCTACCCTACAGCCTTACAGGTCTTACAAACGGCTCTAGTAAGTGCTACTTTCTAGAAGGAAAGGGAACCTGCAGCCACTAGAACAGCAGTGTTTGATCAATGAAAGAGAAAGGAAATGATTTGGCCTGTACCGTGCTGTTCCTAAATTCTGATCAAACGCACAGCAAGGCAGCCAAGTGACATTTGAGTGGTGTGCATGGAAGCAAAGAGTGGACCATTAAAAATGGTGGGCACACTAAGAAATGGGAAGGATCACTGAGCTCCATCTACGATGCCCAGAGAAAATAGAAGATTCTGAAATCAGTGGTTTCCTTGGAATTTTTGTTTGCTGATAATATTTTGTGTAGGCTAAAACAACCACCTTTCTTTTGGGGTTAAAGGTACAGGGCAGCCCATCACCATAAGGGCTGCTCAAGTTGCCTTTTCCAAGGTACTTCCAACTCCCTAGCTCTCTACCCACTCCTTAAGTTTGATATTTCAAAGATATAACACGATTGGAATCCTGCAGCATTTAACCTCAACGAGTTGTTTTGAGATAGAGTCTGACCATGTAACTCTGGCTGACATACTAGGCAGATTAAGCTGACTTTGACTCACAGAGATCCATATATACCTGCCTCCTAAATGTTTGAATTAAAGGTGTGCACCACCATGCTTGGCACACACACACACACACACACACACACCACATATACAAACAAATACACATACACACACACAACTGAGTAAAATATTCTAGATTCACTTGGGTTGTTGTATATCGCATTAATTTTATCCTTTGTTGCTGTCTGGTGTCCCTCAGTATGGACACAATAGTTTAATCATTTATTGTTGATGCATTCATAAAAAAACTTGTACTCACTCTAACTACCACAAATAATGCTTCTATGCACATACAAACTTTTTGTGGAAATAAGTCTTAATCTCTCTAAACTAAATGACTAGAAAACATTTGGTTGGTGATAATGATAATAAATGATTTTGAAACTTAGAAAATTTTCTTCTATTCACTTTTAATGGGTAACTTCATTCCTCTTGATCTCTGCCAGCATTTGGAATTGGGTTGGATATTTTGTTTTGGTTGTGGTGGTTTGCTGTATGTAAGTGTGCATGTGTGTGCACATGAGTGAGCAACTGTGCCTACATGAAAAGGCTGGATGGCTTGTTCTATCACTACCTATCCTATCCCTTGGGACAGGATCTCTCATTGGACCTGAAGCTCTGTTTTGGATAGATCCACAGGCCAGTAACCCCAACAATCCTCCTATCTCTGTCCTCCACACTGATAAGGTTACAGGTTCAAATACGGCTCTACCTGGCATTTTCTATGGGTGCTGCTCATTGGAACTCAAGTTCTCACGCAGGTACATGAGCTGTCTCACCACTAGGACAGCTTGCCAGCACCCAAAGTGGTCGTTGTTTTTAATGCTATCCTGACGGGTTTAGAGTTCTCTGGAGCAGCTTGCTCATGGCTAAAAATGTGGAACATGTTCTCGTGTGCCTACTTTACTTCTATACGTTCTCTTTAGTAAAATGTTCCTCTGTGTCTGTTGCACATATTCTAATTGGATTATGTATTCCTGTTCTTCTAGTACTGTGTGTGTGTGTGTGTGTGTGTGTGTGTGTGTGTTCGTGTTCTAGACACTCATTCTCTGTTGTATAGACCATGCTGTTGAGCCAAGACTAAGAATCAAATCTTGTCTGTTTGCCTAGTCCTACTTCTTTTATTTTCTAAAAGTGAGGGAAAGCTTAGACGAGGATATTTTTGTATCTTTTTCACAGTAAAGAATGAATAAGGAAGAGAAAGGGATCTAAAGTGGATTGATATTGGTCAGTTTGAACAGCTTCAAGGACTCCACCGTGTAGGGTCTTCCCCATTTGTCTGGATTCAGAATGTGAGTGCTAAGCACAAAGAAACAGCAGTGCAGCCACATTCAAGGGCCTGAGCAGAAAGTGTATAGAAGAGTGGGAGGTGGCAGGACTCATCTGTCTGTGAGAAGAGAGTTCCCAGGCTCCTAACTTGCTTTTTCACTCATAAGTGAGACAACCTCTTCCTGGCTAGGAGGACCTCATATGTCAAAGTACCAGGAATAAAAGCCAGAAGATGTTACTACAGTTAGAAAGACTGATTTTAAATTGTACCAGACTTGAAGGCCTGAAGTAAGCCCTGCTTAGCCATAATGTATATAATTCCTGTCATAAATTGCTAGGTTCCACTTACCAATGTATTATGAAGGATTTTTCATTTGTACTCATGAAGAATAGTGCTCTGTAATTTGATTGGTTAGTATCATCCTTGTCTTGTCTTGACATGTTTCATAAGTGAATTAGGACATGTTTCTTTATTTTCTGGAAGAGATTATATGGAATTGGATTCTTCTATGAAACCATGTGAGCCTGAAGAATTATTGCTATGGCAATTTTAATTTCCTTAGTAATTCGAGGGCTGTTTGAATTACCTCTTTCCTGATGAGCTGTGGCTTTTTGAAAATCAAGAGTTATTCCTGTCCTCTAGGTTGTCACGTCCCCACGTAGAGCTGTAGTTTTGTCCCCTGACTGTCCTTTTGAAGCCGTGTGACAGGCAGTTTTGTTGCTGACATTGGTATTTTGTGATATTCCTTTATGTCAGTCTTGATGAAAGGCTGGATAGTTTTATTTACCTTCTCAAAGAATCAACTCTTGGTTTCATTGATTTTCCTGGCCATATCTCCATTTTAAACACCATTGATTTCTGATCTTACTTTCATTGTTTCCTTTCTTCTCCCTGCTGTGGCTTTGTTTTCTTCTCCAAACTCAAGTGGGACTCACTTTATTGATCTGAAGCTTTTCTCCTTTTGTTCAGCACACATTCAGCACTGAATATCTCCCTGGGAGCCATAGGTTCACTGTGTCCCCTACATTTTGATGTGCTCTATTTTCATTGTCATTCAGTTACATATGTTTTTTTAAAAAAATTGAGATATTCTTTGATCCAGTCATAAGTTATTTAGAAGTGTGTGGTTTTGTTTGCAATTCTTTAAGATTTTTCTGTTTTCTAGCTTGAGCCCCTTTCCAGTTTTGAATAAAGTTTTATAACTGCATTTATTGGACTTTAGTTTCAATGTTTTGTATGGCCTGGGTTGCTCTGTCTTGGAGTGTGCCCTATGGGTATTGATAAAGAAAGTGTATTCTCCTATTGGGTGGAATGTTTTATAAACATATAAATAGACATTCCCAGTGAGGAACTAAAAGAAGCCATTGTTACTGATGCAAGTTTGGGGGAAGACCTTACTCTCCAGATGACCTCCATTGACATAGGTATGGAAGAAGTGGTGGTGCTGACCATGGGGGTGAAGGGACTTTGCTAATGAAGGGAAGTTGCCCTGAAGTTCCGGATCTCCCCTGGGTCTTTCACAGCATGCCCCACACAGGAATGCTTTCCTAGTTTTAGCCTCACTAGGGTGACAGTTAGGCTGCCTTTGCCAGTGTGGTAAGGGACACAGGAAACATTGAAGTTACAAGAGACAGAAAAAGACTCTGGAAACTCACCATTTAAGGCATGTACAGTTTAGACAATGCAGCTCAGTGTTTGAACCTGTGTTGGGCATAATAGGAACTCAAAGGTTGTCAGATCAGAAAGCACTGACCAAAGCAGGACTAGGGCTGGTCTGTAGCCTTCACGTACATGCTAAAATGGAGACAGGTGAAGCATGAACTAATTAAATCAATGCTAATCAATCTGAGATCTGTTCTAGCTCCTAAGGCATGCACTTCCATGAAGTCCCTTGGGATTGTGGGAGATGTCGGAGTGATAACAACTTCTGCTTTGCCTGCAGTTGGCTAATATGACCAGCCGAGAGTGTCACACTGGCAGGCGCTAACTCTGAAAGCTTGTTGTGTTTGTCATTTTTCTATTACTGTGCTGTGACAGAGTTCCTGCCAGGGCATCATGGGAGGAAGAATACATTTCACTAATAGGTTCAGAGAAAACAGTTGATCATGGTGAGCAAGGTTTAGCTGCTTGGGCATCTTGGACTGTGGTGGCCAAAGGTTGGTAGATCAGAAAACATAGACCAAAACAGAACTAGGGCTGGTCTGTAGCCTTCAAATGCCCACCTTCCAAAACATTCCTATGTCCTGGGTGACTCAGGTCTTAAAGCATGAGACTGTGGAGGGCATTCCGGACTCAAAATATAACAATGGGTTTCTTTCTTTTTTTATTTTATTCTATTAATCACACTTTATTAACTTTGTATCCCCCCATAAGTCCCTCCCTCCTCCCCTCCCAGTCCCACCCTCCCCTCCCCCTTCTTCACACATGCCCCTCCCCAAGTCCACTGATAGGGGAGGTCCTCCTCTCCTTCCTTCTGATCTTAGTCTATCAGATCACATCAGGAATGGCTGCATTGTCATCTTCTGTGGCCTGGTAAGGCTGCTCCCCCCTCAGGGGGAGGTGATCAAAGAGCAGGCCAATCAGATTATGTCAGAGGCAGTCCCTTTTTTTCATTACTATGGAACCCACTTGGACACTAAACTACCATGGGCTACATCTGTGCAGGGGTTCTAGGTTATCTCCATGCATGGTACTTGGTTGGAGTATGAGTCTCTGGGAAGACCCCTGTGTTCAAATTTTCTGGTTCTGTTGCTCTCCTTGTGGAGTTCCTGTCCTCTCCAGATCTATTTCCCACTTCTTCCATAAGATTCCATGCACTCTGCCCAACAGTTGGCCATAAGTCTCAGTGTCTGCTTTGATAGTCTGCAGGGCAGAGCCTTTCAGAGGCCCTCTGTGGCAGGTTCCTAGGTTGTTTCCTGTTTTCTTCTTCTTCTCATGTCCATCCTCTTCACCTTTTGGGATGGGGATTGAGCATTTTATTCAGGGTCCTCTCTCTTGATTAGTTTCTTTAGATGTACAGATTTTAGTAGGTTTATCCTATGTCATATGTCTATATGAGTGAGTATATACTGTGTGTGTGTCTTTCCACTTCTGGGACAGCTCACTCAGGATGATCCTTTCCAGGTCCCACCATTTACCTGCAAATTTCATGATTTCCTTATATTTCATTGCAGAGTAATATTTCATTGTGTAGATGTACCACAGTTTCTGCATCCATTCTTCAGTTGAGGGGCATCTGGGCTGTTTCCAGCTTCTGGCTATTACAAATAAAGCTGCTACAAACATGGTTGAGCAAATGTCCTTATTGTGTACTTGAGCCTCTTTTGGATATATGCCTAGAAGTGGTATGGCTGGATCTTGAAGAAATACTATTCCTAGTTGTCTGAGAAAGTGCCAGACTGATTTCCAGAGTGGTTGTACAAGTTTACATTCCAACCCTTTATCTGACAGAGGACTAATATCCAGTATATACAAAGAACTAAAGAAGCTGAAAAGCAGCAAACCAAGTAATCCACTTAAAAAATGGGGAACAGAGCTAAACAGAGAACTCTCTTCAGAGGAATATCAAATGGCAGAGAAACACTTAAAGAAATGCTCATCATCATTAGCCATTAGGGAAATGCAAATCAAAACGAGCCTGAGATTTCACCTTACAGCCATCAGAATGGCCAAGGTGAAAAACTCAAGTGACAACACATGCAGGAGAGGTTGTGGAGAAAGGGGAACCCTCCTCCACTGCTGGTGGGAATGCAAACTTGAACAATGGGTTTCTTAATTTTAATATTTTCCCTCTACACACACACACCTTCACACAGTTAATACACAGCCAGGCTCTACCCAAAACATTTGCATCTGGCTGTTACAAAACAGGAAAATCTCTCATTTGAACTTCATAAGAGTGACCTAAAGAAAAATAACATTGTTTCTATTTAAACCCAAGCCCAGAATTCCAAGGCTCGGGTTCATGTGTTTTTGTTTTCACATTTTCACTAGCTGACTTGAGTGAGGGCAATAAAAGCCTGCTCTGTCTCTCTGACAGATGCATGAACTTGAGATAAATTACAGAGAACTTACAGTTGCTACAAGAGAAAGCTTCTTTTCAACCCCTCCTGATACAAACAGAGCATGGTTTTTGATGTCTTTGATGATTAAGGTTTTGTAGACTAAAACTAAATGTCTCTGTATTTTTAAAGGTTAATATTGGTCATTATGATTTTCCTACTGTCTTTTGAATACTTTTTAGCATTTCCTTCTATTTTACTAACCTAAAAATATAGAACACAAAAAGACTACCAGAAGAAATATAAATGTTCTTATTAGTTACAGTAAACAAAACAAAACAAAACAGTAAAGCCTGGGTTTGATGAATAAATGCTTTATTCCTGCTCTTTTTCTATAACCTCTCAGAGCTCACATTCATCATCTAAGTTATGTTTCTGAATAAGAGATCAAAAGGTGCAAAAAGAATGAACCTAGAGTGTAGTCCTTGTTACAAAGGAAGAGCTTTGAGGGGCAGCCTCTTGTTTTTAAGGAACCAAAAACATTGCTAGGTCTTGAACTAGACATAGAAAGACAGTGTTGGGCTAGGGTGTAGCTTGCTGGGGCAGAGCTGGCCTAGAATGAGCAGGGTTCTGTGTTCAAAGTTTAGTACAGACAAAAAGCTAACTCTTCTACACACACACACACACACACACACACACACACACACAAAGAGAGAGAGAGAGAGAGAGAGAAAGAGCTTATCTACAGCTTGGACTTTTCTGAAATCAGATGAAGAGGAGTAAGATCAACACTGTTCATGAATTTCCTGGGAGACAAACATCTCCTCTCCCCAGACAGACTCAAGAAACAATTTTACCCAAGTCTAGCTTGAGGCATGTATGAGGAACTGCTCACAAGTGCAAGAGCGATGATGGGCTGTCCTACACCAAAGGGAACAACCCTCGCTGAGCCTTGCTAGGTCTCAAAAGATAGTCAGGTCTCTTTGTAGAACACTGTCTCCCGTACCCCTTTTACTCTCATTCACAACAGGAAAATGGGTCCAAATTTGTACAAAGTCTGCTTTGGTAATTGTGGTTGTAGACAGTTCCGTAGGGCAGTGGCCATGTCATGTTTGGAGAACATTACATGTAATGGTGAATACTTATGTTAATGTAAGTGATCACTCAATCCCTATATTTAGCGGTGGTTTCACGGAGTTTTAAAAATCAAGAATAGGAGAGGAGGAATGGGGTTACCAGGAGGATGTAAAATGAATGTTAAATTTTTCTTTTTTTTTTTTTTTTTTTTCAATGCAGTTTATTCAGGAACATTGAACAATCCTCGGACCCCGGGGAAAGCCAGCCCACAGCTTAAATAGCCTCTGGGTAGCCAACCCAGGCGTGCCACGGGGGCAATGCAGATAGGTCCACATACATGGAAGCAAGCCAGATCCTCGGCCTTAGCCAAATGTGGAGTTGTTCGTGACAGAGAGCACTCACCATCGGGAAGGTGGAAGGCGGAAACCAGCTCCATCTTTAAGGCATAGCATTCCGCAGCTCTCTGCAGTTCCCCCTTTTTGTTTTAGACGCATCAGGCAAGAGTAGAGGTCTGATCTCTGATATTAGAAATAAATTGGGACTTTGTACAGATGTTCATTTAGGTGTCATCCACCCAAAGAGCATCAGACCGTCCGATACCTTTTTCTCAGAGGCGGGACCTGGGGCATCAACCCGCATGCAATCAGACATGCTCTTCTCTGGGTCCAAAGCGGCTGACCCTGAGTGCAGTGCTTAGCCTCGCATCCTGAGCGTATCATTTTAGCTTTTTATGGTATCCAACCTTGTTTTTACCTTCTTCTGAGAAAGAGAAGATGAAAACAAGGATGAAGACAGGAGCCTACCACAGAGGGCCCCTGAAAAACTCTACCCAGCAGAGTATTTAAAGCAGATGCTGAGACTCATAGACAAACTTTGGGCAGAGTGCAGGGAATCTTATGAAAGAAAGGGGAGATAGAAAGCCCAGGAGGGAACAAGAGCTCCACAAGGAGAACAACAGAACCAAAAAATCTGGGCACAAGGATCTTTTCTGAGACTGATACTCCAACCAAAGACCATTCATGAAGATAACATAGAACCCCTGCACAGATGTAGCCCATGACAGCTCAGTGTCCAAGTAGGTTCCCTAGTAATGGAAAAAGGGGCTGTCTCTGACATGAACTCAGTGGCTGGCTCTTTGATCACCTCCCCATGGAGGGGGGGGCAGCCTTACCAGGCCACAGAAGAAGACTGAAAGACAGTCCTGATGAGACCTCATAGGCTAGGGTCAGATGGAAGGGGAGGATTTTCTTCCCTATCAGTGGACTGGGGAAGGGGCATGAGAGGAGATAAGGGAGGGAGGGAGAGATTGGGAATGGACAAGAGTGGGGGCTACAGCTCGGATACAAAGTGAATAAATTGTAATAAATTAAAAAATATATTAAAATAAATAAATAAATAAAAATTAAAAAAAACATGACAAATAAAATGAACAAATAAACTGAAATTTTCTAGTTTGGCCTTCAAAATGTTTCATTATTCCCTATTTTATAAAATGTCTAGCTAGAAGAAAAAGTTATTTTTAAGATTTTCAAATGTCAGCCTTTAAGTTCAGTTCCATATACTTTCATTGAAACTAGGTCTCCTTGTGCTAGCTGCCTAGGCATCCTGTAGGCGCAGAGAGTTCTGGAAAAAGTTAATAGCCCTCTTTGCTTGTTATTATACTAAAAGAGAGCCAGGCATGGCACTTCATACGCCCACAGAGAGAGCTCACTGCCTGGACTGTTAGCTGCCCCGTTTCTTGTTGTCTTGCTAACATGTTACAAGATGTTTGTCGCAATGAACCTGATTGACAGCAAGTTTGGTGACACAAATAGCATTTAGGTGTTCCCCCTTTTTCAATTCCATTAGCAGTGGCAAACCCACTCTGCTGAAACCACACATCAAGACTTTCTGGCCAAGATCCCTCCTCCTGAGGGTCCCGAATGCTTGCAAATCACAGGCTCCTCTACTGGCCAGAGGCTCTTGTTCAGTTAGGCTTGTCAACCAGCCCTTACTCAGCATTATCTTTCAAGGATCCGGTGTATGTTTCCAGGGTGGAATGGACAGACAGACAGATCCAGAAAGGGACTGACAGCACATATTGTCAGACCAGGGTCACTTAGAGAACTCAGCTCATAAGGTGCTTTGGGGTCCTTTCTCAGTCCTTTCCTGTGGAACCTGCTCACTCACCAGGCATTTTCAAGTTCTGAGCAGTGGACACAAGATCGTGGAGAGAAAAGGGAAGGAGAGAAGAGATGGAGAGCTATACTCAAAGCCGTCACGAACTGAAGCATGGTTACCCAATGCCATGAAAAAGTTCTGACTTCTAATGATCTGGGTCACACATACCTCCATATCACCTTGATGAATGAGCCATTTGGGAGGACCAGCTTGGAACCTACATACAGTGTTAGGCTGTAGAGTGAAAGGAGGAAAAAAATGCAAGAGAAATGCAGGGAAAGAAAACAGGCCAGGAGCTGAGTGTCTGAGTCCTTTCTTTCCCTGGGAGTTGGGGCTTCTGCCCGAGGAGCAGGCTGACCCCTGTGTTACCGCTGTTACCCAGCCTGGAGTGTTGGTAACTGACATGCTCTCTCTATTTCATTCCCAGGACAGCTTTCCTGCCCGCTTTGGAGGAGTCCATTTTGTCAACCAGCCCTGGTACATCCATGCCCTGTACACGCTCATCAAGCCATTCCTTAAAGACAAGACAAGGAAACGGGTAAGGAAAAAGAAGTGTCTTTGAACATGGAGGAGTGAGGGTGGCCAGTGTGTCAGTGACAATTCCAGGGCTGTTCTGTGTGTGCATGCCCCTCCCTCACTGCCGCCAATAGCGTTTACACGGTTTTGTGACTTTCGTACATTTGCAGCCAAGCGAGAGTTTGCAAATAACTTGTATTTAATCAATAATTCAGCAGAATGGGTTATTTTCAGAGCACCAGACAAACCAAAAGAAACCTTGGAGGGATGCAGATACCAGAGGCCAATTTTGCTACAAATGATTATGGGACTAGTGCATGAAGCCGCTTCCTCCTCATATTTGTTTGTGCGGAGTATGTTTGTTTGTTTGCATGTGTGTGGGGGGGTGTTATTGTGTAGCCCAGGCTAGCCTCAAATTCTTCCTTAAAGCATTTATTTTCATTTAATGTATATGAGCGCTTTGCCTAAGTGTGTGTGTGTTGTACACATGCATGCAGTGGACATGGAGGCTGAGAGAGGGCATCAGATGCCACGGGACTGGAGTTACGGATAATTGTGAGCGACCATGTGGGTACTGGCAACAGGAGCTGGGTCCTCTGCAGTAGTAACAGGTGGTCTTGACTGTTGAGCCATCTCTCCAGCCCCTACCCTTACGTTCTTAACCCTCCTGCCCCTGTGTCTGGACTTCTGGGATTCTAGGCATTCACCCAGTTGCTACTTCTTGTTTTTGGACTATGTCAGGAGCTGGCATTTTGTCTTGTATCAGCACTTTGAAAAATGGTTCTTTATATTTTTTTTCTCTCATGGTCCTTGGTAACTGCCAGATCCATCATCTGTAAGGTTGAAAGCATTGTTCATAGTATGAAATAATCTTAAAAGGAAGGCTTGAGATAATAATGACATCAGTCAATATTTGAGAAGCCAGCCTCTTTCATCAGAGCAGGATGGCATGGCAATCTAAATAGCTGGAGTAACAGGCATCCACTGACTACTCAGTAGCCGACCTTTCTCATTTATATTTTGGGGAAACTAACTCCTTTACCACAGACTCTCTGGAGCAATTTAATGAGACAGCACATGAAAACATGTGGCATAATGCCATTGATGTGCCAGATACTTGGTGACATTTATCTTTGTCTATCCCCGCTAGCTTTACGAAACATACTTGACAAGTTAACATTGTGTATGTAAGGAACATAATGCAGCAGTTTAATATATGAATACATTGTGGCATGATCGTCATAATCATCCTAAGATATCTATTATTATTATTATTATTATTATTATGGTTTTTTGAGACAGGTTTTCTCTGTGTAGCCTTGGCTGTACTGGACTCACTTTGTAGACCAGGCTGGCCTCAAACTCACGGAGATCTGTCTGCCTCTGCCTCCCAGGGTGCTAGGATTACAGGTATGTACCACCATGCCTGCTGGGTTCTTAATTCTTAAGCCTTGAATGCTTCTTGATCTTTAGAGAACATTGTAGTGGACTCTGGGAGAAGGTCAAGTCCTTGTTTCCAAACAAGAAGAGAACTTAGAACCAGACATCACCAGCACCAAGAATCAGGGACCTTCTGAGATATTTTATAGCCTACTCAGGACAGTTCCAACAAGCACATGCTGAACATTGTTTGCAATATGGCTTCAGGCTTCCCAGAGCTTGCATCTTCTACCAAGCATGGGGATGGTGGGAATTCCTCCACATTGGATCCAGTCTGCTGGACCAGAGCAGGGGCTTCTGGAGCTCTTAGCTCAGGACACATGGGTTCAGTCTCCTGCCTCTGTGTTCCTCTCCTCTGGACTGCAGAGATCCCAGAACGGGGACAACTCCAGCAGCTCACCTTGTCCTTTAAGAAGTTATTGTGTAGGCTGTGTTAATACAGATGCCTAGTATAAACACCAGGGACAAAACTTGATGTGCATCCAATCCTTCACTGTAGAGTTTCATGAAAGCCAGAATATTTTAGTTATTTATAATACATTCAACTGCAATGTCAAAAATGCTCTCCTGGGCACTGTAACACCAGAAGAGCTCTATACTTACATTCTTTTCTCTTTCCTTGATGCTGTCTACAGTACAGGTTACAGTGAACACAAGTCAGTGGAGTTTGTTGCTGAAACCCAAATGAGGGCTTTTGAAAACTCACCTTTAAATTTCACCATTGTCAGCTGTGGCCTGCATGTGCAAGTATAATTGATGGTGTCTCACTTGGGTGCCACTGATTTACTCCATATAGTTAATTGTGTGTAACCTATGCGTTGCATGTAATTATTTCATGCCCGCAATGTGCATAGGAACCAATGTCATTACAGATGTACTTTAAACCAACTTTCCAGGTCAATTTTTACATTGCAGTCAGTGACAATTATCCACTTATTGCATGCCATTTGTGGATTTATCTAAAATTAAATGAATTGTGAAGCTTTTTTTTTTTAATTTTTATTTTGGCCAGTTTGGATCATTATATACTGTGTGCTCAGAAAACACAAACTTGTTTGGGTATCAGTGCGCTAGGCAGGAAAGAAGGGAAAACCGCCACAAAGCATGCCCTTCAACACATCCACAGTTTTACACTGAGTGACTCTGGTGAGCCGACTGATTGAACAGCTCTCTACCACAGCACACACCATCCTGTAACTATGGCGTATGTTAGCAGGGTAAAATATCATCATCTCATTCCCTCTAAGACCCACTGGAACATACTGGAACAGAACTGGAAGCATCAGATACAGACAAATATATGGGAAGGATCAGCATGGGTGGGACCAGGCACAGATTTATGGAGGAGAAGCAGAATGAGCAAGGGCCCAGGAACTCTGCGGGAAGAGGCTGTCCTTGGTTGAAGCATGAGCCACTCTGGAGCAGTTGCTATCACCGTCCCATTCTCCTAGGAATAACCAGGAGGTGACTGTATGTTCTAATTGGGTGGTGGCCCAATAATGTCCAGTGTATTCTTAAACTTCATTTTTTAAAAACAACTGTCAATTCAGCCCATTTTCTAAGTGATAGAATAGTCCTTTATGATGACTACGCCATGGACACAAAATAATTGCCTCTTTGAACACCATGGTCACCAGAGACACCTCCAATTAGTCTTTGCTGAAGTGTGTATAAGATTAAACACTTGGTCATGTTTTAAATTTCTATGGTTATTTTTTGGGGGTTATTTTTTTTTCCTTTCCAGATTTTCTTACATGGAAACAATTTAAACAGCCTTCACCAGCTAATCCACCCTGAGTTTCTGCCGTCTGAATTTGGAGGAACCCTTCCCCCTTATGACATGGGGACGTGGGCCCGGACGTTACTTGGTCCTGACTACAGCGATGAAAATGACTATACCCACACCTCCTATAATGCCATGCATGTGAAACACACCTGCTCCAACCTGGAGAGAGAATGTTCACCCAAGCCCATGAAAAGGTAAGGCCTGCTGGAAGGCATGAGAGGGTCAGTTTACACCTACCGTGGTTTAAAAAATTTAAAACTCTGTGGACACAGAGATGAATAAAGCATGTCTCATTAGAGTTTCCAGCAAATGGGTCGTGGCTGACCCAGAAATACAGTTGTCCCCTTTACACAGTTTAAGAAAAGAACTTTATGTCCTGATTACGGTCTGGCTCTTAGAATTGTGGGAGTCTGGTAGGATACTCAGATGGACTCTCAGGCCTTTGAAAGGCAGTGATGGCAAAACAATCCAGTAGAAAACGTGTCTATCATTCATCTCCTGGAACCAAAGGCACATTATTTGGCTGTAGCAACAATAGGTATTGTGGTCCTCGATACAGATAAGATCATGATGGTGTGCCTCTAGAAAATACACCAAGAGAGACTTTTGAGCATCCTTATAAAATGGCTGGCATTTGGGCTTCTCTCAGAAGGAAAAAGGTCAGCAACTCTGAAGTTAAAGGGAACTTTTGTGCCAAGCATGAGGGACAGACAGAAGAACAAAGGCTTACAAAGATAGGTAGTGTTGTCAGGGTTGTGACCTGCAGGCTTGCAAGTGTGAAGAGGGTTGTGGACGTGGAGTAAATCCCCAGAGAGGGTTGATCTCAGCCGGTAAAGTGCGCTGCCTGGGTGCTCAGGACAGTGCCATAGAAGAATGTTACTTTTTCTGTTTTTTCTTTTTCTTTCCCTCCCTTCCCCCTTCTTTCACTCCCTCCTTTACCACTTGGGTAGTAAAACTTGGGGATTTTGTTTTGATTTGGTTTGGTTTTCCTGCATTTCTGAGATGAAATCAGGGCTTTGTTCATGCTAGATCCCACAGTCTACCGATGACCTACATCCCCTGGTTTGCTCTACCAATGATCCTGGTACACTCTTAACCCTTAGGTTTTAAAGCTAAAATCATCAGTCACCATCTGAATCCCAACTTCAATCTCTCTCCACATGTGACCACTCTTACCAGACAGAGTGGGGCCTTTTTTTCCTTTTTTTTTTTTTTTTTTTTTTTTTTTTTTACGGACGTTACGCACCTGTGCTCACACCTAGTTGTTTTCACACATCTCCTAGTGAGGACTTGCCGGCTGTGATTGCATTAGTAAGTAAGGCAGCCTGGGTTCCCTAAACATCAGGAAAGTCTTTCCTCAGTCCTGGAACAGACAGATCAAGGTCTCAGGACAGTCTTTGAAGCCTCTCTTCCTGGCAAGCAGATGGCTGTCTTATCTCCTTGTCCTCACACCATCTTCTTTCTGCATGAGTTTGTGTCCTGCTTTCCTGTGAGAACATCGGAAGCATTGGCTGAGAGCCCACTCTATTGACCACATTTTACCGTAATGACCCCTTTAAGAAACTTCATCTTCAGACACAGTCATAAGCAGAAGACCTGGAGTCCAGCCTGTAAGTTTGGCAACGGTGGGAGAACCTAATTCAGCTCCTGTGCTTAAATTGCATCTACCTGTGTCTCCCAGGCACAGCTTATGTATCTAATGCTGCCTACAGTCCTGGAACACGGATATAACACTGTAACCATTGCTTTACTGGTGAGGGTTTATTTAGGCTGTTGCTTGGGTTTTTTTTCTCTATCTCAAACAATTATTTTCTCATTATTTTTCCTTAGCTTGTCTTTCCATTTTTCTAGGAAGGTTTGTCTGGGAAGCCTCAGGTCTCTTCGTTGCTTGACCAGAGGGTCTGTTTAAGTTTCAGACCATAGTGCACAGGGGTTTCCTGAGGGGCAGTTTTATGAGCAGTGATTAAGAATCAACTTTCCCCAGACCCAGAAACCTCAGTGATGCAGAAACAGAACTATACATTTCATGCATTTCTTCACCTCTCTGTACCTACAGAGATGCAGGAAAATTGAAAACAGACCTAGGAGAAAGCTTCAAGATAAACTTTCCTGTCTTCGTATCTATTAGATGAAGCTCTTTCTCAAGCCCAGATTTGTGGGAAGCTTCCCTTTGCACTGTGCAGATTCAGACAGGCAGTGATGAGGCAGGGTACCCCTGCTATGTGGCCATGTCAGAGTGCTGGACAGAAAACACTTCTTCTTGGAGTAGTGTTGTGAGTTCCAATGGGTAAGCTTGGGTCCTAGGCTCTGCCATGACTCCCAACATGCTTCAAGTCTATTCGGAGTCAAGCGGTCTTTGATGGACCATCTTTGGGAACCGATCACTTTTCATAATGGGGCTTCTGAGTATATGTGGCCCTGAGATGGGAGCGGCTGCCTGAAACAGTGTTTCTAATTGGACAAGTATAAAGTAAACTGTGAAACAACTAGCACTGTCACCAAATGAGCGGCTGCAACAGGTGTTGCTTCCTTGCTCCTTCAATAGTTATGACTCTGTGAAAAGACAATAACTACTATTGCAATGGAACTTTCTTGAAGCAAATTATTTCAGGATTGCTGTCTTTAATCCAGTGAATACCAGGTCGGAGTTTGAGGCATTCTTTCCTCCAATAGTCTAAACTCTCTGGAATTTCCTGTGTTTAATTTTTCATATATGTTGTTTGGTGTGTGTATGTGTGTTGCACACTTGCTACAGGGCATGTGTGGAAGTCAGAGGACAATCTGTAATGCTGGTTCTTACCTTCTATTTTGTTTAACATGGGGTCTCTCTTTTTTCTTCAGTTTTCACTACTGAGGACCCATGGGCTTTGTCCATGTCTGCCTACCATCTCCTGTTTTGCAGACGTGTGCTACCAACATACTTGACTTTACATGGGTCCTGAGGATTCAAACTTGGGACCTTATGCTTGTATGATGATCATTTTAACCACTGAGCCCTCTGCCTGCTCATTATTTCTTAGGAGCCCTCTTTCTCAGTACGTTAGCTGTTTTTAAAAGGTTTAGCTGTGAGGCAGCCATTTCCCCCCTCCCTACTTACTTCAACGTCTCTGAAGACTGCGTGGCCAGAGGTATGCAGCTTTCTACCAGCAATGATGATTTTTGTTGCAGAATGAGACAAACCCTCAAATGAACTGCCTTAAATAAGAAGGGAAGTTCGTTATTTTACGTGAAGAGATGTGTCAAATTAAGGTGGGAGCCCAATGACAGTCTCTTAGTGGTGACACAGAACCTAGGTTCTCTGGGTCCTCTCCACAAAGTCTGCCACAATATGGGGTTCCCAGGCTTACCACCCTGGACTTGTGTGGGAAAATCATGCCCAGACAAAGGGGGCTTTTGTCAGCTGGAAAGGAGGACAACAGACCTGGGGCTGGAAGCCAACCATCTCGGCTGCATTAGAGCTGTACGTCTAACAATTCTTTCCCGCGAAGTGAATGCATGACTTTTAAATCCACGTCCAGATTTCGTGATGTCACTTCTAACCATTAGGCAATATTTATTAATTTCTGAATCTAGCCTTTCTTGCCGGCAAAGTAATTAAAATGTCTTTAGGTATGATAAAAATCTAACATATCCACAGAGACACTGTCTTGAAGTAAGTACTGGTGAATGATTAGCCATTTTATGAGAATTTTACATGCATGCAGGCGAACATGCATACACATACACATATATACACGTATACATACATGTACACATATGTATGTATTGATTAGAAGGTTGTTGTTGATAAATTTCATTACGCTTTTATCCTGGACTCATTCGGGCTTGGGAAGCTGAGCTGTGCCCCGAAGCTGGAGCCATCTGAGCACAGGCTTTTGGTGCGGAGGAGGGAGTCGGGAAGGAGCTTGGCTTGCAGGCAATATTGAGAAGGGGAGGCCAGAGCTGGCAGCTTGCAGCGTGCCAGAGATCACAAATGGCTCTTGGATTTCATTGTTTTGTTTGTTTCACGTAATTTTCCTCAGCCCTGGGGCAGCTTTTGACACTGCAGCTGACGATCTCAAGGAAATAAAGAGCACCTTTCTTGGCTTTGCTGGGCACAGATGAAAGGGAGGGCTTTGAAAAGCCAGGCTTTGTGCTGCCCTCTGGACCTGTCGCCATGCCCAGGGAAAAGACACATCTGACATGCAGAACTAACCACGAGGTTATCCAGCAAAGGGCAAGGGACAGCTCTGAAATACACAAGATTGTGAGAGAAAGGTAGGGGACAGGGCTTTTAAATGAGCATGGACCACATCACGCCGTATCCCCACCACAGCAAGGGCAGGGAGTTTCAGCCAGGGCTATCAGGAGAGAGGGCATATATTTTAACCCATCATCTTCCTAGACTAGAGCGAGCTCCCTTTTTACAGTATATGACTTCAGACCCTCTCTGTTTATAGATGAATGTTCGGTGAAAAAAAAATTATATAAAAATACATTTTGCAGGATGACGATGCAGGAAGATCATGATGTCAGGACTAAACCTGGGCTAAATGGCAATGCACTGTCTGGAGAAAGATGGAGAGAAGAGAGGGGAATAGGGAGGGAGGGAGAAACGGAGGGAAGAAGGGAGAGAGGGAGGGAAGGAGAGAGAGAGAACTACTTCCCTTTCTCTGTATTATGATAGCTTTATGACATTTCAGATCCAGAGGTCTTTAGAGGTCATCTAGAAGACACCAGGATTTGCATCACTAAAGATCTTTCCTGTTATCATCCACATGCTTATGGGTGCATGTGGCCTAAATGATACTGACTTCTCAGGGTGTCACATTCATTGGGTTATCACAAATTTGTATTTCTGTAATATAGTCATTGCTATTTCACAAAACCTTTTTTATTTTAAGATCTCACATTTCAACCAAACAGATTCACTTGATACTTTTTAGTTTCTTACATCATTTTATGTAATATGAGGGATGATGTGAAAGCATTTTTATCAATCTTTTTGCCCACTGCTGATCAGGAGCAGTGGCTGTGGCTGAAGCTCAAGCCTCCTGACTTTAGGCCTGAAGGCTTTTCCTCTGTTATTCTTAATTTCCTTTGAAAGATATTAGTGGTTTATGGTTTTTGTCTTTGTTTGTTTGTTGGCATGCTCAGAAGCATTCCAATATGGGCTTTCCAATATGGGCTCAGTCTAGGAGGCCTGCTATACAAGGAAAGAGATTGCTTAAAACAAAACAAAACAAAATGCCAGATTTGGGAATATTTGCCTGTAATTGCAACAATTGGGAGTCTGAGGCAGGAGGACTATAAATTTTAGGCCAGCCTGGAATACATAGAAAGGCCTGTGTCAAAAACAAACAAACAAACAAACAAAAAACTATTATTCTAGCTCAAGAACATGTCTTGACAATGAAAAGAAAGACTTGAAGCCTAATGATCCTGGAGCCAGCAACCCCTTCTCAGCAGCTGGAAGTAATAACAGGAAGGGAGCATTCTTTGACCTACAGATGAACTGAACAGGCTGGATTTCTTTCCCTAAGATACAGTTGCTAAGGCTACTTATGTCAAATACAGTCCATTTGAGAAGGGGTTAATTCAGACTAAGAATACTGAGAAGAGATGCTTCCTATAGGATCCGAACACCAGGCAAAGAGTCATGCCTGCCCTCACTCCCTAGTCTTAGCATGCATTCAGAGAGCATATCCAAAGCTGGGCATGCCTTTAATCCCAGCACTCGGGGAGGCAGAGGCAGGCAGGTCTCTGTGAGTTCAAGGCCAGCCTGGTCTGCAAAGAGACTTCCAGGACAGCCAAGGCTACACAGAGAGACCCTGCCTCAGAACAAACAAACAAACAAACAGAGAGCATGTACATGGTCTGAGTTCTATCTGTCATGGAGTAGAAAGGCTAGACTCAGCCTAGCAGTCATTATAGCACCCACACACAAATGTGGCGCGGCGGCCACACACCTGAGGTAGATAATGAGCATTCCGATTTTGGTTATTAGCACTGTGCTAAGTTGATATGACATACCATGGCTCCCTTTGGTATATGTTTAGGTTGAAATATTTTTGTTTCCTGGGCTTTAAATTTTTTTCTGTTAAAAAAATTTTTTTAAGAGTTATTGACATAAAGTCAAAACTCAATTCTAATAATTTCTTGGAATTCTAAAGTAAGTTTTCGGTGCAGCGTGTTTATAGATAAAGTTAAATGTTTAGTACTTTTTAGGCAATCTTGTAATGGTCTGACCCATTAAACACAGGGGCCTTCCTGCTTGCTGCTATTATGAGACAGTAGAACTTTAAGAGGCAGGAGGTGGAAGGTCATGAGGTCTTGGGTCATGGAAGACATGTCATGTCTGACTGCTTCTGTTTCCCTTCCCACACCACAAAATGAGCAGTTTTCCTCTGCTGTGTGCTCCCACCATGATGTGCTAGGTAACCACAGGCCTTAACTCAATCGGGCTAATCAATTTTGAAATGGAACTTCTGAGAACATAGGTCAAATAGGTCTTATCTCTTTACCTTTTGATTATCTCTAATATCTGTATAACTATAAAAATCCTACGAACACAGCTGCAGAAAGCAATTCCCAGATGAGCAAGACTAAAGGACTTCAGCTGTGACTTCAGTCACAAGGAAAGAATAACCAGGATCTTAGAGAAATGTTTTTTTCAGCTTCATGTGGAGAGGCCAGTGCTTTGCGGCCTTGATCAGCGATGCTGTAAAAAGTTGACTCTTTTTTTGGTTTGTTTGGTTTTTTTGTTTGTTTGTTTGTTTTGTTTTGTTTTGTTTTGCCAAACATCTTCATCCTTATGTTCCTAGGACATCTTGCTAGATTGTGTATAAACATCAGAAGATGGCATAATATGGTGAGCCACCTAATTTAGGAGTGGTTGAACAGAAAATTGTTTTGGTCGAGTTCAAATTTCTGAGCAAGAAGGAAACTTGAAGCCATGTGTTCCACTTTGGTTCCTGCCTGAGTGGTTAAAATCAGTTTAAATGCTTTTCATCTATCAGTAGAGCTGGCCATTACCTTAGTGAGATTTGAGAATGTAGCCTGTGTCTCCCCTCTCATCCCCTCCAAGTGTGTGTGTATGTGTATGTGTGTGTATGTATCTGTGTGTCTGTGTCTTTGTCTGTGTCTCTGTTATGTTGTATTGTGTGACATTATTCCTGGAAAGATATGAACAAACATCTACTCCTCCCTGATGGGAATTGACAACAGACCAAAGTAAAAATCCTACAAAAGGCAAATTTCTTAAGTCAATAAGGTAATGGAGCATGGACAACTCAAAGACATCATGGAAATGTATGTCAGCATAAGTCACAACTCATTAAAGCTGGAGCCCTGCAGCTCTCTGCCCAACTTGCAGGCAGCTCTGCAGATCAGTTTCCTTTCTTCAGCAACCTTACTATTTATAGGACCCAGGTGATGGAAGGACCTTGTGAAATTAGTAATTTTCAGTGACTTCCTGAGACTCCTGAGTTGTTTCTTTCCTGAGTCTTAAAGAGCTTCCTTAAGAACTTCCTAAGTTCCAAGCAGACCTCCCTAGGATTAAACATGTCAATTATGAAGAAATTGTTACAAATTTCTCTCATGTGTATACTTGTATATAAATGCATGTGTGTACCGATGCACATGTGTGTATGTGCACACAAGTGCAATGCATGTGAAGGTTAGAAGTCAACTTGTGTGTCAGTCCTCAAGCACTATCCATGGTTTTGCTTTTGGCTTGGATTTGAGATGCAGTCTCTTACTGGCCTGAAGCTCTCTAAGTAGGCAAGGCTGGCTGACCCATGAGCCTCAGACGTCTGCCCGTCTGCGACTCTGCAGTTCTGGGATTAAAAGTGTGCACCACCAGCCCAACTTTTCTGTGTAGGTTCTAGGGATGAAACCATGATTCTTGTGCATGCTGTGCAAGCACATTATTATCTAAGCCATCTCCTCAGCACCTAGCCTGTTTGGTTATAGACTGAGCTCATGTTTGTTAGATAACTGTTCATTTGCAGCAGAGTTGCTAGGTCATGATGAAATACCAACCACGTGAAAGAATGACAAGTGATGGTGTGAGAACAGGGGGACCCTGGCTTTTGAGCAGTGGAGCTCCCACGGCCACTGCATCCATGGACATTATATAGTACATCATCTCTTAGTAAGTGGGACACAGTCCACGCTGCCCCCTCAGATGGAGTCTGGTCTCCAGCTCAAATAAGGTTGAACAGTTTAGATTTGTAGCATCACTGCTGCTCAAGTATATGGAGCTTATAAAAATGACATCTAAGGAAGTCAAATGAGTACAGTATTTATGTAGGTTACTAGATACTGGAGGGGTCCACACATGCTCACAGGAATTTTTTAGCATTTTTTGATGCTGTTGTTGTTGTTGTTGAGGCAAGGTCTCACTATGTAGCTCTTGCTGTCCTGGAACTCACTCTGTAGAGCAGGATATCCTGAAACTCACAGAGATCTGTTTGTCTCTCCCTCCTGAGTACTGGGATTAAAGGTATGTGCCATCATCACCTGGCTATTATTAGCATTTTTTAAAGAAAGAAAAAAAAATAGGCACCTAGTCTCCTTCTTATTTGGGCTTGTGACAGAGGCAGACATGCATCTTTTAGCTTTCTTTTCTGAGGCATAAATGAGAGGAGTCACCTTTTGCAACTATATCATATTTAACCTCGGATCAGCAGAGTGAAAGAAAATCTGTATGAAGGATTTGTCGGTAATAAAATGAATGGGGCTAGTTAAAGCCTGTGCGGAGAGGCGTGTTTTCTCTCCTTTTAAAAGAATGACGTGAAGAATTATGAGATAAAGATTTACAAGCTATTGGCAAAGCAAAGAAATGGGGTTGTACCAGAGGAAGATGAACAGATGTTGAGAACTGCCTGGAGAGAAGTCTAGCAATCCGTGATCACTCACAGTGTGTGCTCTGAGATTCTGTTTGGCGGAAGCGCAGTGCTTGGGCGCAATCTCTTAGAGAGGGAGGCACAGACCAGACAGAAAAGGCAAAGCATATTCATTTCTTGTGACACTCATTCCAATTAAGTTGAAGCTGTTGTTGACCTCAACAGCCAGCCAACAAAGTTCTCAGAGACTTTGACGAGCGTAGGAACAAAGCAAAGTGTTTGACGTAGTGTGTGAGAGAACTCTGGATGTCATGTCATGTTTAAGAGCAGCATGCAGCTCCTGAAGTTCCATAACTCCCACTTCGTTTTAAGATGATGTTGTGGTAGGGGTCATATTAGCTTTGTGTGTCCATATGGTGTGTATGTGTGTGTCTGTGTGTGTTCATATGTATGGAGTCCATGGTCCACAACAAGTGTCCTCCACATTCAATTTCCATCTTATCTTTGAACCAGGTTCCCTTACAGAACTTTGTTCTTTCCCATTCAGCTAGCATGGTTAGCCAGTGACAACAGGAATTCTGTTGCCTCAGTCTTCTCAGCGGTGGAGTTCCACTATTGCCAAGCTACAGCTGGCTTTAAAAAAAGTGTATGCTGGGGATCTGAACTTGGGTCCTTATGCTTGCACCGCAGGCTCTTTACCAACTGAGCCATCTCCCTAGGCCTCACTTGATCTTAAAGTGTTCAAATAGCTCTTATTTTAGCTTTTCCAACAAGATGGCACATAATGAGAATTTGATTGGAAACTCCTTGGCAACCACACTTGGAAAGCACATTTTGGTTCTTTTCACCATGGTAATGAGCATGCTTTGCTCAGGGCTCTTTCTCATGGGTCTCTGTCCACTGCACTGCACCCAAATATCATCATGCTTGCTTCAGTCCTGTAACTTTTTTTAAAACCTTCTTTTATTGATTCTACAGGCCTGATTTCACATCATGCACCCCAATCCACTCATCCTCCTGTCCTTCCATATCCACCCTCTGCCCTTGGAACCTCCCCCAAACCCCAAGGAAAACAAAACAACAAAACAAAAGGCAAATACCTCTTGTTATGGAAGCTACAGTGTGTCATGGTTTATCACACATGTCAGAGTCTAGAGGAAGCTGCACAAACCACTCACACACCAATCTCAGTTAGATATGGATGGTTTATTGACTGCAACACCCCAAGACTGACCATGGTCAGGGACACAGTGGACTCAAGAGCCAAACCGTGATTTTGATTATCTTTCAAAGTTAGCTTATAAAGGCAAAAAACACAGTTAGCTCATATGGGGGACAGTGTGGACAGTGGATCAAGGTAGTCCTATGACTCAAGTTATTTTTGCTAACTAGGAAAAGCAGTTCTAGCTGACCTTTAATTTGATCGCTCTCAAATAGAGTTTATAGTTTGGGCCAGCCACACTTATGGTTGGAGAATTTCTAGGTGTTGCAAGGCCATAGAGTATGCTGAACATAAACAGAGATTTTGGTCAACCTGACCTCTCACAGAGAGCTTTTCCCTATGAAAAGCTGAGATGATGAGGCTGATAGGCCTGAAACAAAAATAACTACTATTATGCTGCCCAAACAGAACAGACCTCAACCACACAGTATACTCTTGTGGCAAAACAGCTATTCATATAAAACACATATTCATAGCAAGGAGTCATTGGTCTGGTTCAAGGCCTCTGGCTCCTGCCACACTTTCAATACTGGATCCTCACTGGGACTCCTCTTAAATATCCTGTTGTTGCCCTGTGTCCTAGATGTCCTGAAGCTTTGGATCTGCAGGACTGGCCCCTTCATGTGCTCAAGCAGTTCATAATTGGGGTAGATGCTGGGGTGGGCTAACTCAAAGCCCTACATCTGGGTGGTGGGTGAATTGATCTGCCCACCAGCTCTCCTACACACGCCGCCAGGGCCAGCTCTCTATGTCTGTGTGCTACGACTACACTTTGTTTTCCTCTTTATTTTATTTTGTTTTCCAGTCTGGTCCCTTCTTTCCATCAGCCCTGGGCAGCATGAGACCATTCTGTCTCATAGAGCTTCTTCAGCTGTAAAATGTATGCAATAACTTGCTTGGTCTTGCTTGTGGTTGCTAGAGTCAAATGACAGCAGGACGACAAGATAAACTGTGGAAAACTGTAGGAGAGCTGTGTGGGGAAACATTGATATTCTTCCCTTCCCAGAATCATGCACAAGGATGCCCAGAGGAAAAGGGAAGGAATGGGCCTCTGGGAAGATGTTTTCTGTTCCTGTCAGAAATCAGGCTTCTACTGGCCATCCCTCTCTTCTTTGAATACATTTATACATGAAAGCCATCTAGATTTCTTTGTCCTTTTCATTTTTTCTTTTGCACTCAGAATGCAGCCAGGCATGGTGAGTATTGAACAGATAAGGTAAGACACACAAACACACACACAAGTGACAATACCATGCCTCCTTCCTTCCTGTCTGCAAAAGAGCCTCGTTCCCAAAAGACCTTTGGTTTTTGCACACCACCTCTAGTGGTTTGAATAAGTTTGGCCCATATAGATTCATGTGTTTCAATGCTTGGCCACAAGGAGAGACACTATTAGGAGGTGTGGCCTTCTGGGAGGAGGTGTGGCTTTATAGGAAGAGGTGTGGACTTGTTGGAGGAAGTCTCTCATTGGACTAAATAAACAGACCCAGGAAAGGGTGCTGTTGTCAAAAGTTCTTTCTTTCTTTTCAAGAGTGAACTTTCTTTCTAAGCTATGCCGTGAACGGAATGAGTCACCTACATTGCTTCAGCTCCTGGCAGCCTCCTCCATTCATCTCCCTCTTCAAGAACGTCGCATCCCAGTCCCACTGTGGTGACCTCACACAATTCACACTACTGATTTCAGCAGGAGGGAAAGGACTGCAGATGCCCAGGCTGACTCACTGCTCTCCATGCTGGACTAATTCTAAGGAAACATGACTCTGCTCAAAGCAGGCAGTGTGAACACACGCTGTCATTTTCTCTGCTGCTACCTCACGTTCTGATTTAATGGTTGATAAGAACGTCTGGGAAGAGCTCTGTGTTTGAAATCCACACACCCCGTGCTCCTTATGACCATCTCTCACATCTGAGCTCACCTCAAAGTGTGCACTAGCAAAAGCACTGCCAATGCTCAGTGCTCACACTGCTCGAAAGCCTACACACACCCTACACTGAATGACTGCAGAGAAGAAAGGGTTTCAGACACAGATGCGGGCCCTAAAACCCCGGTAGATCTCACTCCACCACCTGCTGTCCTTATAAAGCGAATAGGCTTTACAAACACTAGCCTTGACCCCTGCTGCTCTCATAGATGATGTGGAGTACAGTGGCTCTTTTAAAAGTTGTTTGGTTTATGCTTACTCAGTTATGAAATGTGATTGTGGTGTGAGCAGGCTGCTCTGTGTGGGTTTTGTTAGGTTTTGCTCTAGTCTTTCATCTCTTCAGTGGACAGATGCGGGCTGTCTCTGCTATGGGGTGAGTAGAGCAGCAGGCACCCATTCCCAGAACCTGCATTCCCAGGGACTTGGCAGAGACAGAACAGTTTATATAACTCAGTTCACATTTCAAAGAGCTCTGAGTGCTTCTCTTCATTTTTCAGTTAACATATTGAAATCACCTGACTCCATTTGCAGAAGAAAGCCTGAGGCAGGAGAATTCCTATGACTGGTTTCATAATGGCCAATAAAATCCTTTGTGAATAAATAGGAAAGAAAGTTCATGTCTGGCTGCTGGTTTCACTGTTGCCTCTCTGGTCCCTTTCTCCTGTCTGTTCCTCCCAGTCTCTAAGCTTTGGTTAGTTTTCTGACTGCTGAATTCTTTTATCAGCTAAATCTACTCTGCCCCTTTCACCATTCCTATGGGTGTCTGAGGTATTTGGGTTAATGCTGCGCATGAGTCTTGAGGTATTCAATATCTTTTATTAATTAAAGATGGAGATGTGATGCCATGGCCTGTGATTCTGATGACACTTTAGTCCTCAATGAAGATCTTCCATTCTTCAGATTTCATTCACTGTGACCAAAATGAAGTTTTTATAAATAACAGATAATTATTTTAATTGTTGGATTTCCTAACAGGCATGGAAAACATGGTTTTATAAGACTATATGAGAGTATTGACACAATGCCAGTATCCCAAATCTTGGAACGCTGAGGTAGGAGGACAGGAGTTCCAGCCTAAGTTAGATAGTGAGGCCTTGTCTCAAAATACAAACAAGAAAAAAAAAATAAAGATTTAAATTACTAATTGCATATTTTTATAGATGAGCATGAGTGAGAGCTAACATTAACCATACGTGTGCCTTTAATTCATAGGTGAGCCTTAATTCCTCTGGTCCCCAATATCCTCACACTCATAACATGGGCGTGATTATCTTCAGTTTACAGAGGAAGCAGAGTTCACCTAAGGACATAAAGCTGGTGGTGGCACCATCATTCTCATCCCACAGGGAGCCCTTGGGGGATTTTTTTTTCTACACTTGAAGTTATTGAAGAAAAAAAAAGCTATACAGATTGCTTAGGATTATATATATGTATTTCATGTATATATATATGGTGTGTATGTGTGTATGTGTGTGTGTGTATGTGTGTATGTGTGTGTATGCATGTGTAGGTGTAGAATGTGCACGGTTTTGTATGGGTGCACATGTACATGGGGTGTGTACACGTGTGTGCACATCCATACGTAGACCAGACCTCAGATCTCATTTCTCAGGTGCAGTTCACCTTGATTTTTTGTGAAACAGTTTCTCCCACTGGCCCGGGGTAGACTAAGAAGACTGGCCAGCAACTCTCAAGGATCCACCTGTCTCTCTTCCCCAGGACTGGGTTTTCAAGCATGCACTTTTTAGTTTTTTATTTTTATTTTTTTTTTAATGTGGGTTCTGGGAATTTAAGTCAGATCTTGATGTTTGTGCCTCAAGCACTTTACTGACTGAGCTATCTGTTCAGACCCAAATATATATTTTAATTTATTCTTGGAGAATTGCAAACAGGCATGCAGTGTGCTTTGATCAAGCCCACCCTCTCACTCCCAGAAGAAATTTCTCTTTCTGGCTGGAAATCCTTATAAGCTAAGATGTCAGATAGTTCAGAGTTCTTCCACAGAACCAAACTGCTGTTGACTTGGGAAACTAAAGTGACCTCTGTGGCGTTCTTCCATGTAGTGCAGAGGTTGATCTGCAGAAAACAGATGTTAGCCTCTGACTCAAGGGGGGGCCTAACCGAACCAGTTCTGCCTCCCTTTTGGCCCTGGCACTGTGATTCATGGCGTAGACTTCATGTAAAGGACACAGCAGTCAGGCCTTTATAGGACTCCTCCATAGTCCAGACGGGCAGAGGAGGCCCATCCATAAGAACACAATGTCATTGTCAACATGGTTTAATAAGGTTCTGGATATAAACCTCCTCCTGAGATCCACATTATAGCTACAGTTGTTGATTGATGAAGGATGAACTGGCTCATGGCCTATGTTTTCTATCACACCTTCATCCTGGAAGCCAATCTTTGAAATCTTTCAAATATGAAACCTTACCCATAGTCCTTCATCACATGAAATGAAAAAAATTTCTAAACGTGGAGGAAGAAAGAGTGGAAAGAAGAACAAACAGGGAAGTAAAGGAAGGAGTCAGAAAAACAGACCAAGGCAGGGGATAGCAGGAAAGCATCCCATGGCTGTCAAGACTAGGTGAAGCCTTTTAGGGGTTGCGTGCTCCACCACTAAAATTACCTGTCACCCTGTGCCTGTCCTTGGGATTAGGTGGTATTCCACATTGTAAAGAAGACCAATACGAACATTCATTTTAGCCAACGAACTCAGCTTCTCGTGAATGGGTGGGGCCACTGGATGGACTTCTCCTGTGTGCTTCACTGAACCAGAGCAAGTCATCTTTACCAGAGAATGATTGATTTGAATTTTAGAGGGATTTTAATTTAGCTAATGAACTGAGGGCAAGCCAAGAAGGATCCCAAAGAAATAGGATTTCCCCCAGGAAGCTCATGCTGGGAGAAGGAAAGGGTGTGCCAGCCAGAGGGGAAGCCAGTCACCTAGAAAGAGATTTCAAACAGTTCTAACAAGTTGTCAGATAGGATGAGACTGCTCAGTGGTACTTGAGAACAGCCTTGACCAGGACTATTCCTTCTGCCATCTATTTAAATTTTGATCTCACTTCAGGACTCAGATGCTGGACTTGAGGGGTTTGCTAGATACCTTTGTCCCTCTTCCCAATGTGTTCACATTTCATAAATCTCATTTTAATCATTTCCATTAAAAAGAAGAGTTTGTTATTTTTTTTCCAGTGAATTTCAAATATTTCGTGATACAGTGAGTCACTTACATCAAATCTTAATACTAAGTGTCTATTGTGTGACCAGGTAAATAGAATTCCATCATGTTGAAAGTTAAGAAGCCATGTTCTCAATTAGGGAACATACAAACCTGAGGCAAAATGCTGTTTGCTTTCTCATTCTCAACATCTTGGAACAGGCCCCAGTGTCACTTACCAGTCAACCACACCACAATCTATTGGGTAAGACATTCCAGGTCATTGCTGTCAATGTATCTACTGAAAGAAATGACACAGGTCCCAATCCTATGTCATGAGGGGAAAGCCAACACTGGCCATCCGAATAAGAAGGGCAAATGGTACTAGTATGTGTGACAGAGATTTGTCCTTCTGTCTCCCCTTCTTTCCATGTTCTCTTCTAAAGGATGCCTCTCCCCTGGGTAGGCAAAGAGCCATCTGCAATAGGTCTGCATTCCTGTTTATATCCTTGTGTCTGGGTAGCTTAACAATGAGGGTTTCTGCACATTTGCTCACAATGACTGGCGTATAGCAACACATAAAATCACTTAGCCTCAGACAGTGGGAACAAAGGATGGTTTGCAAACTCATGGAGATCTACCTGATTTTCTCTCACCTTTCCTCACAGTGTGAGAAGGGAAAGTTTGAAAATAAATCTAATAATCATTGAAATCAGAGGTAATAACTGGGATTGGCAGAATATTTTATGATCTAAAAGGACAGAGACAGGTTGGAAACAGAAAGAAAGTTTAAAGAGATGAAGTTTATTTCACAGCTTCAAGGTTTTTTAATAGAACTGTCAAAATGGGAGGAAGATGGGGAAACAGCATCATGTTTAAGAACAGCCTGCTGTACACCAGTGCCAGAAAGGAGAATGTGGCTCTTGATAACCCCAGCAGAACATGATGCATGAAGTCATCATTTCACTCTGTTCATGCGTTCACACAACCTGTCAGAGGATCTAGAAATCTTGGCACAAATGGAATCCAATTAACCTCAGTGAGGAATGGTGTATTGAGGGAGGGAGACTCGAACTGAAACAAGGCTTCGAAGCCGACTCCTGGAGGGATTGTATATGGTCATCCCTGTGTGTGTACAGCCAGAGGTTGTACATGCTTGATTCAATCACTAGGTGGGTACACACTTCACTTCTTCTTGTAATTCCCTAAACAACACAGTGTATACTTTGTATTAGGCATTATAATCTACATGAGGGTGAGTGCTGGTTCCATGCAGCTACTTGAACATCTGATGATTCTGGTATCCAGGAGGACCCTGCTACCAATCCCCACAGAGGGAGGGGAAGGATGGCAGGATACAGTGGCTCTGGAAGAGGAGGAATGAAAGCCAGGGCATAGGTGTTTTCAAAACCACGTGTGAGTTTAATGTGAAGGAGACTCTCACAGGGTCGACCTTTTGGGGCATGGAGGAGTAAGCTCCCCGAGTTGTCTGTGCTCAGGAAGGGATGTAGGAGCAGTGCCTCTGAGAAGCCAGGCACCTCATCCTGACTCTGGCCCCGGTGCTGTTTTCTGTTACACAGTTGACTTATCTGTCAGAAGTATACTTTAAAGTTTCAATAGCAGATTGGTATCAGTTTCCTTTATTTTTGAACAATCCTTAGTGCAAAGCAATTGTGCAGTGGTCTAAGATGCCAGATGGAGGTGATGTGTGTGGGTAGCCTTACAGCTGTGATCGTCTGGGTCTCCTCGTTTGCTTCCATTTTTTAGGTAAGACCTCAGAATGTAGCTTAGGCTGGCCTTGAACCCACACTCCTCCAGCCTCAGCCTCCCCAGTTCTGGTTTTACCAGTTTGAACCACCAGTTTGCCTTGATATCTTCTAGGGTTTCTGATTTTCTGAACTTACGCAAATGAGCATTCCTTCCTTCCTCCCCCACTTTATGCTGGGCTCTTAAATAAAACAGAGAAACACACGGGGAATGTGTCAAAGATCCCAATTTCTATTACTGCCTTTTCTCCTGGCCATCCCGGCTGCAGATAAATCTGTTTCCCGCTGTGCACAGCACCTAGTTCTGTTGGTTGAGATGACTGATGTTTCATAGTAGAAACTACCTCTTCTGTAGCACATGGCAGCTGAAGTGACTTATTATTCTTTTTGACATAGGATTATTATTATAGGATTATTATTATTCTTCTTTTTGACATAGGATCTTATTATGCAATTTAGGTTGGTCGGGAACTCACTATACTGCCCAGACTGTCCGTGAAATTGATTCCCCTGCTCCTATCTCCCCAAAGCTGGCATTGTATGAATGTACAAGCCATGTTCAGCGCTGACCTAACTCTTCGTCACATGCTTTCTGTGCTACATTCGTAATA
The DNA here is from genome assembly GCF_030254825.1 of Meriones unguiculatus. Lineage (NCBI taxonomy): Eukaryota > Metazoa > Chordata > Mammalia > Rodentia > Muridae > Meriones > Meriones unguiculatus. The sequence goes on from NC_083354.1 coordinate 123,484,880, forward strand.
TGAGAGGGGTTAAGAACCTGAGGCAGCAAGTCACCTTTGCAGTAAAGTGGAAGCATCATTCGACTTTCATCAAGGAGCTCTGCGACCACAGCACTTCCAGGGGCAGAGAGCTCCTGAGCAGACCCTGCTCTCCACAGCATTGTATCGCTTGTCCTAAGTTATTTGTCTACAGATCCCTTAAAATTTTTTCAGCACTTAAAAATGGAGACAGTAGCTCCATTTCTCAGGGCTGTGAAAGTGGTAAGCTCATACAAGAGATGAACCCCTTACACAGCCACCAAATGCACAGAAAACAGTGTTTTTTGTATCTTTGGAATCACTTACATTTATTTTATAGACACACCCACACAATTTTACATTCATGGTTATGGTTTATTACAGCAAAATGATACAGAGCAAATTCAACAGAAGAGTCTCAGAATTGACCAGGTTAAGTCTTCAGCAAAATAAAGTAAAAATAATAAAAAAGTGTTGTCTACAAAACAGATACCAAAAGGTCTACACTAAGTAGCTATTTTACAGGCCTTGCTTCTCCAAGAGAAAGGCAACCATTACCGGCATGGACTGTCTGTGATCATGTGTATGTTTCCTTCCTCTCTTGTTAGATCTCAGTCTGTGGTAGAAGCTGGGACCTTGAAACATGAAGAGAAGGGAGAGAATGAGAACACTCAGCCCTTGCTGGCTCTGGACTGAGCCAACATCACGTGACGTCCCCATGGCGCACAAGCCTTCACGGGAGCAGCCTCCCGGGAAGCCTGTGCAGCTGACCTGCAGCCACCTGTGCTCTGCTCTGCTCGCCAGAAGCTCCTCCACTCCACCCCAGCCGTGACTGGCAGCAGCCATCGGCCTGAGCGGCCCACACCGGACAAAGATTTGAGAGACACTTTTAGAATTCAATTTAACTAATTAATTTATGTTTTACTGTGAGGGGTTGGGGAAATGAAGACAGGCATTGTGTAGAAAGGATTCTCCCTCCCCTCATATTTATGGCAGCAGATGTACTTAGAAAAGGGAAAAATACTAAATTTGCTGCATATACATTAGGACAAGAATTGCTCTAAGGATTTCACACAGGAACCCTCTCCAGGTTTTGAAAATTAAGATGAACTTCATTTCCAAATAAATACAACAGAGTGAAACTGTGCAGACACACTGTCAAGTTTAATGTAGTGCAGAACCCCAAGACAATAGTAGCTACAATAATTTTCAGTTTTATTGACTTGTTTTCTGACCTCATCACCAGCATCTAAGTTTTCAGCCTAAGAGTGTGATCTCACAGGTCTGGCTATTTGCGGTTTTTAATTTAAATATCCTGCAAGAATGATTTTGACATCGCCTTGTTTGTGAGGCCACATGAACTGGATATTAAGAATGTGCAGGCAGTTTAAAAAAACGGCTGCTTCATCTTAGCAAAGTGATTCCCTGTAGGCATCTGGAGGAATGTCTACAGAGAGGAAGCAACTCTTTGACAAAAACACACCAGTGACTGATGAGCTCACTCAAGTTAGTTCTTGGGTTCCTATAGCAAAGAAAAGTGCCAACAATTAGACCCCTTTGTCCCAACCCTCCTATTACCTGTGATGAAAGGCCCTGAGGTGACAAACAGTCAAATCTCACAGAAATACCCTTAAGGATGGCTCAGCATGTAAGTACCAAGCTAATGAAGAAGACCAGGAATGCAAGATGAAATGCCAAAGACCAACCTACTTCCTTATTCATTTTTCTTAGAAATGGACCCTGGTCTCTGCTCCCAGGAAGTCAGACAGAAAACAGACAGCCATCAAAGGGTAGGATGTTGTCTGTGCCATGATTCCCAAGGCCCGTTGAGTATATGTACACTTCTCCAGCATCCGTACAACACAGCCACTTACTAATATGACCACAGTGCTTCCCTTCAAAACTTTAATTGAGAATGCTTAGGAAAAATAGCTTACATTTTAAGCTTTTGGTAGGTTGATTTACTAGCTGAACAACCTAAAGAAAACCAATTCAGCTTCCGTCCAGCCATAGTCACCACCAAAAATATTGCTAATTGTGGCCTCTTCTTTCTCTTCTCTGTTTTCCTATTCTTGCCTCTTTCACTGTCTGCATGTCTTTCTTTATTCCCCCTTCTTTTTGCCTCCTCTTCCCCTTTTCCTTTGTCTATCTTTCTCTGTCTCTCTATTTCTCTTTCCTCCCTGACTCCTTTCAGTGCTGGAGATCAAGTCCGGGGCCCTGTCATTCTAGCTAAGCAAAGGGTTCCCCTCCTGAGCTCTGAGCTACAGTCCACATGTATACCGTTCCTCAGTTGATCTACTGTACTCTTATTTCTTTCTCTTGGCAGAGAATAGTAACAGAAGCTATTTTTATGTTCCAAAACTTTGGAGAAGTAAAATCGAAACAGAATTTAAAATATGTCTCAAACAATTGCATCATAGTATATAAAAACACCAATTCATTTCATATAGACCTTTTGAATCATGAAATAACAACCTTGAAAAATGTCTACCAAGACACTGGAGTAAATTCTTATGACAGAAGAGAGAGGAAATATTAAAGTGAATTAGAAAATGTTTTATTGCTTGGGTTTATAAAATGAAAACGGGATCCAAGTACTCAAAGTGCTGTTGGAGTCGATGACTGCCAACTCTTTTCATAGTGACGGTAGGTCTGACTTTTCACGTGGCAATATTCAGAATCCCACTGTAATAACCTTATTTTAAAAAACACTATATTTACTAAGTTAAAAGCTAACTTTTGCTCATCTCCACCACTTTATTACATGGATGTAAGGTGATGGTTTAACAATGAGAACCCATGGTTTGCATTTTCTTATGTGTATGTGATATATAGGAGAGCCAAACCCAATAGTTGACCACGTGTTACCCCACGGACACTGGACTGTATCGCCTTTTGTCAGTAAGTTCCTCCGTTCAATAAACACTGAAGAACACACATAACTTCTTGCTTCCCACGAGGTTGTTTTCTTTTCTGGAATTTGGTAATGATTTGATATTTTCCTGCCATGCTTTTGCCATCTGTTTTAGAGGAAATTTTGAACAATGGCAAAGAAGGAGCAAGTACCTATTTTAAGAATGGACACATATTCTGTAAACTTTCCTACTAACAGCTAATATCCTTTAGCTAAAAGAAAAGGGGTCAATTTCAATGTTAAAGAATTGCCCTTTAAATGAGGTACGGAAAGCTGCTTCTCTTGACACTGAATGAAAAGGGGGCATCTATATTTTACCAACTGTGTGGCTGCAGTTCGTGTCATTTCTGCAGCACTGCTGTTCGACTGGCTTAGAGATCAGTGCATGAGTGTTGTGACAGTCTCAGGCTCGAGTTACCTTCAGTTTTAAAAGAGAAAATCAAAGGTAGTAATGCTTAAGTAATGAACTGATCACCTTGAGGTGCAAGATGACTTTTCACTGCTCTTCCTATATCATGTGTATACACAAATTGAACACACACGTGAAACACTATTTCCAAATAATGATGAGAGCTTTTTAGAGTGAGGAAGGTGAAAAGCTCTACAAATCAGAATCAAACAAGCTGAGCCATCCACACTTAGGGAAGGATCCTAGCATTCCTGGGCACTTCCTACTTTGATGAAATTGTGAGGGGACTCTTAGAGACTAGGAGGCCAGCTTTGTGACACTCAAACGGATCTACAGGAGGCAGACACTGTAGATTCTAGGCCCTGTAGTACAGAAGTACAGAAGGCAAAGAGGCCCAAAACAAACAAACAAACAAACAAATAAGAACCACCCCCCCTCAAAAAAAAAATAATGGCCATCTGATCCTGACAGAGAATTTTCATTTGCCTGTTACACCTTCTTTCCGAGCCCAATTGTCTGTGGTGTTTTCCTATCACAACATGAAATGTTTCCATGGCTTTGTTCAGTTGCTCGTAGATATAAGAGCTTGCTGGCATTTCCATTATCAGCACAGAGAAAGGAAAAGATACTGAGTCTAAGTGAAAATACATAGGTAGACCCCAGGGTTGGCACAGTTCATAATCCTGGAGTAACTTCCCATTCGTGTTGGGAGAACAAAGTTGTCTTCTTCACAAGTGATATTTTTTTTTTCAAAATGGAGATGTCTGAATTTACCAGGAAAATTACTATTTAATAGTTAGAAGTGAAGCATTCACACTTCTTGTCAACAGAACATGGGTGTAGATGGTGACAGGCCGATTTAGCCACCTAGAAAAATATAACTGCATAGAAAAGTTACAAATGCAGGTGATTCATTCACAGTTTCTATAGTATATCCTCAGTTTACATTGATGTAGACACTATTCTACATAGAAAAATATCTTTGGCCAGCAATGTAGACACAACCAAGTGTGCCCCTTCAATCCAGGCACTAGTTCTGTGCTCTCCTGAGTGCCGTGGAGCAAGGGGCCTCCTAAATGAATTGTAGTAAGGCAAACACTCCCTCCAGTGGTTTCTAATCCAGAAGGAACCTTAGAGGTCTTCAGCCGGAAGGCAACGGAATGAAGAGTCGTGGCTCTTGAACTTGTATATCCACACCCAGAAAGGACCAGAAAGGTGATATCCCTGGAGACCATCTAAGTCTGCGACATTTCCTTTTAAATTGCAGGGAGGCTGCGTCTCTGCTGAGGGGTCAGCTCGGGGTGCCACACATCCACGATGAAGATCAGCCGGTAGGAGGAGGCATCCTGCCACACCTCATGCTCAAAAGAGTCATCAAAGATGAGCACCTTGCCTTCTTCCCACGTCCTGGAAAAGAAAAGCAGGCATTTTGTCAGAATGGCCTTGGGAGTGTCACTTGCCCGAGGACCAGTGTCTGTCCAGGGGCAGGAAGTCCTGTTCGTGACCTCCTTCGGGATATGACCCTAACACCACGCCTGAAAACAGTCTCCCATTAATAATTCAGAACATCAGTCTTCTTATTAGGGACGCCAATTTTCTCATCCTTCACTGAAGATATGCCAGGCGTATGGGCTGGTGATGAGGACATACTGGCATTTCATACTCTCCATTTAGTCTGGATCCCACCTTAAAAGAGAGTTGTTTGGTTGAGCAAGTATCTAGAGCAGTGGTTCTCAACCTTCCTAATGCTGTGATCCTATATTACAGTCCCTCATGCTGTAGTGACCGCCAACTGTAAAATTATTTCATTGCTGCTTTATAACTGTAATTTTGCAACTGCTATGGACCATGATGTAAGTATCTGAAACGCTGGACGCCTGACATGCAACCTCTGTGAAAAGGTCATTGCCCCCCCCCAAAGGGTCGCAGCTGACAGGTGGAGAAGCACTCATCTAGATGCACACCCTGGTACATCACGCTTTAGGAAAACAACTCCACAGCTGTGCCATCTGTCACTTCAGAGACGGGTTTAGGCTTCTGGGTGGTGAGGACCAAAGTTTCCATCCCCCAGAACCCACATAAAAGCCAGACACATAGCACGAGCAGCTGTAATTCTAGTGGTTTGGGTCTACGTGGAGACGGGAGGCTGAGTTGGCCTGTTGTATGCCCTGGTGAAGAACGAAAGAGAGACCCTGTCTCAAACAAGGCAAAAGGTGAGGACTGACATTTGAGGTTGTCTCTGAGTTCTACACACCTGCAGTGGCATACACACGTGCCCACATTTTCCCTCACACACACACGTGTGTACACGCACATGCTGGATCCACGTTCCCCATCCACACACCTTCTGTTGGGATTCACCCCTGGGGCCAGGCGGCTGAGGTGTCCGTTTAAACAAAGTGGAGCTGGCCTTCAGGTTCTCCCAGCATCCTTTAGTGTCTACTTGTTACAGGGTATGGCTGGCATACCTCACCCTCTGCCCTGAACTTTCCAGCGCAGGGGCTAGCATTCTCCTTCCTCAGAAGCTCTTCCCTAAGATAATCCAGACATTTTGTGTTCCCTCTATCTCTGTCTGTCTCTGTCTCTCTGTCTTCTGCCTCTCTGAAAGTGTGTGGTCTGTCCTTGCCCCCAGCTTTCTGTCTCCCTTTGAACAGTGACTTCTCTGACACACTCCCGTACCAAAAATAAATAAATAATAAAAAAAAAAATAAAAGGTTCATGATTTTTATAGCATCGCTGGATCTTCTTTCTGTTTCAGGGCTGGATGGTGTAAGGCTGTGTAGCTCCCACTGCTTTAGCTCATCCTCATCTACCAAGAAACATTTGGGTGGCTCCCACCTTTTGGCCCCTTGACGCTGCTCTGATAACAGTAAGATCAAGAAAATGACCATATCTCTCCTATTAAAGATGTTTCAGGAGAGGGGAGCTGCTTGACTTTCTTTCCTTTCTCTTTCTTTTGATTGAATTTTTCTTAGTTTTCTTTTTCAGGTTTGATTTCACACGGTAATGAATGCCTATGCTTTCATTTGCTGCCCAGTCTAGGTTTCTGTCCTCGGTAAACCTTGGGGTGAACACCGTATTCCCTATATCCGGAGGAACTGTATAAACAGCTAAGCAGCACATTTGCTGAGTGCCAGATGGAAAGCCGAGAGACATCTCAGGGAGGGAATGGGCAGGTAGGTGGGTAGGGGTAGATGGAGAACATTGATTGAACTTTTTATTTGCCAGTGTTACTTACTTTTTATCAGTTAATAACTTAGAATTTTTATTGTTAGGTTTCTCCAGTCGGTCAGTTATTGTTCTCTGGAGTGACTTTGCCTCCCCTAAACCGGTCCCCACATTTAGGAACTCCTGTAAATATTCCTCATTGTCACAAAAGGTGTACTGCCCTCTAGTGGCTGCAGGCCAGAAGTCGTGGGGAAGATCAATGCACAAGCCTGCCTAGGCCAGATGGCCACAGTGCCAGGGCCTGCAGCGTGGGTATATTAAACAATGCCAATCATGTTCTCAAAAATGTGTCCCAATGATAATACGGTAACCAGATAGCACTGTTCCTGCTATACTGTTACTCTTTGCCAAGGTACAACACGAAATTTTTAACTTGTAATTGGAATTTTAATACTCAAACAAAATTTCCCTAATGAAAATTTCATTTAAAAGGTGACAGCACTTAGCATCACTTGATATGCATTTTCACGTTAATATTTACTCGTCAATACAGGAGCGCTGACTCAGCTCAGTTTCTGTGGGTTAGAGAAGCACCTCACAGCTGCCGCCTGCATGGTTCTCTCGATGCTTTGTTTAGACTAACATTCTATTTAGGTTTTGGTTCTCATGCGGCTCCCCTCTAAGGTTCGGCTGGAGGCCCTGCAGGGAGCTTTGCAGCACCGATTTAAAATATTCCATGTATAACCCACTTGCATAGTAAATGAAGCTAAGAATATAAACAAGATTAATTTCCAATCTGTCCATTTTCCTAAGATAGGATACTGCTTAGGAAATACCTAATGTTTTAGGTTTGGTCACTGAATGCAAGACTCATTTCTTCCACAAAATGGATCCTCAACAAATGGACTGAGATGAAAGCAAAATAATTTGGACCCTGTGTCAAGTGTCCTCCTAAGATACGTAAGGATTCCTGAGATATGATTGCAAGTGCTTTTATCCAGTGATCTATCTGCACAACCCAACACAGATGTATTTTATATTTTTGGTTGTGAGCCTAGCCTTTAATGGCTGAGCCATCTTGCCAGCCCCACAGATATGTCTTAAGGGCTGTATGCTAAATTAATCAAGGTAGTCACTAAAGGCCAGGTTCTCTGTGGTTCTGCTTTATACGGTCCTGGAGTAGTCAAGCGCACAGACACTGAAGTGAATTGGAGCTGGGATGCGAAAGGAGTATGGGCTCATTTTTTTAACAGCCCAGTCTTCTGACATAAAATTCTGGAGCTAGGTGGTGGCAAAGGTTGCACAATGTTAGTGAACTTGATGCTAACAAACCACACATTTTAAAATGGTTAACAGGGCTAACTTTATGATGTGTATTTTACATGATTACATTAAGAAAGAAAGAAAGAAAGAAAGAAAGAGAGGGAGGGAGGGAGGGAGGGAGGGAGGGAGGGAGGGAGGAAGGAAGGAAGGAAGGAAGGAAGGAAGGAAGGAAGGAAGGAAGGAAAGGCAAAGGGGACACATGAGAGAAAATAGTGAAAAAGCATCAGAACATGGTGGGACATCATGGTCGTTGAAGGGAGCAGAATAAAACCTTTCGGTTCTGGCATTTGTCACTCTCTCCCACACATTGCTAATGCCTGCAACACACTATCCAGACTGACCATGTTAGTCTACACAGGATCTGCATGTTGACTTTAGCCTAGAGCTGGGCCATGTCATGTAATACAAAGCCTGCTGTATGCTAATGTGTGGAATCACTAACATGACTTATCAGAGACCAATATCCAACAAATTCCATGTAGCAACATAACATCCAGTAGTCTTAGCTGGCTGCCCATGATGGAGTGGCTAACTGAAGCTGGGTTGCTATGTCCCAGCATCACCAGAAGGTGTTAGCATACATCGCTAACCCAGAAAAAGGTCAAAATTACAAGTTCGGTTTCTACTAAATGGACATCATTTCTTTACGATCATAAGGTAAAATGCTGCAAGTAGGGCTGTCATTCTATTAGGGTGGGAAGCGTCTGAACATAGCACATTTACACTTGTATTTTCACCCTCGGACCTGATAAGAGTATATGGTGGACATTCCATTTCATGGCAGAAATCATGAAACAGACATGGGAAGAAAACATAAAATATAGAAAAGGCAATAGATTAGCAAGAATAAATTTGACACCACTCCTTACGAAATCCGAGAAGACTGAAAATACACCTGGATACCAATAACAAATGGTTCTTGAAGTTATTTGAGCACCAGAGAATCTGGAAGCTATTTAAAAGTCTACATGTAATTCAAATAAGGTACAAATGTCTCCACCGCATAAAATGACATTTTCCAGGATATTCTGATGAGGTGTAATGAAACCAAGACTTAGGAATGTTTAAAAACTCTAATCATCCCATTCATTGGCTTACACTTCCTGGGAACTAGGAAGAGTGGCTCACAAGGAAATACTGACTACTGCATATAAGAGTTCAGAACCCCTGTTTGTGGCTTTTCAAGTACTTTCAGTCGAATGTGTACCAGGTGTGTCCTACCTCAGGCTGTGGGTCATATGTGTGCCAGGACAGTTATGAATATAGCCTAACACAAAAATCTTCAACTTATTTAGAATGTTGTGGGATTTCTTTTTTCTTTTTGGTAACTTGATTGCATAGTTCTTCAGCATAAACTCCATAGATAAATGCTATGATCTTGCAATGTGGAAAGGTTGATCATGCCTAGACCAGTAATTAACCATTAAAAAAAAAAAGATAAACCTAAAATCTAGAAGGCATTTCCATGGATTGTGCATTTAATTTTTTCTTTAAAAACATTTACTTAAAAATATTTTATTGACATATGTGTGAGAGAGAGAGAAAGATAGAGAAAGAGAGGGGTTCTTCGGCTACACTTGGGGTCAGCAATCAAGCTGCAAGAGATGGCTGTCTTCCATCACGTGCATCTCAGGTGTTGAGCTAAGGTGCTGGGCTTGGAGGCAGGCACCTTTACTCACCCATCCCTCTCACCAGACCCTGATGGATTTTTCCAAGTCCTTAAAAGACTATAGGGAGTCCAAGGAACTATGATAAGGAATTCAAATGGTCTACAAGGTGAATATGAGTCCAGCCTGCACTATCCAATGATACCCTGTCTCAAAACAAACAAATGAGGAAAAGAAAGACACAAAACAACAAAACAAAAACTACATGGGCAATATGTTCTGCTGGGCTTAGATCTGTCCTTGCATTTTCTGTTTCCATAGAACCCATCAATGGTAATGGGTCTAGATCCTTTCCCTAAAAATACTGTCCTTTGTCTTTTCCCTAGTTTTCAGAGGCAGAACAAGTAAAACCTCAGCTTCAATTATTCCAAAGAGGCAGAGGGAAGTGCACTAGAACCTGACCCAAGCCCGTCCCAGCCCAAGCTGACACGGGGTTTACCTGGAATGCTATCACCATTCTGGGAAAGAACAAGGGTTTCAAACAACAAACAGACGGGAAAGAACAAGGGTTTCAAACAACAAACAGACGTGCATGGAGTTGTCACAGGGCTACAGATTGTTTCTGAATGAAAAGCAAAGGTGCAAGGGGATGCAAACACAGCTTCCCAGCCACTTGCTTTTTAAAGAAATCTCCAACAAATACGACTAAGTAGTGTTCGAATTATGATTCAGGCAGCTAAAGGACAACAAAGCTTTTCAGGGTGGCGTTGGGCAGCAGCCTCCTGGACCTGGTCTCACAGTCCTCCTGTGAGGGCTCATGACTCAAGTTTAGGGGTGGATGAATATGCTTCCTACTGATTGAATATCTGAGCATTGAGAGAGGCTTTCTGCCCCTTATGCCAAAGGTGCAGTAATATCCAGTAACAAGACAAAGCAATAGTGCATAATCCTTCAGCTTCTCAAACGATTATAATTATAACTAATGATAATGCCATAATGGTGGCAAGGCTTACTCAACAGCTATAATCTTCTCACACAATTATCACCAGTATTAATAAGGCTAGTTGTGACTCTAGATGCCTGCAGTCTTCCACCTAAAAATCCTACAGATACGAAGTGGTGCTCGCACTGCTAGGAATCTCAGCTAGGGTCACCCCCAAAGGGGGACTCCAACCCACCCATAAAACTTCCAACCCCACATCTGTCTCACCTACAAGAAGTGTAGGGATAAAGATGGAGCAGAGATTGAGAGAACAGCTAACCAATGACTGGCCCAGCTTGAGAGACACCCGATGGGAGAGAGCAAAACCCTGACTATATTAATGATATTCTGCTGTGCTTGCAGACAGGAGCCTACCATAACTGTCCTCATTCAGCAGCTGATGGAAACAGATGCAGAGATCCACAGCCAAACAATAGGCAAGCTCAGGGAGATTTGTGGAAGAGTGGGAGGAAGGATTGAGGATGCAGGAGGGGTCAAAGACACCACCAGAAAACCTACAGAGTAAACTAACTTGGTCCCAAACAAAGAGCTTGCATGGGCTGCACCTAAAATCCTACATATATGTAACAGATATGCAGTATGGTCATTATGTGGGTTCCCTAACAATGGGATTAGGGGCTGTCTCTGACAACCTTTGGAATCCCTTTGCCCTAGCTGGGCAGCTTTGTCTTGCCTCAGTGGAAGGGGATTCACTTAGTCCTGCTGTGTCTTGAGATCCCAGGATGGGAAAAAGGATGGGGAGGGGGGCATGAGGGAGGGATTGGAAGAAGAGGAGGGAGGAGACTGGGATCAGGCCACAAAGTGATTAAAAACAAACAAACAAACAAACAAATAAAGGGAAAAATCCTACAGATGAAAATGTCAGTGACCTTTGCTAGAATGTTTCCAGCTGGGCAAAATTCATGACATGGTTGTAATTTTTATACAAAGGAACTTCATGAAAACATATTCGACTCTCTCAGGACAGGTTGATTCTATAGAAGCTACAGAAATCCTTCAGGTTTGCTGTTTCAGCCCACGATAATGGCCAAGGGATAGTCTTAGTGTCTGAGGATGCCATGCTGAGGTGAACTACAAGGTATTTAATCAGGGTGAGTGGAATACAGGAAAAGGGGGTTGAGCACTCAGACACAATAAAACTTAACCTTTACAAATTCTGATCTACTGCAGTCCCCCACGTGGAAATTATGGCACATGGCCTCACAGATGTGGAGCTGCCTTATCACCCTCTTCTGTTCCCTCATTCCTCAAAATGCACACTGACCGAAATCCTCTCCTCCCCCTGCCTCTCACTGTCTTGGAAGCCAGGGCACTTGTGTTCTTGCTATGATGACTACTAACCAGCTTTGACCATGGCGAAGAATTTCACTTATGGCTTCAATATATCAATTTGCATAATGTTTGGGAATGGATAAGATAGGCCCAAGGTCTCCTTTCAGCACTGAAGTTCTTCCAATTCTTTGAGTGAAACCTTTGGTTTTGATAAGTTCATTCTTTATATAACAAGATAGAGTGAAAAGTCATCTAAGACATGGGCAGGGTTTGCTATTTTGCTTGACTGTGAGTGCACTAAGGACTGTCTAACTTCTCAGAGAAACTCTCTTGCAACTAGGATCAAAACAGACACACCCCATGGCACACTCGGGTTTGTGACCTCTTTTCTCTTGTGGGGAGAGCCTTCCAACTCGTCTACTAGAGAAATTCCTCACCTACTCACACATCAGTCCTCTGGCCCCCTCTCGGCCTCTCTTTATCACTTCTCTTCCTTCTCTTGGTTCTAGGTTATCGATAGCAGAAGGGGCTGTGACCACAGATAAACATATAAGAACGCCGTAAGAGCGGGGGTAGAGTGGGAGAGAAAAGCTCTTAGGCCTATTCTGCTCTGTGTATGTCAACACGATACAAACTGGGAAGGACTCTCAACTGAGCTATTGCTCCCATCAGTTTGGCCTGTGGGCAGGTCTGTGGAAGCTTTTTCTTGATTAATGACCAATGGGGAAAGGCCCAGCTCAATGCTGGTGTGTTTCATGAGCTAACACCTGGGTTGTACATGAAAGTAAGATGAGCAAGTCATGAAGAGCAAGCAAGCAAGCAAGCAAGCAAGAAAGCAAGAGGCTTTCTTCCATGGCCTCTTCTTCAGTTCCTGCCTTGATCTCTCTAGATGATAGACTGCAAAGTATAAGATGAAATACATCCTTTCATCCCCGAGTTGATTATGGCCAGTGTTTTAATACAGCTGGAACTAGCACTGAGCCTCGGGAGGAGATGACAGCCTTGAGCCCAGTTTCTGCTGTCAGGGCTGGTTCAGGAGAAGGTGAGAAACACATGTTGGGGAGAGAGTGTGCTAAACCAACAGGGTCACACGTACTATACTGATACCTTTAACTTGTCCAATTGCTCAGATGCAAAATGTTACTATTCTGCAACAAGCCAACCTTGGGAAAAACATGCTTGCCCATTCCTTCCTTCAAACCACAGTGCCCAGGTGTGCATCACGCCTCCACCAGCCACGGCCCAACACATCAGGTACTATGCCATCATTTCTTGACTTCTTCAAGCCCCTGAGTTTATATTCCAGGCGACAGGAACCATCACTAATGTGACAAGAGTGCTGGGCTCACTCCCTGTAATCTATAGTTGGGTCCCCTTCTGCAGCAGCCAGAAACAAGGGTGACGACAGCTCAAGTATGTGAAGTGCACGAACCACACAGAACTCTGTAATACTGATTCTGAGCGTATTCCTACGGATGGCTTTAAAACTCAGATTACGAATACACTGACATTTATCATTCCCATTTTGCAGATAAAGAAACTCAGGCTTAATGAATGTGGTGCTTTGAATAAGAATGGTCCCCACAGGCTCATATATTTGAATGCTTAGTCATCAGGGATGGACACTAATTGAGAAGGATTAGTAGGTGTGGTTTGCTGGAAGAAGTATGTCACTGTAAGTAGGCTCTGAGGTTTTAAAAGCTCGTGCCAGGCCTATTCTCTCTCTCTCTCTCCCTCTCTTTCTCTCTTCCCTCCTTGGTCCGAAGATTAGGATGTAGCTCTCAGCTACTGCACCAGTGTCGCCCAAGGTGACCAGAAAACACAGATATTTACAATAAGCCTCATAAACATAGCAAAACTACAGTTACGAAGTCACCATGGGAATAATTTTATGGTTGGGGTTCACCACAACATGAGAAACTCTATTAAAGGGTCGCAGCTTTAGGGAGGTTGAGAACCACTGAGCTAGAGTCTTCTGAGAAAAGAAACCTTGATTGAGAAAATATTTGCATCTGATTACCTGAAAGCAAGTCTGTTGGACATTTTCTTGATTGATATTGATGTGGCTCTATATAGCAGTATTGCCAATCAACTGGCTGAGTGTCTGGTTATCTATCCAGATACACAATTCAATCGGGCAAAAGAGCTCTCCAAGTGCTGGCCTTTGGCGATTCATTTCCCTCCATAGTTGGCAGTGGTGAGGAACATCAGTAAGCAGGAGGGAACGGCAAGAGGTGCTCCTTCCTTATGCTGCAGGTCTAGGGAATCAGGACTCCCTGCCTTGGCACTGCTAAGGCTTTTAGGTGGGGCTAGGAAACCAAGATCCCTGAGCCCTTGCTTGCAGCTGCTGTTGCTTGCAGCCTCCAGGCTGGTCTAGTGTACCAGGCTTTTTTAGGCCTTGACAGTAGCGAGTGCAACAGCCCTGCACAGGCCTAGAAAGTAGACTCCTCAGCCTTTAACACCAGCCAGTGACATAGCCTGGGCCTGAGACCCTTGGCCCCACACACTTAGCTCTCTAGTGACAAGGGCATGCAGGTTCTCTGCTCTGGCTCCTTGAAGCATTTGATCCTTCCTCACTGTCAGCTCTCCACCCCATCTAGCTATCTCTCTACTCTCTCAACTTCTACTTTGGTGACTCTTCTTTCTTTCCACCCTGGCCAACTTTGAAGTGTCCAGAAGCTTCTTCAGAGGCCAGAGAGTTGGCTAGTTTGGCTTCCCCCAACATGGCTTGCTCCCAGCAATCACTGCAACTGCTCTGCTTCTGCTGTCTTCTATTGCTTCTAGCTGTGTTGTCAGCTCAGCATACATTACTAAGGGTAGGCAAGGACAACTTCCTTTTTTGAATTGGAATTGATGTTACAATACCAGCGGAAGCACGGAGGGCTGTATTCCAGTAGGCTGAATTAAGCAAGGAGCCTTGCTTCGGTTTGGCCTCTCAGCACCACCCCCTGCTGTCCTGCTGCTTCACAGCCAGTGAAGTGCTCCCCTCAGTGGCATGGATACAAATGGTTGCAGGGACACCTAGAGTTCACCAAAACTTGAGAGAGCAAAGTCTGGTACAAATTGTTTAGCATCCAGGGGCTGGGGTAATCATTGTGGTCATCACTTAGCTCTTTGAAGGCAGCTAAATAGTGTTCCAGACAGATGGTCCGGATAAGCACCCTCAGGCTGGCTATAGACAGTCCTTTTGCTTAAGGTAGCAGCCATGGCAGGAAAAGGGCCCAATAAATGTCACAGTCTTCATCTCTACCATTTTTGCTTACGTACTGGTAAGTGGACACCAGGAGTACTTAGACTATAATGAGCTCATCATCAATATTAATAGTGACTTTAACAGATTTTAACATTGCTTTGTCAGGGCTTAATGCTTGCCCAGTGACCCAGGAAGAAGTGGGTCCCCCTCACCTGTCTCAGCAAGGCTGTGAGTTTGGGCGTCCGTAGGAATACAGTTCAAGTCACAAACACCTAGGATGGAGCCTATTTCTGACTACCTGTTAATACAAAGATCATATCTGCTGGAAAGTTATTCTGAAATCAAGATCTTTGCAGTTGCCAAGTTTATGCCTTTGAAACAAGATCAGCCTGGGTGGGTCCCTAAATCTGGTAGTATCAGTATCAAAGGATAAGCAAGAAGATACAGGGGAAAGTAGAGGCAGAGCTTGTAGGTAAGCACCTACTAGCCAAGGAACGTCAAGGCTAAGGAGCAGCCTCAGAATGAGGAGAGGGGCAGGTTGTCTCTTTGAGCCCTCAGGAGGATCAAGTCCTACAAAATACCTTGATTCCACACTCTGGAAGAACAAACTTCTGCTGTCTTTTGTCATTTGGCACATGGCCATTTACAAGCTCCCGAAGAGACTAGAAAAAAATGTCACTAGGGGCAATCTGTTTTCACAGCTTAGTCTTCTCCATTGTAGCACGGGGATCTTAATAAGCCTGATTACTTGGGATTACTGTTAGCAATAGTGTTGTACCTAATGTGCTTAAAGTTGGCTGTGGCACAGCTGTATCATTGGCATTAAGAGCATACTGGCGGCACAGCTGAGGACCATCTGGATAATACCTGTGAGTAACAGGATCAAAGACAATCCTTTCCGTTGTGTTTCTCTGTGTCGCATAAATTATGTCCAAGGGACAATCTGATCCTGCAATCAGAAGGCATCTGTAAGTCTGAAGTGGTATTTTAAGGTGTAGAGGTTACACACTTCACAAGCTCACTGTCAGAGAAACAAAACAAACCACGGTGTTGTTTCCAGCGGTGGAGTATTTAAAGCACTCGCACCCTGGTGGGAATCCCATGGTTCCACGGAAGAAGAAATCTGATTATCAAGACCTGGGAACTACAGCAAACAAACTGCTGTGGGTAAGCTATTCTTTCAGCCGGCCAGGTTTCAGGCTCTGAAAACTCCCTGCCTGCCACCTAGAGCAAAGAAGCCTGATTTCTTTCCCTGTGTGCTTGTTTTGATGCTTGGTCCTTGTAAAACTGGTCACAGAACAAGGCTTCCAGATTTCATTAGAACGTCTTTGTATTCTAAATCTTTATAGACTACCTACAGTTCAGTTCTGATATTTGTACTTCAAGCATAACACAGAACTTTAGCTAAATCAACCAATCTCTCTTATGAAAAGCACGATTTTGCCAGTGAAATACTAAACCCATTCTAAGCACCATTGAGTTAAAGATTACAGAGGAGAAGGCACCCCAGCCTAGGGCCAGAGATGGAGAAGGACTGCTGAGGGGCAGCGACTGTGAGAAACAAGGGTCTCTATGCTCCCAGCTCCGCTGCAGAATCAGCCCAGCACCTGGCAATAGGCGGATGGTTGGGGAACACTTCTTAATGACTGTAAATTTTCAAAAATAGACCACCTGCAAATTACTGTTGTTAGTAGCTCCTTAGTGTCAAATGAACTAGACTGACTTTTATCTCAGCAGAAACCGATAGACTACAAGTTACTGTCCTATCCAGTGTCCTCTAAGTTAGCTGTGAGACCTCTGTTAGGTGAGAGGCATTAATCTAGGGGTGGTTTAAGATTTGGGGCGGGGGGGTGACAGTGGCTTGCATCCTCAAGTGTAGCCAGGAGAGACTGGAGCATCTGATGCAAAGGAGCATCTAGATGAGCAATAATGCCAGGGAAGGTTACTGAACATTCAGAATTCTCAGAGACTTCATGGTTATACCTCTGGCTCTACCCACCTGCTCCCCTACCTTCCTGCCACAGCCATTCTTCAAACTGAGGTTTCTTCTTCTTCCTCAGGGTCTCTGAAATCAAGGCTCAGTTCCACACTTTCCTGCCTAGGCATAAAGGGACTTTTAATTGACTAATTTTGCTACAGGTAGCTTCAAGCAGAGTAGACAAGGGAAGGAAGGAAGAAGGAAGCAAGCAAGGAAGGAAGGAAGGAGGGAAGGAGGGAAGGAAGGAGAGAAGGACTGAAGGGAGAAAAGAGGTAGAGAGTAAGAGACAAAAATGCATGGAAATGGTTGAAAGTTCTATGACCCTATTTGGTTATCAGGAATAAGACCTTGATATTTCTATTCTCACGGTTCCATTCTCCACCCTCCCATGGCATGAGAGACCCTGAAGACCCATACTAAATTTCTGAAAGTGTCACAAGAGATTCTCATGTCTTCTTTTCATTTGTCATCACTCAGTTGTCTGTCAAACTGCCTTTCAAAGCTCCCACTGACTCAAGTCTCCGTCTCTTTGGTCCTGAATGCTAGGCTTCTATTTATCCTAGTTTCAGCCAGCTCCTTGACATTCCTCCTGTATTCCAACGGCAGCTAAGTAAAATATGCACAAACACTAAATTCATTCTCTTTTCTCTAAACTTGCCTCATACACTTCCAGTTGTCACCATGTGTCCATCCAGATATAAGCACCTTCCTGCTGAAGACTGAAAGTGGAGAGCCATCTTGGACTCCTCCAGTTATTGCACTCTGAGGATCCCCCACCCCCACCCCGAGTCAGTGCTCTCCCGTCTTCCACTTCTTTATTCTCCATTACTTTCACTCTTCTTCACTTTGGAACATTTCACTGTGTCAGCTACTGATGGGGCTCCTCTCTCTTCTCTTCAGAGCACAGCTCCCGAAGGTGAACTAAGCCTGTACGTTTGCTGTCAGAAGCTTTCTTCCTATGGACTGGTCTTGCCCACACTCACTCTCCTACCTAACTCCCCACGTGCTCTCTAGTCTTGGCTGCTGAACCACAGTGTTCCTAAGATTTGGCATCTTTAAATTTTTGGATGTTTCAGAATGTTTCCCTCCCAGCTTTCAATACCCATAACCCTTTTGTATAAAAACAAACAAAGAAGCAAACTACAAGAACATAACAAAGCACTACCCAAGATTCCCAAATCTTAGGGGCAAGAGAGATCCTGCCCAATGACCCACTTGTAACCTTTGACCTGTGCTCCCCTTGGGCTCATGGAGAATCAATGCTACAGTCTTCCTGCTCATGTATGTCTGGGAAAGGGAAGCCCCATGTGACCCATCATCGTATGTCCCATAACATTTGTCTCACTCTCCATTCTGTCCCCTTACAGAGATGATAAAGAACGTAGAAAAAGATAATATCTTGGTTTCTCATCTTTAGGAGCTTCCATTTAGCATGATCACCAGGCTAACAGACATTAACAGCAATGACAGCTGGCCAGAAGGACCACCGAGGTCCGCACTTTGCACCTGGCTTGAGATGTCAAACTGTAGGTCTTGTTTTTATGAACTGAAACTGGGTCTTAGTAATTAGTATACTTTGAATAGATAGAAAGACTCCTAGGGCAAAGAAGTACCTAGGTAACTCCTCCCCAAACCCAGAGCTTGTGAAGCTTGTTTAAATGTGGCTTTAGCAAATGTGGCTTGTTTCCAAGAGGGTGAGTCAGCTGCTGTAATCAGAAAAGGGGCAAGCAGGAAGTGGAGTCCTGACATTCACCACGGCCTTGCCTGTGCCAGGTGGAGGACTGAGAGCTTCTTATGATCATGCCAACCCTGCAGAGCCAGCTTTCTTACCAATTTTATAAGCATGAAAGCTGTGATTTAAGGAGATTAAGTGACTAGTCAAGGCCACATAGTGACAGTAATGGTGCTGCTGTCACCTCCAGAGCAAAACACAAACAACACCGGTGATTTCTTCAAAGAAGAAGACTTCTTTTTTTTTTTTTTTAATAAAAATCCCACAGGGGTCAGTATCTTTTTTTTTTTTTTAAGATTTTATTTATTTATTTCGAATGTTCTATCTTTATGTACACCTTAATGCCAGAAGAGAGCAGTAGAAGGTATAGATGGTTGTGAGCCACCATGTGGTTGCTGGGAATTGAACTCAGGACCTCTGGAAGAGCAGTCAGAGCTCTTAACCACTGAACCATCTCTCCAGCAGAAGAAGACTTCTTATATACCTGCATAATAAATGCCGCGGAACCTATAGCACAATGTACAATGTGGGGAGTTAAAGGCAAGGGAATTGACTTTGGAGGCAAGGTTTGTCCACTCAAAAGACACAAGGAGGCTGGACAGGCATATGAATGCTCTGGGGTTAAATGGCAGAGACCTGCCCTGACTCTGAACGGCATCTTTACACTCTCAGGAAGCACAAAGAAGGCCACACACTCAAGTCTGGATGCAAGTCACTTCACTTCTGGCAACTATTTCCTTCAGTACAAAGAAAGTGGCATGATTCCACTGAATACAGACTTTCTGTAAGGAACACCTCTTGTTGGGTGATAGGTGAAAAAGAAAATGACAAGGAAACACACCTGGTCTCATTGGCACACCGGATCTTGCAGCCTTCCTTGGGAATCACCAATCCTAGATGCATTCGGAGCCTGCAGTTTGTGGGGCCTGTGTGTGGCCACACATGAGTTCCAGGATGCATGATGGAGTATTTGATCTGCATAGAAAGTATGACACCTAATCACCCATCTATCGAGGCATAGAGAAACAGCAGAATCAGTATCCATTCACATGAATCTTTGTAACCCTCGGAACTTAGGTTAATATCCTAGTTCATTGTTAAGGAGGTAAAAAGCAAGCCCTCTCATTTTCCAAAAACTGTCTTAACACCGAACATTTTTCCACCTTCAAATTCGGACATAAACCATGAAATTATGTTTCATTAAAAGTGAACAGAAAAAGAGACATCCAATGTGCCATGGGAAATAACTGTGATTTTTGTAAAGGTCAGTTCTGTCTCTTTCCTGACAACAGACTGTGTTCTTCCCATCTCTGAAAATACCCCTGGTACCTGTCCTCTCCTACATCCTGTTGTCTCGGAGAACTTTTCTAGTAAAGTGCAGGTCTTCGGAGCTCCTTTACAGGCATTCTCATTTTTCCTTCCTGGAACAAAACACGATAAAACCATTGTGAGAAGCAAATCACAGGTGGCATGTAAGTTCCAGCTACCCTGTAAGTTAACTAGGAGTTCAAAGCCAACCTGATCAACATAGTGAGACTGTACTTAAACACACACACACAAAACCAAACTGCAGTAAAAGGTTATCTCATCCCATTTGGACCACAGGTGCTGATATAATCACCTTCAATGTTGGAATGTGAAGGCCAAGAGAAAGACAGAGGCCAATGTCATCATAAGGTCCTTTCATAGGCAAAAGTGAGAGAGAAGAGTCAGTGATTTGTAAAAGACTGACCAGCCATTGCTGATTTTAGAGATGGAAGGACGTAAGACAGAACCACAGGCAGATTCTAAAATCTGAAGCCTCCTGAAGGATAACAACTTGGTTTTAGCCAGTGAAACTCACTGCAGTCTTCTGAGCCATGCATGCCTCTAGTTTGTGCTAATTTATTATAGCACATACAGGAAATCAATACAGCCTCTAAGAAAGGAAAATACCTTATATCCTATGCCTAATCTGAAATGCATTTCTAAGAGATAACAAAACATTTTGAGTTGGAATTTGGTGTATTTTTCAATGTATTAAGAATCTTTAAATGTTGATAAAATGACATTAAAATGAAGAGCAAGAGGATCTTTAAGCAAAAGTATTTTTATGGGTAACTGTATCAAGAACAGATTCTGAGACATCATCTTCAGCATCCTGGCCCATGTCACATTCTCCACACTCTTCTTGGGAAGAGAGGCTCAGAATGCATGCAGTAGCACTAGCTCTTGTGCAAGAGTTAAACAATAGTTTTTTTTATTTTTAAGACAGAAATTTTTGTTTTCCTATTCAAAATTCCTATAAAAGAAGCTACATCTAAAGATGAGTTTGACTTTAATGTTAATGTACCATAAGATAATCTTATGCTAAGAACAATAGAGCTTTATGACTTCTGCCCCAGTAAAGTGGACCTCTAGACTTAGGAAATAGCTTGTATAGTTTGATCAGCTCTTTGTGGATGAGCTTTTTGCTTCTTGATAGAGTACACTCTAGTTGTTCTTTTTAGTTAGTAATCGTGTACCCCAAATGAGCCAAACAAGTCCTGTCACTTTGGAAGAATGACATACAAATGTATAAGCTATTATAACATACTTTTTGTTGTTGTTTTGTTTTTGTTTTTGAGACAGGGTTTCTCTTGGATGTCCTGGACTTTGTAGAGGCTGGCCTTGAATTCACAGTGATCGGCCTGCCTCTGCCTTCCCAATGCTGGGATGAAAGGCGTGCGCCACTACACCTGGCTCATAACATACCTTTAGGCTTTGGATTTCCAGGGCATCTATGGGGAAGGTTTGGAGAGAGCTGCTGGCAGGAGACCATCAGCTATGGCCTATGCTGCTCTGCCTGGGGCTGGGTGAGGTCTCCTAGCTCGAAAAGCCACCAGAGCAGCTGGGATTTCCTCAGCACATTGGTGAAGCCTGAGCTTGTGCAACACCTGATTGGTCAGTTGTGCCAAGATTACCAAGTGGTTCCTGTCACCAGTGTTCTCCTGGTCAGGTCTGGGCTAGAGACCTCTAGGCCATAAAAAGTGACGATCCCTAATCTACATATGCACAATCTGAAACTAATTGGGCTTTTTGGGCACGCTGTTCAAATGACCTCAGGTCTAAACTATGCTTTGATCATAAACACTCAACTGGCAAGGTCCATGCCAATATTGCCAGTTCAGAAAAACTCTGTAACCTGACATATTTCTGGTCTCAAGCATCAGGGGTAGACCTTGTATATCTCCTGTAGTCGGAAAATACAGATTATCTCTCAGGAGAAGGTTGTGTGGTAACAGTTCAACATCTGTAACTTGCAACCTATAGTTTTAAGTATTCACATGTGATTGGACAGGTCCAGTAAACACAAAATTCCCATCATGCTTACCACAGTCAGATCCTTAGAGTGATGATGCATTATGTACAATGTGCCTCAGAAGACAGGCACTTAGGTCTTATTATACATACATACATACATACATACATACATACATACATAAATACATACACACACATATGGAGAGAGAGAGAGAGAATGTTCACTGTGCCCAAGAAGGCAGGCACTTAGGTCTTATACAAAGGACAAGCTGACATAGAGAAGGGTTACACAGTAAATAGGAGAGCAGAGAATTGAGAATTCCAATGGAGCTGTCATGGACCAAACACACACACACACACACACACACACACACACACACACACACGTATGCACGCACGCAGCACACTTTCTATAATTCCTATTATTGTAGAGAACCCTGACTAATACAGGCCTCAAGACCACCTCTTTATTGCCTATTACAAATGAGTTCCTATTACTCAGCAACCCTGCAGAATCACTGTCATATAGTCAATACTCCCCAGTAGTCACTGATGGTGGAACTAGTTCATACTCAACACAGTTATTTTTCATTAGTCTTTTCAATGAGATTCAGGGTATGACCACATGATAGAGTAAGAGAAAATACATTTGGGACTATAACCGAGGACAATGATTTCCAAATTCTATGCTTCAAAGTATGCTTCCTCATTTGGTTACTTCATGGGTTATAAGGCAGGAGGCAGTCAGCTGACTCTGTAATTGAAAAAGGAATGCCTGGCATTGGAAATACAATGGATTTGCTGGCATTTTCATTATTTGTCATCAAAGTTAATTCTCTGTAAGTCCAAACTTGGTTTCTTTGGGAAAATGGCACAGAGAAGTGAGGTAGCAGGCAATGCAGATTTAAAGAATAATGCAATGCTTGCATGTGACTTTATCAGGTATATTCATGGAGCTAGAGACCTGGGTATATTCTTCTTATGGTTCAAGATTCTACAGAGAGGACAGTTTCCATTTTTCATGATAACACTGATCAATCAATAGTGGCTGCCCAGCACAACAGTGTAAACTGTGCCTGTTGTTCCCAAACCCAAGGCATTAAAATATGGCTGCCCATCTCATTCTATCCTGGGCCACGAGCAGATCACAGAGGACCTAAAGCTTCAGTCATCCAGAAGTGATGGACGATCCATTAGCACTGTTACCCCGAGGCTCCAAAATAAACATGTGCAGCTTATTTCCTTCGTATTTTAGTCATGGTTGGCAATAATTGTTTAACTTGTGAGCAAAACACATGTTTAACAGTAGTCATGTAGTAGTTTATTAGCATTCTGGAGAGCAAGCACAGGGCCTTGTAGTGCCCAGGCTAGTATTGTGACACTGACTCAGGCTCCTAGTCCTGCAGGTAGCCATTTACATTTTATTTGTGAAGACAATATATCTGTCAACTCTAGCATTCTTTAATGCTAAAACCTTGATTATTCTTATATTTTGGTTTTGAGTCTAGCCTTTAATGGCTGAGCCACACCATCATTTGGACAAAGTGGCAGCCTACAGAATGGAAAAAGATTTTTACTAACTGCGCAACTGATAGAGGGCTAATATCCAAATTATATAGAGTTCAAAAATCAGATATCAAGAAAATGACCCATCCAAAAATGGGGTACAGAGCTGAACAGAATTATCAATAGAGGACACTAAAATGGCTGAAAAACACTTAAAGAAATGTCCAACATCCTTAGCCATCAGGGAAATGCAAATCAAAACTATTTTAAGAATCCATCATTATTCCACTCAGATTGGCTATGATCAACAAAACAAGTGACAACTCAAGATAGAGAGGATGTGGAGAAAGGGAACACTTATATACTGCTGGTGGGAGTGTAAACCCCTCTAACTGTGAAAATCAGCATGGTAGTTCCACAGGAAGATGGGAACCAATCTACCTCAAGATCCAGCTATATAATTCTTGAAGCCCAAAGGATGCTTCATCTTACCATCAACTATGTTTATTGCTGCTCTATTCATAATAGCTAGAAACTGAAAACAACCTAGATGTCCCTCAACAGAAGAATAGATAAAGAAAATGTGGTACATTTATACAATAGAGTACCTCTCAGCCATTTAAAAAAAAAATGAAATCATGAAGCTTGCAGATAAATGGATGGAATTAGAAAAAAAATCATCCTGAGTGAGTAAAGTATCATAACCCCAGAAAGACAAAAATGGAATGAACTCACTTATATGCAGATATTAGCTCCTGAGTCAATGATTACCAAACTACAATCCATAGACCCACAGGGGTTATGTATAAAGTAAGGGACTAAAGAGAACAGATAGATATGATTAGGAAAGGGAAATAGAATAAACAGATATGGATGAATTGGGAGATGGGGGCTGGAACGGGAGGATCAAGAGCAGGTTGTGGGAGGGAATAAATGGAGTGACAGCTAAACCTAAAGGGCATTTGAGGGATAGTACGGAAACCCAATACAGTAGGAATCTCCTGAAAAAATATACAAGTAATGGAGAGACAGAGTTTCAACTGGCCATCTCTTGCCAGCAAATGAAGCTTCCTGTAATTGGGATTAGGCTACATCTAATTGAATTGTTGGCCAAAGGGGACAGACAGAAATCCCCAAACAACTGAGGCTTTTACCAAGACTATAGGTGGCTCTCCACAAACAGACAGCAAGACCTCATTGCTGAAACAGCACCTACACAATTCATTGAACATTGAGATGTTGAACCATTGCCTATATAGAGCCTTTGCACCTAGCTGCTAGAGTCTCTGGCACAGGAAAGTGCTCTCCACATTATCAAAATAAAAACGTAAACAACATGTCAAACACAACCCCTTTAGCTACTCACTGTAAGACATGCTAATGCTGGCACAAAGCTTACGGGAGTAACCAACCAATAACTGATTTGACATAAAGCCTATTCCATGTGATGGAACTCACACCCACACTGCATGGGTAACCAGGATCTAGAGACTAGAAAGCCTAGGGACCTAGGGCAAAAACCAAATAATACTGGTTTAAACAAAAGATAAAAAAAGGTAGTGATAAAATGACTCCTAATGATATTCTGCTACACTCATGGATCAGTGCCTTATTTAGTCATCCAGAGAGAAGCTTCATCCTGCACCAGATGGGAACAAATACAGAGACCCACAGTCAGAGGAAGAGCTTTTGGAACCCCCAGCACCAGATGGGAGGTCTCCATCAAATCCCTTTCCTTAGAACTCAGGGAACCCTGTGAAAGAGGAGGGAGAAAGACTATGAGCCAGAGAGGATGGTGGACACCAAGAATAAAAGGCCCTATAAACCAACATAAGCACAACTCACAGAATATAAACGCATATACACTTGCAGAGACTGAAGCAGCCCTCACATGGGCCTGAACCAGGTCCTCTTGTATTATGGCCTCCAGTTCAATGTGTTTATAGAATTCCTGAAAGAGCAAACAAGTGTGTCTCTCATGTTCATGCCTTCTCTTGGGCTCTTTCCCTTCTGTTGGTTTGCCTTGCTCAGCTTCAATGTGATATTTTTTGTTTTATCTTGTTATATATTTAAAAAATGAATGAATAAATAAAAGAATTAAAACCTAGCCACTAGAGTGAATGGTAACAACGGAACTGTCATTTAAACATGCTAGGAGAGCGGGGAAAAAAATCAATTTTTTCCAATGGAGTGACACTAGGTATATCAACCATTCCAAGGAAGGCCTAATATTCAGGAGTAGCTGATCAACCACAAGGGGTGTGTGTGTGTGTGTGTGTGTGTGTGTGGTTACAGTTTGGTGTTGTTTAGGGGGAGGGGTGTTGTTTTATTTTGCTCTCTTGAATTGGGGGATTTGGTTGGTTTTGGATTTTTGTTTGGCTTTTTAAAATTGGGTGGGTAGGAAGGAGGAAAGGGCCTGGAAGGACTTGAGGGAGGAGAAGACTAGGATCAAAATATATTTAAATAATGTTTTACATAACAAAACTATAATAAAAAGAAAAAGTTGATTATTCAAAAAGGAATACAGTTACTGAGAACAAAACGTGGTGGTACATCATTTGCCTAACATATGTGACGTTCTGGGTTTAAATCCTTGTAACACACTAACTCAGGCCCTCACACACACATTCTCCCTTATTCACAACCACATATTTTCTGTCACACACACTCTTACACATACACACTCTCTTATATACACATAGACTTTCTCTCACACAACTTTCTCCTACCCACATACTCTCTTCCACACACACATTCTCTTCCACACACATACTCTCTTACACACATACACTTATTTACACACATACACACACATTCACTCTCACACACATTCTCTTACATACACACACACACACAATTACAGTTCAGTATCAATCGTATTACTTAGAGACTATACAGCTGTACTGGAGCTTTGTAACAAAATACACAAACTGAATGGTTTAAGCAACAAAAAACAGATGCTTGTTACACACTTACACAAACAAACACATACACATATACTCACTCACATATTAAATTTGATTAAAAATAAAAATCAGGACATAAATTCAGCATTCTTAATAACTCTAGTAAAAAATAGCACACAGAACAGATTAGGCATCTGAAGCCACATATCATTAACCTTATCTGCTTATATTAATGAAGAATGTAACAAATTTACTAAGGCGTTTTAACCAAAACGTTTACTGGGACAATTAAAAATCAACAGAAAGAACAATACCAGAAAGAAAGTTACGAGTGAGGAACTAGGAAAGAGTCACAACATAAAACAACAACTTTATCCTTTGCAGTAGCTCACGCCCATGCTGGCATCATTTCGTCCACCGCATCACCTGCATTTTACAGCAGTGACTACAGTTCAGAGGCACTCCGTTCTGAGACAGTGACAGGTGTGGTTGGCTTTCCAGTTACACACACACACCGCTTGACAGTGGAGACTAAGAAAACTGAAAACTTTCATGCAAACACACATATGCATACATGCTACACCCTCTCCAGTGTCGTCAGTGTAGCATATCAATAGATTGTGCTACTAGATGGGAGATACGTTTTCTTCAGAAATATGCTCCCTGGAGATCCCTAGCAAGAACCCTAACATGGCCATCTAAGCCAAAAAGACGTATTCTGAAAGTCCCACGCTTACTTGGTTGCAAGATTGGATTGATGAGCTTTTTTGCTGTTTCTCTATGATTCTTGGAACAGTACAATTAACTATTCAAGGAAACATTTCTAATAGATTACTAAAAGCTTTAGCAAATAAGAGTAGAAGGAAAATAAAAGTCTAAATGCTTCGGGAAGTATGTCAACTTCAAGATGCTTCTGTATGTAATCACTATATAAGTGTTAGCCTGACTTCAGTAAATCGCAGCTGATCTAAACCAACATTACCTGGTGTGGTCTCTGTCATTTTGCCTATCTGTGCCTAATCTGATATCTGAACGCCTGATTTTCCCATGGGTGGGGAACTCTGACTGGGCCGGTCCGTGGCACATACACACAAGTACGTGCATGTTTAAAAACAACTGAGTGCTTTTGTGCCACAGGCAGCTGTTCCCAGGAGACTCCGGCCACTTGTCATCTGGTCAGTGCATGAGAAAGGCCATCTAGAAGCCAAGATCTCACCTTGCTGCCACAGCGTGAACTGGCTCCAGTCCCCCTTCTCCCGCAGGTTTTCATCTTCGGGCAGGAAGAGACCCTGGGCTTTATCCATCACCATGAGGCCTTCATCACGGATGAGCTTCCAGTTTCTCTCTAAAGACTTCAAAGAAGATGTTAGTTCCACTGAGATAAAAATATGCCTTCCAGAATACATCATAATGACTTTCAGTTGTTTCTTGTTTGTTAAAGAAAGAAATACAAATTCCTTCGTTCATTTAGATTGCTTATTTTAATTTCTGTGGAAGCTCTTCTCAAGTATAGTGAGGGGGTAGGGAATGGGGGAAGGAAGAAGGGGAAGGAAGAAAGGAAAGGAATGAATGCATTTAGATAGAAAGGCAGCTTATTATTGGTTAAAGAGTTCTTGCTAGATACTCTTGCAGAGGACCAGGATTTGGTTCCTTGAATCCACAACATGCCTCAAAACTGTCTTTAACTCCAGTTCCAGGGAATTCCATGCCTTCTTAGGGCATCAGGTAGACATTTGATGTATAAACATACATGCAGGAACACACACACATAAAATAAAAATGAAAGAAAAAAATAAACTTATTCTACAGATTCAGTGCAATTCCCATCAAAATACCAACACAATTCTTTACAGACCTTGAAAGAACAGTTTTCAATTTCATATGGAAAAACAAAAAATCCAGAACAGCTGAAATAATCCTGTATAATAACAGATCTGGAGGTATCTCCATCCCAGATCTCAAGCTGTACTAGAGCAATAGGAATAAAAATGGCATGATACTGACATAGAAACAGACTGGTGGATCAATGGAATCGAATCGAAGACACAGAAATAAACCCACACAACTATGGAAATTTAATTTTTGACAAAGAAGCCAAAACCATACAATGGAAAAAAAAGACAGCATCTTCAACAAATGGTGCTGGTATAACTGGATGCTTACATGTAGAAAAATGCAAATAGATCCATACTTATTGCCCTGCACAAAGTTAAAGTCCAAGTAGATCGAAGACCTAAACATAAAACAAGACACACTAACTCTATTAGAAGAAAAAGTTGGGAAGAGCCTTGAACTCACTGGCACAGGAGACAACTTCCTGAACAGAACACCCAACAGCACAGGCTCTAAGATCAACAATCAATAAATGGGATGTCATGAAACCAAAAAGCTTCTGTAAAGCAAAGGACACTGTCATCAGAACAAAATGACAGCCTACAGACTGGGTAAAATCTTCACCAACTCTACATCTGACAAAGGGCTAATATCCAGAATATATAAAGAACTCAATAAGTTAAACAGCAACAAACCAAATAATCCAATTAAAAAATGGGGTACAGAGCTAAACAGAGAATTTTCAACAGAGGAATATCGGATGGCAGAGAAACACTTAAAGAAATGCTCAACATCCTTAGTCATTCAGGAAATGCAAATCAAAACAACCTTGAGATTTCACCTTACACCCATCAGAATGGCTGAGATCAAAAACTCAAGTGACAACACATGCTGGAGAGGTTGTGGAGAAAGGAAAACCCTCCTCCACTGCTGGTGAGAAATTAATCTGTCACTTTCTCAGAAAATTAGGAATAGTGCTACCTCAAGATGCAGCTATACCACTCCTAGGCATATATCCAGAATATGCTCAAGTACAGAAGGACATTTGCTCAACCATGTTTGTAGAAGCTTTATTCCTAATAGCCAGAAGCTGGAAACAACCCAGATGTCCCTCAATTGAGGAATGGATACAGAAATTGTGGTACATTCATACAATGGAATACTATGCAGCAATTAAAAACAAAGAAATTATGAAATTTGCAGGCAAATGGGGAACTAGAAAAGATTATCCTCAGTGAGGTATCCCAGAAGCAGAAAGACACATATGATATATACTCACTTTTAAGTGGATATTAGCCATATAATATAGGATAAACACTAAAATCTATAGCCCTAAAGACACTAAACAATAAGGAAGACCCTAGAGAAGATGCTTAATCAACATTCAGAAGGGCAAACAGGATAGACATTGGAAATAAAAGACAAGGGATGGGACAGGAGCCTTTCACAGATGGTCTCTACAAGACCCTACCCACCAGGGTATTAACGGAAATACTGAGACTCATAGCCAAACTTTGGGCAGAGTGCCAGAATCCTTATGGAGGAAGAGGGAGGTAGAAAGACCTTGGAGGAAACACGAACTCCACAAGAAGAACAGAGCCAAAATACCTGGGCCCAGGGGGTCCTGCACAGACCAATACTCCAACTAAGGACCTTACATAGAGAGGACCTAGACCCCCTGTTCAAAGGAAGCCTGTTGGCTGCTCAGTTTCCAAGTGGGTTTCCTAGTAAGGGGAATAGGGATTGTCTCTGACATGAACTCAGTGGCTGGCTCTTTGATTATCTTTCCCTGGTAGGTGCAACCTTTTCAGGCCACAGAGGAAGATGATGCAGCCAGCCTTGATGAGACCTGATAAGATAGGGTCAGATAGAAGGGGAGGAGGTCCTCCTCTACCAGGGGACTAGGGAAACAGCATAGGGGGAGAAGAGGGAATGTGGGTAGAACCAGGGAAGAGAAAAAGGAGGGGCCTACAGCAGGGATACCAAGTAAATACATTATAATAAATAAATATATAAATTAAATTAAACAAACAAACAAAAACAAAACTCAGTTATGCTTATATAAATATGTTTTTGTTTTAATCCCAAGTGTGGGATGTAGGGATGCCTTAGTTTATCCACAGCTGATAATTGCCTGGTGGGACTCGGAGGGGGAGTGGTCTTTGCCAGCTGCAGTTAGTGGACTTCTGAGGACTCAGAGAGGGTATAAATACCAGAGCAGGGGAGAGCTAGGGACTCCAAGAAAGAAGAAGGCTGCTGCTCCTCATGTTGTTGCTGGTTTATCCTCTGTGTTTAGTGTTGCTGGTTTGATGACCGCTAGATATCCTGATGACTGAGATTGGTATTGCCCCAAAGAACTCAATGACCCTAACTGGGGAAGCTAAATCTAAAGAGACCTACATCCCTTTCCCCACTAACCTTTTTCCTCTCCTGCCTGTTGTTGGGGTATTATTAGGTAGGTATTATTAGGAGGAAAAAGGGGTGGAGAAGGGAGGTAGAGGCATAAGAAACAAAATTAAAATAGCCTAAAAAGAATCACCAACACTGCTCCCCAATTCTGGAATAACAAATATGGCTAATTGAGATCAGTACGGCTAAGATTTGTTATCCCCTCTTTTAAAACCAGGGAACCTTTTTATATCATGTGAAAAACACAAGGACCTCTTAAAATACTGCAGGGCAAGAGATTTTGATTAGAGAACACTTTGGGAAGTCTGTTTCTGTGAAAACCATCATCACCTTCCTGCCACCTGTGCATTTCTTCCTCCTGTGGAGTGGTGCCAATCACTTGTCCTTGTTCAACACAGCCCAACGTTCCCTGTTTATTCCTCCCAAGCTGGCAGTTTATAGCTAGCAAGTCAAAGAGCACATTTCAATAAAGGGAGGCTCAGAAGTCCATGCTGTGTTAGGGCCCCAGAGTAAGAGAATTGGATGATTTTGTTTAGAATTTCAAAATTATAGGAAAGAAGGAAAAAGAAAGAAAGGCACCGCAGGACTTTGCAGCCCATTCATCCCGAATGCGCCTAAAATTACCACACTCCACAGCAGTACTGTAGCTTGTTTGAGTTGCTAGATAAATCTGTTAGATTCTTGTGAGCCTGTCACACAGGCAAGGAGAGAATTACCTCTCTAACACATGAAATTGCTTTCCAAATGAAGTTATTGGAGCCTTATAAGGGCAAGCTCTTCCTTCCCCTGCCCCCAGTATTTTAGAAATTCCCTTGATTTCTTTTGAAAGCTGATTTTAAGGGCATAGTTGGGAACAGCTGATCTTTTGTTACTAAAATAGGACACAAAGTCCTAGGAGAAAATGTTAACGTGATTGCATCACTCGGTGTAATTTAGATTTTCTACTTAAGAACAGGCTGTCTTTTTATACAAAATGTCAGTCCTGCACCTTTCACCCCAGCTTCCCTGGGAAATATTGCCAAGGTGCTTTTCCATGGTAGTAGTGATTTTTCTTGTGTGTTTGAGTTTAATTACTCTCCCTGCTGTGGAGGGGGCACATATGTGTCATTGTGTGTATCAGAAAGTTAGAAGACAATCAGAAGGAGTCATTTCTCACCTACCCTGTGGGTCTTAAAAATCTAATTCCAGTTTCAGGCTTGGCAGCAGTCGCCTTTATGTTGTGAGCCATGTAGCCCACCTGGATTTTCTCCTGTCACCAGTGTGTGTCAGAGGACATCAGGCTCCAGCCTTTGAATTCACTGGCACTAGTAACTCGACACAGGGCTGGACACGCAGACTCCCACTGCAGCTGCATCTTTTTGCTCTCCCAGCTCTCCAGCCCCCAGTCAGCCACCATGACACTAACTGGACTCTGGTCGTCTAATAACTCACACTCTGATCCTAATTCTTTCCGGTTCTGTCCCTTTGCAGACTACAATGACTAACTGGGAGCCACAGAGATTTCTATTCCTTTTCATTGTAAACTGTCAACTTGTTATTTCCTTTCCTGAGTTCAACACTCCATCACAGAAGTTAACAGCTGGAAGGATCCTTACAGTTGCTCTAGGGGGAAGTTTTCTCATCAAGAAACACAAAAAGACTCTGGGAGTGGTTATTAATCCTACACCCACAGGCCTGTGCCCAGCAGAGCTACTGGTGAGTGTGTGTGTGTGTGTGCAGAGCCACTCCTCTGTCTCCCCCTCAAACATTCAGGCATCCACGGAAAGAAAGAGGGTCACACCTGGCACAGAGACTATATACTGTGGTGGGTGTTCCCCCGTTCCCCCCAGGGCTCTCAGATATTGGGGTTCTCGAGGGCTCCCACACACAGTAGTTCACACAGGCACCTGTCAGGAGAAGGTATGCCCCGGTGTTTGGACTGCCTGCTCCGCACCATCCATGGGAAGCAATTTGAAGGCAGCTCTCACCCATGATGATCGTCGGCACCGAGTGAGGCACAGATGGTGCTGTCAAGTGCACGCACAATGGGACACTCTGGTGCGCGCCACGCACAACCCCATAAATGTTGACGGAAACCTATCTTAACCTCATTAATGACTCTAGGGGAGGTGTCCTGTTTAAAATGATACAATAGGGTCTTTAGGAAGAGCTGTGGGAAGAGCCTGAGAATATTTTTCTATACCAAGAAAACAAGTGCTGGCTGGCCGGTGGCGGTATACGCCTTTAATCCCAGGAGGCAGTGTCAGGCGGAACTCTGTGAACTTGAGATCAGTCTGGTCTATGGAGTGAGTTCCAGGACAGACAGCAACACAGGGAAAGCCTGTCTCAATACACACACACACACATACATACATACGTACAAAAATCAAACCTAATTACACCGAGTGCATGTGTGTGTTTTCATGTGCGCTAGTCAGTTTTGTGGTACAGCGCAAACCACTGACTGGGTGGCTCTGAACAACAGAAATCTAGTATTTTATTTCTAGGCACTCAAGTCCCAGATCATGGAACTGGAAGATTTAGTGTCTCTCGACATGCTATTTTGCAGTGGCACTTTTCCCCTAAAAATCCACAGGGAGGAGAGTCTAAGCGCCTCGAGAGCCAGTCTCCTCTCTGAAGTCCCACATCTGAATGCCTTCATCATGGGAGCCGCAAGTTCAACGTAAGGACATGGCATAAACACAACATCCAGATCCAGCCAAGTGCACGTGTGTGTGTGTGTGTGTGTGTGTGTGTGTGTGTGTGTCCCTGTGTGTATATGTGTGTGTTGGGGGGGCACAGAGTAAGAGGGTAAAATAAACAATATCCATTTTCTCCACACTTGTCTGAGATGCAAGGATCGGCTTTGTCCTTTTCTGTTCTTTAAATTATAGCAGAAATCTGGACATTGAGTGAGGGATACCTACACATCTTTCAAGTCTTCGTTTGAAGTATGATCTCTTTGGTCTTTGAATTCATCCACTTGGGAGGAGAAGTTAAGTGATCTGTGTATCTGGGCTGGTTTGAGGAAGCCGGTACCTTCAGATGCATGTTGCTTCCTGTGGCGACATGGATTTTGGAACCCAGAGGTCTGTCATGACAGAGCCACATGGCTTCATAAACCTACCCTTGCCTTTTTAGTAAACCCCAGCTGTATTCACCCCTCTCATTATCGACAGACAGACTTTGAATCTCCAGCTCGTCTAATTTCGGTGTGCCGGTTTACCTCCGTGGAAGGCTCTGGCCAGTCACAGCAGCATCCCCACCTGCCCCTTCAGACTGCTCCACCCACCTACAGCCAAAGGTTTTCAAGTCCTTTGCTTTCCAGCCCTTCAAAATTTCTCCAAAATCTTTCTTTTGAAGCTGCGGTTACAGCTCAGTGGCATAAATCATGGGTTATGTTTCTTGGACAAACCCCTCATTCTTTTGAGGACAAACTGAAGCTAAATTCATTTTCATTACTAACTTTTAATGAAAAAAAAAAAAAAAAAGAGTCCACGCTTGTTAAATAGTCAGCCATCAAAACAGGTCTTACAAAAAGCACAATGCTCTCTCCCCACTCTTCCCCAACCCTGCACCCACTCACAGGTCATTCTTTCAAGTGTTTCTTTGGGTGCTTGTATCTAAGTAAGATGTGTTTATTGCTATTTTTGATTATGAACTATAGACACCATGACTAACCCACGAGGGAAGGTTAGCAACTTAAAATTTGATGGCTTTCTCTTTTCCATCTTGGTGATCACTAGCTTCACAAACCTATCATATTCACACGTAGGTTTTTATAATATATGACAGCAAAGCATCACTCATACTTGAGTTGTAATGATCACACTTCATTTTCCATGTAGCTGTTAGACATTCTGTCCCCTTTGATGGCTTAGTTTTCTAAGGCATGTAGCCAACTTCTTTATTGACTCTGAAGAAAAAGTTACTGTAAGATCCCTTCACTCCCAAGGTTGAGTGTGCCTACTAACAGCCGAAAGCCCCAACTCTTCAAATTCTGGAGCTTTATGAGCAGTGACAAGCAGAAAATAACATACCACAGAACTTTGTTTCATGTGAAAAATTATACAAAATATTGTATAAAGTCACTTTCACCTTATAGGCACAAAGTGCATCTGAAATGGAAATGAACTCTGTGCTCCCAGCGGCCCCCACTCCCAAGACTTCTCATTATATAAACCCCCCAAAACTGACTCTGAAACACTTCTATCCCTGGGCATTTTAGGTGCAGGATTCTGCACTTCATCAAAAACCTCACAGAATTTGTTTCTTCTTCCAAGGCAATAATCGCACAGGCCACCTGCACGGCGTGACCCACACCAGCGCAGCCAGGGCTAGGTGACATTGCTTGACCTGGGCCTAGCACTGGGCTATCCGCTATTCCTGTTCTTGAGAGAACATACCACAGGTAAAACTACATGTCTAAAAGTATCAAAGGTGCCTTTGACCCCTGATCAAAGCTTAGCCTATGTATAATAAGTGTTTATTTAGCACATTAAGGTAACCATTTTTTTGTTTTTCTTGTTATCCAACACTGTTTAGAATCTCACTTTCATCTGGAAATAGGCAATTGACAATGTCTAAGTAGGCCCAGTGTGTGCAATAGTCTTTATTTGTCTATTTTATGAAGATTATGATGTCCACACTCAAATTCATGACCACATCCATCACCACCCGTGCTGCATGCTCATGACAGCCACTGTGCCACTCTTAAAGTTTGACTTTGTCAGATTTCACATATAAGTAAGATCATACAGAATTTATTTTGCTATGCCAGGCTTATATATCCTTCAACAACTGATGTTGTTACAAATGAAAATGGCTCCTTCTTTAAAAGTCCAAGTAGCATCCTCCTGGGAATATGTATCATGCTTGTTATCCATGATCCTGCTGGTGGACACACACAGTATTGTCAGATGTTGGAATATTTATATGCTATAATGGATTGGCGTAGGAGTTGGGAGGCATGCTCACATTCTGATGTCACTTTCCCTGTGTGCACACACACACACACATATGCATATACATAAATATATATACATAAATATGTATATATGTATGTGTATCCAAAAACGTGATTACTGGGTTATTATAGTGCTATTAATTGTTTAGTGAAAAAGCCTCCCACTATTTTACATACTGTACTGACTTATACTCCATTGATGCCTGGGAGCGCTCTTTCCTCCACATCCTTGTCAGCACTTGTTTCTTCTTATTTATCAGGAGTGATGTGACATCTCATCATGGCTTGGGTTTGTATTTCCTTGACTAATGATGTTGGCCATTTTCACACACCCATTGGTCATTTGTACACATTCCTTGGGAAACTGTCTTAGCCATTTTAAATCATAATATTTGCCTTTGAGGTGTACACTTAGTCCTCATATATCTTAGTTACGAAATCTTAATTATACAGTTACTTTGCAAATGTTTTCGAATTCCGTAGGCTGCCTTTTCATTTTATTGACTGCTTCCACTGCACAAAAGTATAATGCTATCCCATTGGCCTATTTTTGGCTTTTGGGGGCTTGTAATTTTGAATACCAGGAAGTCATTGCTAAGACCAATGTCTTTTTATAACTTTAAAAACATCCCTGCCTTATGCTGTTTTAAGTGTTGCTCTTGGCCACCTGGCGCCTTTTAGACCTTCTTCCTCCCACTCCTCTTCCCCCTTCCTCCTTATTCTCTGCTTCCCCCTCCCTTCCCTACCTCTTTCCTCTGTTTCTCAGATAGACTGCTTACATTACAAATTTGATTCGGCCACCTATCAGCTGTGTGATTCTGGGTAGCTTGCTTACCAATTACCCTAGGTTCCTCATTTTAAAAGCTTCTCCAAGAGGAATAGGAGGAGAAGCAATTAACACTAAAGGATTTTTTTTTATCGTGGAAAAAGTATATATTTAGAATTAACCAGCTGGACTCAGTTTAGATGATCCCAGTCTTGCTGGCAACATCCAGAGCATCATAATCAGGAGCCACCCGAATAGAAGCCTTCTTCTCTCCAAAGCCATACAGAAACACACTATTCAGTTTTCTCACTGGCCTGTCTTCTGAAGCTGAGCACCACTGGGTTCTATCTATGGATTTAAATACCATGCTCTTAGAAGGGTGTCAGGTAGACTGGGTCAGGGCCCTCCTTAATGGCCTGTATTTAATTTACTCACCTTTGTAAAGATCCTACCTTCGAATAACATCACATATTAAGGTTCTTTTGGTTAGCACTTCAACATATGAATTGGGGAGAGAGATGTGATTGAGCTACCACAGTAAAACATGTTCAAGTCAGAACCTGCTCCAGCTAAGAAAGTGAACAGCATGCAGGAGGTCCTAGATAACTCGATATCAACAAGAGAATCAGTGAATTTATACAAATAAAACTCATGGAGAAAGGGGAGAGAAAATATATTTTGCAGGGTATGTGGATACACACCTTTAATCCCACCACTACAGAGGTAGAAAAGGGCATATTTCTCAGTCCCAGGACAGACTGGTCTACATAGTGAGACCCTTCTCTAGAAAAAAAGAAAAGAGTTATGCTTTTATTCTGTAGAAAAAACATAATATAAGAACTCAAAGGACTCAGAGTAGTCTAAGTGAGATGTTCTGGGTGACTAGTGGTTTGAAAAAAACTGAGACTACAGATAAGCAATTGAGAAGGTTCTGGTGATATCAGGAACCTTGACAGGTTCTGGTTGTATATTAAAAGAAGGGGTGTGGTCAAAGGGATGGGTAGGCAACACCTATGCCTTTAATTGGAGTTAGAATGAAAGGATAACTATGGTACATCCATATATTATATACCAAATCTTACTTAACTTCTTAGGAATACGCTTAGGGTTTATATTAAAAATTGCATAACTTATTTCGGAAGGGTGATTATTTTATCTTATTTTAGGAGTTATATACCCTTTTTAGAGGTAAAATCAGTTGTCTTAAATCTTAGCATGCTAAGCCATGTGCAGTAATGTGCCAGGCTTTGGAAACAGCATCAACATGGAGGTATGGACCCCCTGAATGGGGGAGGGGCATAGCTGAGGCAGTAGAACAGAGCACAGGCCATGGCAAACACAGAGTCTCACAGCAAATTCTCTGTGCAATAATTGTAATACAACCTCTACAGATCAAAGAAACAATTTCCTACTGGCCTTAATGCATTCTGACCAGCTTTTTGTGTTTCATCATTTCTTACTGTGAAGGTAAACCAGGACCAGCCAAATGAAAACAGCAGAAGCTATTTATTCTAGGCTTGAAGAGAGTTGGGCTTGGCCACCCATGTTTTGAAGGGGGGTGGAGAGGGGAGGTCAAGGGAGGACTGTGGAAGGTCTGACAAGCAGAGTATCTGTTGGAGGTAAGTTAGAAGCGCCTTCTTGGCTTTTTCTGGTTAAGTTGGAACCATGGACAAAACCCAGAAAAGGTGTTATTATGAATCCAATCCCTGTCATTTGGGCTACTGCTAGACAAGTCACTGCCAACTTTTCCAGATTGTCGCTAAAGACAGGAGTGCAGCCTTCTTCAAGCCCTAATGTATACTGAGCTGCTTTCTTTGGTTGGTTCACCAGGCAGGCTCTTGCAGGCCTTAGGGTCACAGCTTTATTATTGTTGAGCTTGGTCTTTGGGCATCTGCATTTGCCTGAAGAAATATCCTAAGCTGAGGGCTTCAGGGACTTCGAAGGCCAACAAGACACACAAGCATAAGCATGGGCATGTGTGCACTGAAAACACTGATCTGTACATATGTATATCAAGCCACAGATCAGGAAGCTCTCGGTTGAGCATTTTTAAGCCTACCAAATATGAACTATAGACAATCATTCTAAAATATCAAGTGCTTCCCTGCGAGTTTCTCAAAAGCGTTGGCAATAAAGCCATTTTTTCCCCATGCTAACAAATCATTGAAAACTCATTTATTTTGGAGAAGAAAAATGACCTTTCAGCTTAAAATAACTCAGGACTATGCAATATTTTGTTCTTTGCCATGCATGGTTTATATATGAT
Source organism: Meriones unguiculatus (assembly GCF_030254825.1). NCBI lineage: Eukaryota > Metazoa > Chordata > Mammalia > Rodentia > Muridae > Meriones > Meriones unguiculatus. The sequence goes on from NC_083354.1 coordinate 123,523,389, forward strand.
GATCTTCTAGAGGCCCTTAAAAGCAGCTTTCGTTGAAAGAAATAGATTTCTCACTTGGGCCTACAAGATAACCAACTGAAGGCAGGATGAAAGGCAGGCTGTCTCCTGTAAATTGGGCTACCACTTATTTCTGCCCATAGCCATGTAAATCACAGAAGTGTCATCTAAAGCTCATGTCAGGGTTCAGAGGATAAAGTTGGAGAGCCTGGGCCCTTCTTCTGCCCTTCTTCCCAAGAAGCACAGATTAAATCTTTGTGCATTTCACTCTCACTTGGCTCTTCAGTTGTGGTATTAGGAGCTGTAGCTGAGCCTAGTCCTCTGTGACTCTGGCAGACAGGCCTTTTGCCCTACAGCTCCAATTATACTCTCAGCACAATGCTGGCATCTAAACTGCACACAGAGACATCTGAGGTGGTTGCTTCCCTCTTCTGTATTTTGAGTCTGAACAAAACCTTGTAAGAGAGGAGGAACTGGTGTCATTACCTTAAATTTTGAGATAAAACAGTCTGGGGCGAATGCACTTATTTCCACAGAGTGCCAGAGCGAAGAGAAAACATTATTGGCCTCTAACAGTGGGCTTCCCTTTTTTAAGGCTCGCAGACTTTCACCTCATCTTTTGTTTTATTGCCATTTTCAGTGAAGACACCAATGTGGTCCAAAAAGTTTTGAAGTGTGCCTTAAATTGTAATAAGTGATAATAACAGTAAGAAAGAAAAAAACGCATTAAAAACTATTATGTAAATCTTAAGGAATTGCTTTCGATGCTTCTCCACAGCTCAGCACTTATTTTTATGTGAAATTGCTAATCCTCTTAATGTGTAGCTTAATTCCACAGTAAATCTGACATTTTTGTTTCCTCGGTCCATTTCATTTCAAAGCAAGTTCAAGTTCCTTGAAAACAGTCAAATATTTAATCATGGAGAAAGAACTGTCGAAGCCTAACAGTAACTACTGGGTAATTCCTCTTTTTGTCCAAGTGAAGTCATTCAGACACAATGGGCTTCTTGGAAAGAGCAGCATCTAAGGGAACTGGACAGAGTGCCATTCTAATCAATCATTCCTGTGCACCCTGTCACACCACTGGCCTAGCACTGTTGGGAACTTCTCCAGCTGAAAGAAAACCACGGTAAGAAGAAAGGCAAACTTCTCCCACAAGCTGTTTGCTTACACCTCAGAGCATCTGGCCTGAGAAGCTTAGAGTAGAATGTAAGACATTTTTTTTTTCTCCAACTGCTGAATGCAAGGAGGTAAAGTATCAGGAAAAAGGGATAACCTACAGTTCCAGCTGCTCTTGGCCACTGTGTTTGGAATATGCCACAGTGAATCTATGCATGGGTGCTTACATCTGAAGCGGCCACGAACTAGTGCTGATCAAACTGCTAACCTCAGACAGAGAGTAGAATTCTCAAGGTGATATGGCTCTTCTCCTTGACCAAGTAATAATTTCTATTTTCAACCTACTAAAGACTTGTTCTAATCTTTATTTTTTATATCAATTACATTTTATTCACTTTGCATCCCAGCTGTAGCCCCCTCCTTCATTCCCTCCAAACCCCACCCTTCCTCCCTCATCTCCTCCCCTAGCCCTCTCCAAGTCCACTGAAAGGGGAGGTCCTCATCCCATCCCCTTCCATCTGACCTTAGCCTATCAGGTCTCATCAGGACTGGCTGTATTGTCTTCCTCTGTGGCCTGGTAAGGGTATTCCCCTATCAGGGGGAAGTGATCAAAGAGCTGGCCACTGAGTTCATGACAGAGACAGTCCCTGTTCCCCTTACTAGTCCCACTTGGAGACTGAGCTGCCATGGACTACTCTGTTCAGGGGTTCTAGGTTATCTCCATGCACAGTCCTTGGTTGAAAAGACCCCTGGGCTCAGATTTCTTAGTTCTGTTGCTAACCTACTAAAGATTTAACTCATTTTTAAATATTACTTTCTAAGTTAAATATCTCCCGGAAACATGGCACTCTGATATTTGTGAACTATAAGCTACAACCTACCAACTTTTATGAACACATACCCCAAAGGGAAAATGCCAGTGTAACTTTTATTTCTTCCATCTAGCTTTATAAAGCAAGTGTCAGAGCGCCTGAATTAAAAGTTACACAATAAGGGGAATGGTGACAACTCAACCAAGTGGGAATGTAAAACAAGGCTGCACTTTACTCCGCTTCATCCTACACCATCAAGGAAACTTCACTCTGTTCTCTGAACACACCGAGTATCCCAAATGAAGACAGTCTGGTAGTTAATGCAAGTCACTCAAGGGACTTAGACACACTCGAAGAAATTATTTTGCAAGTGTTTTGGCCAAACATGACAGCCACCTATCTGGAAGGTCTCTATTTCAAGATAACAATGGCTAGATGACCGAGGATATTCAAATCTGGAATTTTGAAATGGAAGATTATCTTGAAGGGTGTTTGGCAACTAAATAGTGATGAGCCTTGTGAATTCCTCAATATTCAGTCATTGCTGGCAGCAGTTGCACTGAAATGCATTTCTTTTTAAAAGATTGTTCCATGCATGATATTAATATTTCTGTTAGTTAAGGTAGCAAAGTAAAATAGTGTCACATGGACTGGAGCTCCCAGATGTCACCCACATTGAGATTCCATGATGCTGGAATCAAACTAACACGGAGCCTCTGCTCTACTTCTTAAATAAAGCTGAGCTTGAATCAGGCAAATGCCAAAACCCAGAAGCTTAGTTAAATGGGATTATGAAATAAACGCTTAACTAGCAAAAGGAGAACCTATGACCTAAGCAAATGTCAATAATTCTGAAGGCCACTCACTCACTGTAAGGCATGAGGAAGGACAAGGAATTTTTTTTATTAATTACAATTTATTAACTTTGTATCCCAGCTGTAGCCCTCTCAATCCCACTCTCCCACCCTCTTCTCCTCCCATGCCCCTTCCCCAGTCCACTGATAGGAGAGGACCTCCTCCCCTTCAATCCGACCTTAGCCTATCAGATTTCATTAGTACTCTGTTGCATTGTCTTCCTCTGTGGCTGGTAAGGCTGCACCCCCATCAGGAGAAGTGATAAAAGAGCCAGCCCCTGAGGTCATATCAGAGACAGGACCTGTTTCCATTACTATCCACTTGGATACTGAGCTGCCATGGGCTACATCTGAGAAGGGGTTCTAGGTTATCTCCATGAATGGTCCTTGGTTGAGTATCAGTCTCAGAAAAGACCCCTTGGCCCAGAATTTTTGGCTCTGTTGCTCTCTTTGTGGAGCCCCTGTCCTCTTCAGGTCTTACTATCTCCCCCTCCTTTTGTAAGATTCCCTGCACTCTGCCCAAAGTTTGGCCATGAGTCTCAGCACCTGCTTTGATACCCTGCTGGGTAGTCTTTCAGAGGCCTTCTGTGGTAGGCCCCTGTCCTGTTCCCTGTTTTCTCTTCCAATGTCCATCCCATTTGCTTTTCTGAATAAGGATTGATCATTTTACGCAGGGTCCTCCTTCTTGATTAGCTTCTTTAGGTGTGCAGATTTTAGTATGTTTATCCTATTATATGTCTAATATCCACTTATAAGTGAGTATATACCTATGTGTCTTTCTGCTTCTGGGATACCTCAGCCAGGATGATCTTTTCTAGTTCTCACAATTTGCCTGCAAATTTCATGATTTTCTTGTTTTTAATAGCTGAGTAGTATTCCATTGTGTAAATGTATGACAATTTCTGTATCCATTCCTCAGTTGAGGGACATCTGGGTTGTTTCCAGCTTCTGGCTATTACAAATAAAGCTGCTACGAACATGTTGAGCAAATGTCCTTGTGTACTTGAGAATATTTTGGATATATGCCTAGGAGTGGTACAGCTGGATCTTGAGGTAGCACTATTCCTAATTTTTTGAGAAAGTGCCATGTTGATTTCCAAAGTAGTTGTACAAGTTTACATTCCCACCAGCAATGGAAGAGGGTTCCCCTTTCTCCACATCCTCTCCAGCATGTATTGTCACCTTGAGTTTTTGATCTTAGCCATTCTGATGGGTATAAGGTGAAATCTCAGGGTTGTTTTGATTTGCATTTCCCTGATGACTAAGGGTGCTGAACATTTCTTTAAGTGTTTCTCTGCCATTCGGTATTTCTCTCTTGAAAATTCTCTGTTTAGCCATGTACCCCATTTTTTAATTGGATTACTTCATTTGCTGCTTTTTCACTTCTTGAGTTCTTTAGATATTCTGGATATTAGCCCTCTGTCAGATATAGGGTTGGTGAAGATCATTTCCCAGTTTATAGGCTGTTGTTTTTTATTTGATGACAGTGTTCTTTGCTTTACAGAAGCTTTTTGGTTTTATGAGGTCCCATTTATTGATTGTTGATCTTAGAGCCCGTGCTGTTGGTATTCTGTTCAGAAAGTTGTCTCTTGTGCCAATGAGTTCTAGGCTCTTCCCCCACTTTTTCTAAGGACATGGATTTAAGGGTAAGGCGAACTGGATTAAAATCCAGTTTAAGAATGGAACTTAGGCAAGTGTCTTAAGTTCTCTCATCCTTATTTCACTTGTATATAAGTGGGTAATAATCTTTTAGAGCTGCTGTAAAGATTAGATTAGAAATATCACACAAAAGTGCTCAGCACATTGATGGCTGGCACGCAGCATTTAATGGATGTTAATTATTACATTATTATTCCAATAATACAGGATACTTCAAAGTTAACTTCCCAGTTGCTTTCTAAAATGCATAAAATCATGTAATTAAGATTACAAATATCATAAAAACAATATCTAATGTTTATTGAGCATTCCCACTCATTAAACCTTCAGAACACGGGCAGACTGAAAGCCATGCACATTTTGCAGATAATGAAACTGAAAAATAGAGAACACAGCCAATGTCACATAGCTAGAGGAATGACTCAGAAAATCCAAGCAAGCAGTGGGGTTTAGTAGATTCAGAGTCGAGGAAATCATTAACATTTTAATATCAAAACATTTTTACTTCAAAAAGTAGCCCTTTCTCATTAGAGGCCACTCCCCATTTTCCCAACCATTTGGACAGTGGAAAACACCTATCTATTTCCTGTGTCAGTTGATTTGCCTATGTTGATTTGATGGTATAGCATCCCAAACGGACCTAGTGAGAAAAGTTCATATGAACTCTTCATATGTGCTCTTCTACTGCCTAGCCAGTTTTTACTTAGCATGATTTTTTTTTAAGTTCATCCATGTTTAACTAGGTATCAGGACTCCATTACTTTTTTATTAAATTTTTATTATTTATATGTTAATTACAGTTAATTCATTTTGTATCCTAGCTATAGCCCCCATCCTCATTCCCTCTCCATCCCACCCTCCTTCCCTCATCTCCTTCCATGGCCCTCTACAAGTCCACTGATAGGGGAGGTATCAAAGCAGATGCTGAGACTCATAACCAAACTTTGGGCAGAGTGCAGGGAATCTTAGAAAAGGAGGGGGAGATAGAGAAGACAGGAGCTCCACAAAGAGAGCAACAGAACCAAAAATTCTGGGCCCAGGGGTCTTTTCTGAGACTGATACTCAACTAAGGACCATTCATGGAGATAACCTAGAACCCCTGCTCAGATGTAGCCCATAGCAGCTCAGTATCCAAGCGGGTTTCCCTAGTAATGGGAACAGGGCCTGTCTCTGATATGACCCCAGGGGCTGGCTCTTTGATCACCTCCCCCTGAGGGGGAAGCAGCCTTGCCAGGCCACAGAGGAGGACAATGCAACCAGTCCTGGTCAGACCTGATAAGCTAGGGTCAAATGGAAAGGGAGAAGGACTCCATTACTTTTAACTGTTGTAGTATAGATAATACCACATTTTGTCTACTTGTTCCTGACTTTAAAGGACCCTGATTTTACTGGAACAGAATTGTTGGGTTATGCACGGACTCTATATTCAACTATTTTAGGAGCAACCACACTGTTTTCCAAAGTGGCTGCACCATTTTCTACACCCATCTGAAGTGTTTAAAGGTTTCAGTTTCTCCATATACACACCAGCACTTGTTAATGTCTGTCTTTTTTTTTTTTTAATAGCTTGGTGGATGTTAGCACTTTATTTGACATAATCTAGTTTGGCTTGATACAATCCTAACTTTAGTAATGTACTAGTGGAATGTTGCCTTTTCTCTTCCACTGTACGAAGACCCAGTGAGTAACTACCATCTGTGAACCAGGAAGCAAGCTCCTACCAGACACCGAGTCTATGGGCACTTTCATCTTAGACTTTTCAGATACAGAATCTTAAAAACTACATCTGTGTCATTGCCAAGACGTTCTGTCCTTGGGATTCTGTTATAGCATCCCAAACGGACCAAGATTCTGGCTAAAAGCATCAGGTTTAAAGGACATTTACATGGTATGTAGATCTTCACAGTGAATGATAAGGTTAATTTAGTTGGGCATGGACCAGAGTCTATTTGGTAATATAGCTTCACCCAACATTTTCATAGAGGATAAACCACAAAAAGTGAAGATAGCTCTAAAACGAATTAACAACAAAAATGAAGACAACGAACAGAAAAAAAAATTGTGTGCAAGCATGTGCTCGGAGGCAGCAGAACACCAGCACTGCAGGCTGCCTTCCCAGCAGCACCATGGCTCTGTTAGGGTACCCACCTCCCCCAGTCAGCTCAGAAGAATCCCTCTGGGTGTATGTGTTGGCTTACAGACAACTCCACATGACCTTGCCCTCAAACTGGCTCAGTTAGACTGCAGGGCCAGGCCACTGTTCTGGGTTGGTGGCCTTCTCCTGTAAGCCTGTTGCCAGCTACTCCGTGTCTCAGGCTCCCCTGTATCTGTGAGTACCCGTAGGTTGCCAGTAGGAAAGGGTCTGTCTGGAAGTCTCCAGGGTTTGTGTGGTAGCCCAGATGCATTTTCACTCTTCTCAACCCTGGTCCTGGTGCTGCTGGCAGCTCTCTCACAGGGAGGACAAAGCTGACCAAGGAGGACTCGAAAGGCCAAGAAACCTTTTTCCTAACTGTTCCCCACACAGCATCTGTTCTAATACCAGTTTTCCAGCTACGAGAATCAATCAGACTCCCTGTTGTGGAAGCAATCTTTGGGTTTCAGTTCTGTCACTTGAACTTAAAAGCATCCTGCAGCAGATAGCCCATCTCCCTAAGAGTCCAGGAAATGCGAATTGATACAGGAGAATCAGCAGAGCTCAGTGTGTGCTCTGAGGAAAGAAGAATCCTTATGAGGAAAAAGAAAACAGTCGACAGCACTAAGAGTTGTGGATGCATCAAGATGCTCCTGTGCTTTCTATTCAGACGTGGGGCCTCTTAAAAGAATCCTCACATCCTTCTCTGAGCTGCAGAGTGCTTAGAGCCTGAGGGAGGGAAGTTGGCTTTAAAACCAGAGTGCATGATCACAAGCATGCAGTTATAGGAAATAAGAACAAAGTCAAATAAGGCCTGTTTCATAAGTACATTGGAATCATGTTGCAGCTTTTCTTACCAGGGAGACCAAATTGATCAGTTAAGTCTAGTAAGTCTTAAAGACATCTTATCCCAGGTGATTTTTTTCATACAAAAATGTGACTAATTTAAAACATATACCCAAAAGTAAAAAGCAAAGAACAAGGAGCTAGCCATGTCCATTATCCAGGTTTTAGAATTAGTAACGTTTGTCACCCTTGCCATCCTCATACATACGAGCTTTAGTTATTAGAAAACCAGTATCATCTTCCACAAACTGCTGAGGCAAACATGGAAGCCCATCTGACCAATCACATACACTATTTTATTTGAAATATAAAACAACATAGAGAGTTTATTAGGAAATCAATACCCAGTCTCATCTTATTAATGTGCCTAAGAACACATTTAACCTAAAGCAAACGTAAGCCTGGTTATCTCTACCAAAATAATATGTAACCTTTAAATTTAGATTTAATCTACTGATGTAAGGCTGGAGAGATGGCTCAGAGGTTAAGGGCACTAACTGCTCTTCCAGAGGACCAGGGTTCAAGTCTCAGCAACCACATGGCAGCTCACAACTGTCTACAACTCTAAGATTTGACATTCACACACAGACATACATGTAGGCAAAACAATAATCCACATAAAAAAATAAATAAAAAAGGAAAAAACTGTTCCCATGTCTTATAGCTATTAAGTTGCCAGAATCACTTTGCTTCCATTTTTTATGATTTTTTAAAATATAACTTATTTAATTTTATTTTATGTGCATTGGTGTGAGGGTGTCAGCCCATTCAGAACCAGAGTTACAGACAGTTGTGAGCTGCTATGTGGGAGCTGGGAGTTGAACCTGGGTCCTTTGATAGAACAGACAGTGCTCTTAACCACTGAGCTGTCTCTCCAGCCCTCTTACGATCCTTTATAAAAACATTTATAGCTTTTTTTGTTCTGTCAAGGCCAGAAGTTCTCAAAGTATAGTCCAGGATTTCCTGGGTCTGGACCCTTCAGAAATTTCAAAGGCCCAAACTATCATCTAGATAACATAGAGGAACACTTGGCTCTTAGCATGATCCCTTGGGATCAGGCACAAAGGAGTTTCCAGGGGTTGTGTGATCTGCAACACAAGAGAAGTGTGACACAAACAACATATCCCTGCTGCCTTCTACTAAAATGGAAACTGAAGAGACTTGAAAAATGTGTCACAATTTCAGTCTTCTCATCACGTTTTCCACTTAGAAAATATAATTATTCGTACTGCCATATGATGACAGCATTTTTAAATAATACACACAGAACTAAATTTTTATTTCAGTTTTACTTTTTGATCACTTTGTAGGAAATAACAGCCCCCTACCCTACCAAACGAAACAAAACAAAACAAAAAAACCTCCACAAAGCTCAGTAATTTTTAAGGGTACCAGGGGCTACTACGATCAAAAAGTTTGAAGACTGTCAGTCCACACAGGTTTTCTTCCTTGTCATCTAACACCATACAGGTTAGTTTTTGTCAATGACTCGAGCTAGAGTCACCTAGAAAGAGGGACCTGTACTGAAGAGCTGCCTTCAACAGGTTGGCCCACGAGCAGATTGGTGGGGGCACCTTTTTGTGTATGCGTGTAATTAATGATTTCTGGAGAAAGGTCCAGCCCACCGTGGGCAGCGCCACCCCTGGACAGGTGGCCCTGGGATATAGACTAGGACAGTTCATGCAAGCTATGAGGATCAATGCAGCAAGCAGCACTCCTCCATGGTCTCTGGCTTCAGTGTCTGCCTCCAGGTTTCTACCTTGAGCTCCTGCCCTGGGTTCCCTTGACGATGGACTATAGCCTATAAGACGAAATAACCCTTTCCTCCCCAAGTTGGTTTTGATCAGTGTTTCATCACAGCAACAGAAAGCACAATAGGCCAGAAATTGGTACCTGGAACAGGATGCTTCTGTGATGAACTTGACTGTGTTGTTTTGGGAAGGATTGTGGGAGGATTTTAGAGCATTGAGTTAGAAAAGGTCTCTGTGTGATCAGAGATTAATGAGCTGGCTTTGGGTGCTAGTAAGACAGAAATGTACAGATGATGGGCTTGGCTAAAAGGAGATTCCTTACTAGAAATAAAACACCTTTTTCTCTAACATCCCTTCCACAACCTGTGGTTTCAGTAGAAAGTGGGTTGGGTGGACTGCTGAGGAAGTTAACACTCACCTTTACTAATTCTGTGTAGCCAGTCTCCCTTGGCGTCCACCACGGCTGAGCTTTCAGACCATTCACATTGTAGAGGGAACGCTGCCACACAGAAGCGAAGTGTCCTCTCTTGTGGCCAAGCTCGTACCATTTATACGCCTAAAAGAGCAGAAAGACTGCTTCACACTGTTCTTTTCAAGGAAACATTTTTATTTCAAAATTAAAGGAGTTACTGTAAGCTAGTACAGATGTTCTCTGAGTTGTGGTGTGGCCATTAGGCAGACCCTTTGTAAAGACTACGGTGAAAACTTACATCCTTCCAATGTACAGAATACCCTTCTTCAGCACCAGTGCTCCTGCAGAGGGCCCTTTGGCTCTGCCCAAGATGTATGACCGACAGGGTCACGGCTCATCACCACTGCTCAGCATCACAGAGAATGTGGTGCTATAGATTGCTTCCCTGGGAAGAACTCAAAAGTCCAAATTCGAAGTGTGGTCTCTACTGAATGCAGACAAAGCTGTCAGGTTTCATACCCAACAAAACCGAAAAGCCTGAAAAATGGTGACCTATCTTAATACAGGGGCTGTCTGTACCTTGAGATAATTACATAAAGATCTTACCCGATGAGATCTGGTGAGAATTCTGTGGTCTAACTAACTTCTATAAGCTGTTAGGATAAGTGAACAGCAGCATCTTATTTCCACTCTCAGGCTGTCAGCTTTGTGGATTCTGGGTTCATGTCCCACCTATTTTGGTTTCCACATATCTAAGCCAGTTTAGAACTCATTTGTTGAGAACACACATAACTTAAGATGCCAAAGGAGGCCACGGTTGTATTTAGCTTTCATTTTGTGATATATATAGTAAAGGAATGGATTATGATTTAAACGATTTCAAATACATTTGGTATCTACTGAAATGGTCTGCGGAAATCAGGAGTAAATTCTTTTCCTAGTTACTTTCTTTGATGTCCCATGGTGACAGAATAGAGAAAAAGGAAATATTATTCAGAGTTGGCAATAGTGTGGTGGCTATAACTATGATATACATAGTATAGTATGTCAGACTTTTTAATAGGAAACCTTTGTTCATGATATATGTACATTTTCTACCATAAGGGACAGCACTCATAGTTTCAAGCTGGCTCTTGTGATATAACTGGCATCTAAAACTAGCTTTTTTTTTTTTAGGGGGGGAGGGAACAGCTGCCTGCAGAGTACTTGGTCCATATGGCTGGCCCAAATGAGGGCCCACCATATGCTCCTAAGTGGCCCTGCCCTCAGGCTGCCTGCCTCACCCACCCATTGTCTGCACAGAAGAGTTTTCTAGTGGCACAATGAGTACCATCAGCTCCACTGCTGCCTCTGGTCTAAAGACTGCTCCTTTGAGAGCTGCGTTTTTAAAAATGTACATCCTTCCCCACCTCTTATACAGTGTCTCCTCATGAGGGCAGGATAGCCTAAAACGTCTAATTCTCCTGCCCTGGCTTCCCAGAAGAGGGCTAAGATTATAGGCATGTGTTATCATACTTGGATAAATATACATGTTTCGATCAATAAAAGGAAGCATTTAAAGTTAAATACCTTCTTTGTAAAATTCCAGACATAATAATTTAAACATAGAAACTGTTGACTCTTTATTTTATTATTTAAAAGAACTTGGAAGTAAATAAATTATATTTTAGTGTATGAAACTATTAAACTTTTGAAAGAGTTTAACAATCATGTTTCCAGCTTTCATTGCTTAGCATAGTAAAGGATCAATGTCCTTCCTATTTGCCACAACGCCGCACTATTTGCCTTTACTCAAATGACATCATCACATCTTTCTAGCAGCCTCAAATATTTCCATTTTATAAATGTTACAACTGAGCTAAATTCCTTGACCAAGAATACAAGGCCCCTCAAAAAAAAAAAAAAAAAGCTAAATTCTCTTTCTTTTTATCATATTTTGAAACCATAAAAAATTCTTAATTATCTTTCTCATTAAAATCTCAAAGAGCACACATGCTAATACTTCTTCTATGTTTATCCTTGAAACACATGTAAGCTGGGCCCAGAACTGACAGCCCAGAAAGTTAAAATGGCTAATCAGGCTGAAAAAAAAAGAAAAGAAAATAGCACTCATCTTTGAAATTAATTTGATCATTGTAGTTTCAGCCAATTTGAATTTAAGACTTTGTTTCTGGAGCCTTCTGCTGTTCAACTGAACACTATTAATTACAATATATGATTCTTTGTTTAAAGTCTGGTAGTTCATTAATTTTTGAATCATCAGTAATCCATTTGAAGGACTGCCGTACTGATGGAATAGTAAAGAAAAAGGTAATTATAGGGCAACCTAAGCAGCAGATAGCGCGGCCCATGCTGCAGCCTTCGGGCTCTGAGGTTTCGGGCTGTCCTGTGCTGGATGCCCGAGCAAGGGGGGTCCTTACAGTACCTGTTCACACTGTCTGTACAGTCTGCTCTGACGCTCACAGTGTCCAGTATGCACTGAACAACAGCCTTGGATTTGCACTCTGTCATTTCCCCTTTACCAGACCGATGACAGGTCAGGAATGTAAAAGTTCATTCTACTGGTATATTGTAGGATGAATTTAACAGCGTGGGCTAGAATTTTCACAGATATTCTAAATGACAACAAAAATGTCTAGAATACTCAGTTAAATAAGAAGCCTGTGTAAATAGGCTCCACACAGAGGTCATTCATCAGGAGTTTTACATTCATAAAGAAGAATAGCGAGGTTGCAGTAGGAGTTCGTCAGCTACCTTGCTTTTTTGTTTTTTCTTTTGAAACAGGGCCGTGCAGCCCAGGTGGACCTCAGGCTTGGCGTGTAGCTGAAAGTGACTTTGAATTTCTGATCCTCCTGCCTTTACTTCCCAAGTGCTGGTATTACAGGAGGTACTACCAAACCCCTTTCATGTGGTGCTGGGGACAGGAACAGTAGGCCAGCACTCTAGGACCTGAGCTACATCCCCAGCCTTGGGCTACCTTCTTACATGTATTCTACATCAATGTCATTTCTATATTGTCAGGTTATTGCTGTGTTCTTTCCACTGACACCAACACACACACACACACACACACACACACACACATACACACACACACACGCACACACACACACACGCAGAGAAAGATTCCAATTCTGAAATCTGTGCAATGAATCTGTCCTGAGAGATTGGGCTTGAACTGGTCTGTCTGGAGTGTCTGTCCACTGGGATCGGGAGACACACTTTTGGCACTAACTCTGGGTGGCCACTTGCTTGTGCTGAACTGTAAATGACATGACATGGAAGCAGGGCTTTGTTCTATTTTGAATCACAGATATCTGGAGAATAATGTGGCTGGGTAGAAAATGAACAGCCAGATGCCTACAGAGATCACTGGGGTGGCTGATAAGAAACTGGAATTGACGTCCCCGAACAAGTGGGACTTCCAATGAGCCCGGGTAGCCTGCTCCTCAGAACTGACCCTCAGGAATGGAGGAAAAGAGGGAGGAGCTAAGACTGACCCCAGCTGTGAGTCAGAAGTTGGCCATGAGGGAACCGGAGGCAGAATCGAAAAGGAAAATGATTCAGAGGAAAAGAGCAAGCTTGCTGTGTGATCTCCATGCACTGCCCTCACACTGGCAGTAGACCCGGGGTGAATCTGCTGAAGGTCGAGTGTTTCAGGGCCGCCATGGTTTGTCTTCCGCTCTCTCTCCTCCACTAAAAGAAGCGTTCATTAGAAGCCCATTCTCTCATTTGCCGCAGACAGCAAAGCTGGGGGTTTGCCTCCCACAAGTCTATCCTCTTTCAGGATGGGTCAGCTCCGTGGAGGAGAGCAGAGGGCAGCTGCTTCCCCGCAGGTAAGCTCTGAGACGCAGACCCAACACCTAATACTGGGTTATGCTAACGTGGGGCTTCCATGGGCATGTTTCTGTTCCGTGTAAGGATGAATCCTTGCGAACTTTCCAAATTCAGGGACTGTACTGTTCTTTGCATATTAATGACAATTATGCTGGTAGAACAGTCCCCTAGGCTTAAATACCAGGCTCATAACAAGTGTTCAGTAGCGGGTTCATTGTCCTTGAAGTAAGAGCTGTTTTCATCTAAGATATGAGATAAAAGTAGATTTCTTTCATCTGTCTTTGCCCTGTACCACAAAGTGTTCAAAGATAAATTAATTAGTGACAATTATGTTTACAGTAATTGAACAGAAACTTTTACCTAGTGTTGGATACTGTGGCAGCCATTTTCTCATCCTTCTCAGTCAAAGGAGGGCTCTTTTTACTTCAAAAAGCATGAAGGAATGAAATAATGACTACCCATCAGCGATTTCTTCTCCCCTCCTGCTCTTCACTTCTAGCGTCTTATTCTATTTTAGTCAAATGATTGGTAGGTTAAAGGGGGGAAATGCCAATCATCCAAACCTCTACTGCTCTGAGTTCGTTCACGTTTCTTGCAGGAAACTGCACAGTCACAACACCCCTTGCTTCTCTAGCTTTCAGCTGTCCAGAGGGTCTTAGATTCTTACTAAATTTAGAAATTTGAAGCTAAGATGTCCTTAGATGTCACATAGGGAAGGCAGTGATTACCAAGATTCACTGGCTCATTTGCCGTTTTTGAAGACAGCTGAGTTAGAATTCCTCCAATGGTGTAGGATGGAAGAGGTGGGTCTTGTTTATCAGGATGTAAATCACAAGATTTGGAAAAAGGCTAGAAACTCATGGCACATGATTTCATACCAATAGTATATTTATATAAGCTGACAACTGTGCTCAGGAAAAAGATAATGCCCAAGAAGATACTATGTCACTTGTTTTAGTTACTTGTGTATGTGTGTTGATCTCTGTCATTATCCTAGCTATAAAGTTCAGCTTAAATTTAATATAAATTTAAAACCATTAAGACCACTGTGCTTAGAAGAAGACAACGCAACCACTCCTGATGAGACCTAACTGAGTAGGATCAGAAGGAAGGAAAAGAAGACCTCCCCTATCAGTGGACTTGGGGAGGGGCATGCATGCAGGGGGTGGAGGAAGGGAGGGATTGGGATGGGAGGAGGGAGGGAACCATAGGGGGGATACAAAGTGAATAAAGTGTAATTAATAAAGAAAAAATGAAATTAATCATAAAACAGTTCTAAAACTAATGGCTGCAGAACTTTGTACATAGAGTAAAAAAACACATTTAATCATATGTGTTTTAAATGAGAAGACTGTATAGTATATAAATTGTATTTTAGAAGCTATTATAAGAATCTATGACCTAATAAATTGAATTTGAATTAAGAAAAAAAAAACACTGTGCTTAGGGGCTAGTCAAATAGTTGGTTCTAAAAACAACTACTAAAGAAATTCTAAAATAGTTTGAAAGATACTTTCCCAAAGCATCATTTACCTTTCTTTTCATGCATAGATACACTCAGACTTGTACACACACACACACACACACACACACACACAGACACAATACCAAAAGAGGCACTTTTCAGATTATGCATTTGATACCTTGGGGAAAATAAACAAATAAAATCCAAACCCCAAAGCTCTTAGCAGAACATTGCCTTCATAATTTATGCTAAAAATGCTTGTAAACTTCTAACTGGTTCCTAGAAGTACCCCCCCCCACACACACACACACATGCACACACACACTCTATCAGCTACTGGAAATAGAGTCACAAGCACAGTCAGCAGTACCTCTTTGTTCCCGACCCTCTGCATGGCATCACCCAAGTGAAAATAAAACCGGCCATCATCCGTGCCAGGGTCCCCGGATTCGATTCCTTCCTGAAAAAAGACAGTATTACATCTGTGAAGGCTAACAACTGAGGTCTCGTTCCTTGACTTCTGCAGATTTTCTTTATATATGAACTATACGTACGATCTCCCAGAATAACATGATATCTTGAAAATTACATCTCATTATTAAAATTGGACAATGAATTTGGTATCTATTTTGCAGTGCAAAAAATCAAATGAGATTATGGATCTCAGTTTAACAACAGGTTATAATTAACTGATATTGGACTAGCCCATAAATTAGCATGCACGCTGTCTCCTTTCGCAGAGGGTGCCATCATATTCAATATTGCAGATGATTCCTCTGTCTGGGTATTTTCACAGTTATTTTGCTCTCCAAGTCTGACCATATGCCACCTACAGTCTTTTTATCCCTGAACCCCAGCACTTAACTGCTTGTGTTCCAAGTAACGGCAGTCCAAGCTTAAGTGATATTTCTTTCTACCCCAAACAAATGTGCCACAAGCACTTATTGTGCCTTCTTACTAAATTTACGGGATTCAAGCCAACTGCAATTTTGACACATGTAACTTTTACTAAACATTTTCTATTGTGAAACGTTTTGCTCTTTCTTTCCTCTTTTCACATAGGTGCTGGAATTGATATTTTTTTGTTTTTGTTTTTAAAAAAAGGAGGGAAGAGAAAATACTAAACGTTTGAATATGGAAAAGCAAAACAATGGACAAAAGTGTGAAGTAGTTTAATAGCAAGACTTCTTTTCTGAAGGTTACGTCTTTGAGGTCTCCATGAAAGGCCCATTATCTTAGGGCTGGCAAGATGGCTGAGTGTGGGAGGGTGCTTGCTGCTGCCAAGCCTGATGACCTGAGTTTGATTTCCAGATCCCAAGGAGAGAGCCAGTTCCTGTAAGTGGTCCTCTGACCTCCAAGTACATAATGTGGATATACATACCAATGATTATACATTATATATACACACACACACACACAAATGTGAGGGCACGTTAAGGCACACCTGTGCACCTACCCACATGGTTCTGGAAAGAATGGAGAGGTCTGCAGTGTTTGATGACAGCCAGGACATACGGGAAAACAAGCCATTTAGAGGGGCACCATTGCTCAGCCCTGTGCCCCAGGGTTGTGGGACAGGTAGGAATCAAGAAGTCTGTGTGACACACACAGAGTGTGGGAATTCTCAAGACAGGCAGCAATTCCAACAGCGAGAATTGTTTGAAGATGACACAAAAGCCAGCCATAGCTCTCAAAAATCTCTTCCCTCAGTGGGGCTTGCTCTTAGCTGCCACATTGTTACTATTCAAACAAAGCAAATTAAACTTAAACTTTAATTGTCTTTCTCAGTCATAGTAGCCACATTTTAGATATTCAGTGTGTGAATAATACACAAGAGATATATCTTTTTTCTTTTCCTTTTCCTTTTTTTTTGGTTTGAGACATGGTTTCTCTATGTAGCCCTGACTGTCCTGGAACTTGCTCTGTAGACCAGGCTAGCCTCCAACTCAGAGATCTGCCTGCCTCTGCCTCTGCCTCTGCCTCCTGAGCGCTGGGACTAAAGAAGTACCCAGCAAGTGGTACTTCTATTATAGCATAGACTCGTCAATGTATGGCAATCAGTCAGGAGCCATAACTACAAGTAAGCAGATGAGGAGACCACGGCAACTACCTTCAGGTACGGAATGCTCTCAGCTATCTTGTTCTGCGCCTTCAGGATGAAGCCGTAATGCACCTTAGCAAAGCCGTCATTCGGTGTCACATTCAGAACCTGAATTCAAAGAAAACAAAGAGCTGCTGTGACAGAGAAGAAACTGTACAAGCGACTGTCAAAACACATTCTAACTAGTTTTGCTGTGCCTAGGACGGATTACGATGTTGCCGTTTCGAACACTGTGGTAGTGTTGTCTCTCTGCCATCGTTAAACAAAACAAACCCATCGCCTCCCAACTCAAGACGCTTTTCACGCTCGCTGAACCAAAGTTGTGAACGGGAAGGCGGTGACTGCTGGAGCGTGTCCTTAACACTGCAATCAGAAACATACCTGCCGATTGATAATGCCTTCCAGGTTTTCTGGTGATGAGGGAAAAATCACTAGATTTTTGTGCCTGAAGGCAACTTTGAATGGTTATCCCGCATTGCTTTACACACATGACTCAAAATATTAGGTGCCATTCATTCACTAAACACTCAGCAGTGGTCCCTGAAGCCATCAGCTGAGTGGGACATGAAAAGAACTCTGAGGAAACGGCTACCGGTGCATGGTGAGCACGAAAGCAACCACGGTGGCATGACAGGGGCACTGCCATGACCATGGAAATGACCCCTGCTGTGATACAGAGCCCACCTCACTGCAGACGATACAGGACTCCTGAGGCTGTCCTGCTTCGAAGTACAACCGTATTGAATGACGAGGAAGTAGCTGACAGCCGAAATTGCCTGTGTTTTTCATGGCTGTGAGAGTGAAAACTACCCGAGGATCTGTTACAGGTTTGACATACCAGCAGATGTGAGTACACCGAGCCGTGTGGGTCTTGCATGGCAACACTGGAGAGTCCTTAAACGTCGGGAACCTGTGTGTGAGCCTAGTGAGGTACCAGAAGTAAATTCTTTGACTCTGGGCTGTGAACAGAATGGCTGGGACTTGAACCTGTGTCCTACTTCGGCAACCTTTGGGAAGTGTGAGATTATTTTGAAATAACAGGCTTAATAATTATGAATTAAATATAGATTCCTTGGAGCACAATGATTTTAAATGTTCAATATAAAGTTGGTGGAAAAAAGAAATCCAACAGCCTGTGACGAAACGCAGGTGGGTATTTCATAAAGCTGCCCCACTTTTCACCACTACACGCATTTATTATGATCTAAAGATAAATTATGCAAAGTGCCCCTAAATTAAATATTAACAGAGAGAAATCGGCGCGAGAGCATTTGACTTGTGGGGCTACCTAGGAAATGAAATTCTTGAACAAAGAGGAAGACGGCGAAGATCCGAGTGGTACTTGAGAGGGAGAAGATGCCTGTGCTCTTCTCCTCTCTGTCCCTGAGCCAGTTAGGGAGTTGTTGACCTCTCTATCCTTTCCAGCCATCCCTCTGAGACACACTAGACTCCATGCTGTTCATAGCAAGCCAAAGACACCCTTGCCACACAGCGCTTATGCTCACGATACCCCTTTGGCGCTCCCTCGGGCAGCCACGTGGGTCCTCCCTTGTGTGAGAATGGCCTTGGTCAAACGTTACTACACCATTCCGGTGCATTGGACCCACAACAATCTCCAAGCTAGAAAACAGACCCCACTCCCAGCCTCAGGGGCCCCTCCGAGTTCTCTGTGTTTTCAGAGGACCTATCTGACCTATCTGGATCCTTTACTACCTCTCTATCACGTACGCTCCACAGGGACTTTGCTTGACTCGTGGCTCATGCCCCGAGCCTGGTGACAGGGAACTTTCAGCAGCTCTATGATAAAGGCGCAGAAGGGTACATGCTGGGCTCTCCTTCCTAGGAGAATCTCTGCAGGCACAGGCCATGCTTCTTCAGCTCAGAGGCCCCAAACCAGACCCTGCACTGAGAAAGACCCTCCAGGACTGAACAGAATCGGTGCCGATCATGGTTCTGCTGCAAACAAATGCTAAATAATGTACTGCATGGATAACACCCATGGCCTAGTGCAGGCTCACAGACATCAACTCAAGTAACTACTGTATTTAAGCATTTACTGGGATTTCAAAGCCCACCAAATTCTAGGCCCCAGAAATACAAACAAGAACGAGACAATCTTCTCTTTCAAAGGGCTCTCGGTCAAATACGGGAGACACAATTGCAGCAGACAAGGATGACCCAACAGCTTCCAGAAACAAACAGGCGACATGCGACATGCACACACACACACACATACATGCATACACATATTCACACAAACCCATGTGCCCATGCACACACAAGCACACACACAGGAAGAAATAGAAACAAGACAATAAGCATAAAAAAATGGAAAGGAAGACAAGAGGCGTGTTGAATCATAAAGCATTCTGTTTAGGAATACAAGAAAGATAATCCCCTAGGGAGAAGACATTGCCAGCACTTCTGCTCTGAAGTACACTTACTAGGAAGCAGGGCCACAGCTCCATGCTCATTTGCAGGTGGACAGGCAGGAATCCTATCTGGCACATACAGAATCAGGAGGATGGGTAGGGCTGAGGCCCCAAAGCAGCTGACAGTGCTGTCTGTACCAGTTCCTTTACATGTAGGCACCGTCTTTTAAACTTTGTAGATGGCAATGCAGTGAATCCACAGGTTTAATAAACCCACAGACAAGAAACCCAGGAAAATGTAAAATGATATTAGAGCATCTTTGTATCTACCTATTATCTGCCTGAATATCATCTATCTGCCTGTCTATATCCATCTGTCTATCACCTATCTATCCGTGTATCTGTCTATAAATCCAGCACTATAGCAAGTACTAGAAGAAAAACTCCAATCCAAGGCAGTTAACTACACCCACAAAAAAGCAGGCAATAAATCAATAAATAATCTCATACTAGTGTAACCCAAAGAAAGAAACACACACACATACCACCACCACCACCAACTACAACAAAATAACAAGAATTAACAATCCTTGGTCATAGATATCTCTCCATGTCAATGTACTCAATTCCCCAATAAAAAGACACAGACTAACAGAACAGATGTGAAAACACAATACATGCTTCTGCTGCTGCATACAAGATACACACCTCAGCATCAAAGATAGACATTACCTCAGAGCAAAAGGTTAGAAAATGATTTTCTAAGCAAACAGACCCAAGAAGCAAGCTGATAGAGCTCTGCTAATAACTAACAAAATAGACTTTGAAACAGAATTACTCGAAAGAGATAGGGAAGGACCCTTCATACTTATCACAGGAGAATCCACCCAGATGAAGTTTTAATTCTCAACATCTATGCCCCAAATGCAAGGGCACCCATATTTGTAAAAGAATCAGTACTGAAACTTAAGTCATGCATCCAACTCCACACATGATAGTTGGAGGCTTCAACACCCTAGTTAAAGCAATGGACAGGTCATTCAGACACAAGCAAAACAGAGAAATAATGGACTAACAGACGTTATGACTCAAATGGACCTAAACATTTCACCTGAACACACACAAAAAAAATATATCTTCTTAGCACATAGAACATTCTTCAGAATTGACCACAAACTCCATCACAAAGGGAATCTCAATAGATAAAAGAAAACAGAAGAAACCCCCTACATTCTCTCACACCTCAGTAGATTTCAGCTGATTTACAGCAATGACAGAAACAACAGAAAGTCTACAAACTCATGAAAACTGAAGAACTCAACACTAAGTGACTACTCGGTCAAGGCAGAAGTAAAGAAGGAAATTAAAGACTTCCCAGAATTTCAATAAAAATGAATGCACAAAATACCTAGATGTTTAAATGCAAGTCAAAACAACTTGGAGATTCCATCCTACACCTGCCAGAATGGCTAAGATCAAAACCACAAGTGATAGCTCATCCCGAGAGTATACAGAATAAGGGGAACACTCCTCCATTGATGGGTGGAGTGCATGCACACTTGTACAGCCAGTTTAGAAATCATATGGCAGTGTCTCAGAAAAATGAGAATTGATCCACTTCAAGATGCAGATATACTCAAAGGATGCTCCACCTTACCACAAGCATACTTGCTCAACTGTGTTCATAGCAGCTTTATTCCTAACTGCAGAAACTGGAAACAACCTAGATGTCCCTTAATCAAAAAATGGATTTTAAAAAATGTGGTATATTTACATGGAGCATTACATAAGCTCTTTAAAAAAATGACATCATGAAATTTGCAGACAAATGGATGAAACTAGAAAAAAATCATCCTGGGTGAGGTAACCCAGACCTGGAAAGACAAACAGAGTATACACTCGCTTATGAGTGGATATTAGCTGTGAAGTAAATGATAATCATCCTACAATCCACAGACTCTGAGAGGCTAAGTAATCAGGAGAACTTTAGGTGGGATGCAAGGATCTTCCTGGGGAAATAGAACAGATTTCATGAGTGGACTGGGGGCTGATGGGGATGGGGCCGGGAGAGATCAGGTTGGAGTGGGGACATGGAAGGAGAGAAGAGATGACTCAAAATGGGGGGCGTTTTGGGACTGAGTGAGAAACCTAGTACAATGAAAACTCCAGGAAATCTACAAGGGTGACAATAGTGAAGACTCCTAGCAATGGGGGCACTAACCATCCTCTGTAACCAGGCAAGGCTCAAGTAGAGGACTGGAACACCAATCCAGCCATACAACCTCTGACCTAAAGTTTTGTCATGCTTACAAGATGCATGTTGCCAGAACTGGAGGCCAGCATCATCATCAGACAGACCAGAGAGATTTACTTCATCCAGCAACTCATGGGATCAGATGCGGACTCTCACAGCCAAATATTAGGCGGAGCTTGGGGAGTCTTCCACAGGAGGGGTAGGAATGGTTGGAGGATCCAGCGGGATCAAGAACACAAGAACAAGGTCCACAGAATCAACTGACTAGGACTCAAATGGGCTCCCAGAGATCAGGGACATGTATGGGTCTGACCTAGGTCCTCCACAAGTATTTCAAGAGTTCTCTGTGTACAGTCATACTCCAATTTCAGACCAGGAAAAGGAACCAAGCGTTGTCTTGTAGGGAATCTTTTACCTGGATTGCTACCGGAGATAATAAAAGATGAATACAAGAATAGAAGGTAGGCCCGCCCTAGTGGTGCACTTGGGAGGCAGAGGCAGGCAGAGCTCTGTGTGTTCGAGGTCAGCCTGGTCTACATAGAAAGTTCCAGGAAAGCCAGGGAGACCAGGGCTACAGAGAGGAAACCTCTTTCCGCACCCCATCCTCTGCCTCCAAAAAGTGAATGCTCTTCTGTTGGATCCCTGCTTAAATTTTTTTTTTGTCTCATAAAGCAAATAAAACATACAATAACAAAAGAGAATCCATGCTTTAAATTGTGTGTCACTGTGAGTAGCATGAGAAAATGTTTAATTATACTTTATGTTCCTGGGATGTAAATTGCTGATTTTTCTGCATGTCCGTATTGTATACACTACCCAACATTGTTGTCAGAATTTGTCTGACTGTTTCTACTATCACAGTGCTTCCAATAATCCTCATCTCGATTAATCATGGAGCAAAGCACCACTGCAGGGTAACACATGCAGGGTGAAGGGCTGCCTTCATCTACAGGCATACTCCGGGTCTTAGAATGGATTCATCATAGATGCACAGATATTACCAAACCATGAGTAGCACTTCACGGTGATGATACCGAAATAGGAACATTTTAGTAAGGGTGAAAGGATTTTTGTCAGTTCACTAAAATTTGAAAAGCATTCGAAATATTTCATTTGAGCTTACAGTCTTATTTGAGGGTGCGTGTACTTTTTATAAAGTATGTCTAGTATATAAATAGACAACACTTAAATCTATAAAGAACTGCAAACATTTGATTGAACACTTTGGCCTGGAAGCGCACACCAGAAAGGATATTTAAAGAACCTTGGTGTGGGAGGCACAGCAGAGTTGGAGCTGAGAGCGATGACTAGGTGGTACTTGGGGTGGATGAAGGTCAGAAGACAGCAATCCTGCAGAGGGATCTGGGTCAGTTCCAGCAAAAGGTGATCAGTGTCTGGGTGAAAGCATTGGGAAGGTGAATCTATTTGGAAAAAAACTGAACAAGTTGACTTGGTCCCAGACTTGGTCAATGAAGACACACTCTGTGTTGCTTCGAGAAGCTCAGGTCCTGAGCTGGTGTGTGTGTGTTTCATGAATGTGGGCTGGCTGAGTTACGGCATCTGCAAAATGTGTGTGTGGGGGGAGAAGGGAGCAGCGAAGAACTTGAAATGATGCTGGCTTGGAAAGGAGATGTGGGAGGAGCCTCCAAAAACTACAGGCGTGAGCAGCCTCTACCCAACCTCTGTAAAGCTAGTCTCTGGGCTGAAAACAAAAGCAGAAAACAAAACAAAACAAACAAACAAAAAAAAAACCCTAAAACTAAAAATAGGATCTCACAATGACTTTTAAAAATATACTCAAAAATCAATGTGAAGAAAAATATGCAAGCCTGGTATTATTTTCTAAAATGAACTTGGAAAATTAGATAAACACACCAGGACAAACTTTGATTGGGAAAAAGAGTATCCATTAGCCACAGCTCATTAGCTTAGAAGGAAGAGGGAGAAGAAAATGAGGAGCACACGACATTGCTTGCCATGTGTTAATGTTTCTTTGAAAAGAGAACCAATCCATTGTGTGACACGGCAATATTTGGAGCTTCGTGCACCCTAGTATGCTCAACCAGGGGAGACTGTGGTCTCAGGTGCATAAACAACATGATTTCAGTTTTCAAGGTGAAGAAAAATGCTTCACATTTCTGAGACTTAGTGTCAGGAAGAAGAGATGAGAGTATTCAAGGAAGAAGAGATGAGAAACGCAGTTAGATGCTAGTTGGTACAAGCTCTTAGCTGCTGTGACCTCACAGGTGGTGGCTCAGAGAGAGTACTTCATTGGGCACATTAGATTAAAATCATGGAGTGAGAGAAGGATACCAGAAGGAGAGGAAAAAAAGAGAGATGAGAAACAAAGAATTTTATGAAGAAAAAAAGGGAGTATGGGAAGGAGGGGACAGAAAGAGAGGAAGGACCACTGTACTTCCATTTTGTGTCCTTGAAGATTTTCTTTTTCTTTTTACTTTGATAAGATCCTGAATCACCAAGACAAGGTGTCTCTTTTAATCAAATTCTGAAGGAGAGGGACACTGGGCATGTGAGCAAACACCATGTCCCACATGCCATTCTTATGGCCTGGGGTAGGTCTTCTCTAGACGACACACATTTGCAGTGCTGTAGTCTCAGTCCTCCCAATCAGGTATGAATGATGCCATAGAAAGATAAGACCCAACTTCCGCTCTCTCAAACACATTAAAAATGATGACAAGGGTAGAAAGACAATAGCTTCAAAAAGTCAATGCTTTTTCAATTAAGAAGCAATAGCAACGGAGGCAAGCATTGCGTTGTGAGGGCACGCAGTCTCTGAGGGTGAGACTGCTGCTCTTGACTACATTTCCAATACAGAAGGGACCCTTTGGCTACACAGCTGGCTCACTGTAGTTGCATTTAATGCACAGGCAGCAGTTTGGAAACCATTGATCCAGAGGCCCAAGTTAAAGAACAAGGACATGCATCCACTCTTGTTTTATGGAGATGTTAGCTTTCTCCTGATTCAAAGTTCATTAAGTACCCTGTTGGCTATATACAAATAAATTCCCTCATTGCCTAAAGGAACCAGTTGTCTAGGTTTCCTAGTTACTTGTGACTTAGAGGTTATCTATTAAAACATTCACTATCATGCAGAAAGCCTTTGAAAGCCATCCTGGCCAGAGGAAGGAAACATCAATGCCACTTTGAAAACTGTATAATCTACTACTTTTGCCTGAGAGGCTCATACTTGCAAAACTTGAAAAGACTATAATTTTTACATTTATCAACCTCATTATTAACCTCTTCCCTACTCCTATCATGAAGAAAACCCTTAGAAAGTTGTCTATAGATTGATAAAAATGAAGCTTAAGTCACAGTTAACTAAAATTTAAATTGTTCCAATCAAGATATAGGGACCAATATGATCAATGTATAGGTATACTTGAATAGACTTTATGGGGTCTATCATCTTGTACAGTGGTGACACAGCAATAAGGAGAAAAAATGGTCATGGCAGCATCAGAAAGGCTGAGGCAGGACGATCGCCATGAGTTTGAGGCCAGTGTGTGCTAGATGCAACATTCTGGCTCTAGAAGGGTGTGAAGGAAAGAAAGAGCAATGGGAAAACCAAGTCTACAATATGTTAGCACTCATAATAACTTACATACTATTTCATTCAAGATAAAGAGAACAAGACGCAGTGCACATTCCATGTAATTTTCGATCAGCACTTGAACTTGCTCTTACTATGAACCATGATCACAGCACGGTTCATAGAAGACCAGTGCTTACCTCTTCATAAACCTTCTTGGCACTGTCATTGTCTCCCATCAAGAGGTAGCCGACGCCAAGGTCATTTTTTAAGGTAGTGTCACTAGGGAACAGCTGAACCAGTCTCTGGAGGGTGAGCAGAGAGCCTCTCATGTGACCTGATGTTGGAAAAATGATGAACACGGATAAAAATTATTATGAGTTCCTTTGTCCTGAGAATACAAACCATGAGAGAGGATTTAACAGAGCCTGAAAAACACCTTCCATCTAACTTCAGCTGTGAATGGATTATTAAGTCCTGAGCAGCACAGTTACAATGCTATCCGCAATGGCTATCTGTAGATACTAAATACAATATCAATCATAAATTGTAAAGGCATGCTTACTTTCTGAGTCAATTCACATTTGCATTTTTATCTGAAATTCCTTCTTCAGAAAATGTCAGTTACCAATTCCTTAGAAAAATATTCTGTTGAAACAATTTTGGCTTATTAGCTTTTAAATTTTAGATAGAGCACAGATCTGGCTTAGGGCTGAGTGGTCAGTAATAAAATTTCAATGGGCACCGAGGGGCATGGAACAGGCTCCGCTGCAGACGCTTCCTCTAACAGATGTAACTTGTCTCTAGGTGCTGATCTAGTTGAGGTGCCGAGGAGCCATTTTCCAGTGCTATGGGAGCCTCTGGTGGAAGACAGGCTACGGTGCACCAGATGGCTCAGGAAACCCCAGCTGCTGCTTACTTGTAGGCCTTAGAAGGAGATAACCCGGGCCCCCTGACATTGTTCTTTGCCACAACTGGAAAAAAACAGACAGCAAATGAAAAAAAAAAAGTGCTAAGACTAGCACTTGTAAAAAGCTACCTTACAGGGATTAATTGCCTGCAGAGGGTGTAGCAGGAGGCACCAGCAGGTTCAGTCAGAGAATGCAGCTGCTGCTCTCCTCATGGAAGAAAACTTAGCCTATCTACTCCGTGGTCTGTGCCCCATTGCCAGGTGATGCTCTTCCAGTCATGACTCCCGAGTGGTTTGCCCATAGGTCATTGCAGGACAATGGGCCCAACGGTGCAGACAGAAGTACACCTGCTGCTTTTCCCGTCCACACTGTGTCCTGGTCCCCTGCTCTACTGGAGACCTTCAACTCCCTGCAATCTCAGGCTCTGTCCAGTTGCCCGTGAGCCTCCTCATGCGACTCTGCCTCACTCTCTCTGCGGCAGAAGAGACTATACTAAAAACGGAAGAATTTCTGTAAAAAGTGAGACACCGTCACAAGACGCCTTGATCTACAGCTGGGAGACAAGAAAGTCTCTTGGCATAAGAACTAAGAGGGAACCAAAGAAAATCCACAATTCTAAGTTGAATAATATTTTAACAGGTTCTAAAAAAAAAATAAAAATTAGTGTAAAACTCCACAATGGTTCTGCATGTTTTTATAAGCACGTGTGTGCGTGAAAACAGAGGCTAGAGGACGACCTTGCGTACCCCTTCCTCAGGAGCTGTCGGCCTTGTTATGAGAGTCTGAGAAAAGCTCAATTGCTGGCAAGCTGGCTCGCCTGGCAAGCATGAAGATCTGCATGTGATACCCAGAATCCAAGCAGATGGGCCACATGTGTTGGTGCAGGTTTGTAATCCCCTGTTTGGGAGGCAGAGACAGGCAGAGCCTTGGGACTAGCAAGCCAGCTGGTCTAGGCAATGTGAAGCACTCCAGGCCACTGAAAACCCTGTCTTAAAAAAAAAAAAAAAAAAAAAAAAAAAAGGAGAAATGGCACCTAGGTTTTCCCCTGGCTGGACACTCATAGATATGTGCTTCTGTACATGCATACAGGTACTTGTGTGTACACAGACAGACTGGCACATTCCCACCGCACATGCATGTACACAATTACTGAGGTTAAATTACTGGTCAAATGTAGAAAAGGTCTGTCAGAGACAGACAAGTCTCAGGGAGCTAAAAGCCAGGCTTCTTCCTAGGCACTTGACTTTGAGAAGGTGCCATGTCGCTGCCACTGAAGATGGACATGCTCCACCTCCCATCAAGTTCCTGCTTCTGCTTCTCACCTAGAAACTGCTGCCTCTCCGACCGTCGCCTCAGGCTCAGCTTCACCAGGTCTGCGGGGGCATCAGGCAGGTCGGCCGCCTCCTGGTAGCTCTCGATGGCCCTGCGCAGAATCTCATTGCTCCTCCTTTTCTCTGCCAAGTCATCTTCACACTGGAGGAAGGCCCCGGACAGGTCAGTGCCCCGTAACCTCCATGTTTGTCATTTCCCCCAGACATTCGTGGCAGTCATCTCTTGGCATGCTTGTTAAAGAGACCACAGTCCTTTTCCTTCTCAAAGGATGCAAGCAAAGGAAAGCAGGGCAACTGCTGTTTCAACAGCAAGAAGTTGCTGAAAGCTTGGTTTGTCATTAGGTTACAGATGGGAAGGAAGACAGTAAGATCAAGAAAATACTGTGTAGGGCTGATGGGGAGGAACATAATAATATATGAGAACATTATAGACAAGCCTCTGTTCTTCAATCTGTGTGCTCAGTGGCTCATTCATTTAACCCCTTCATTCGTTCATTCATTCATTCATTCACACACTCATTTAACAGCTCTCTTCAGGGGCCAGACACTGGTCTGTGTGTGTGTGTCACAGTAATTGAACAAATCAGGATGAGACCATTTTCCTTCAATTTAGGAAAGGATAAAATGATAAATACAAACAGAGGTGCTGGGCATAGAAGTAGCAGACTGATGCATGATGAATGTAGAATGGGAACATTACTGGTTTAATGGGGACAATGGGGGTGTCTGAAAGAGGGGACAGGCTGTGAGGCTATGGAGGAGGATCGCTGGAGGCAGAGAGAAAAGCAGGCACAGAGGCTTTCTGATGCCACGAGGAATGAAGGAAAGGTTGCAGGAGTGTAGGGGAGGAGGGCGGAGACGCTGCCATCAGGCGATTCAGGCCTGGTAAACTACTGAGGAGTCTAAACTATTCCGTGAGGAGAAAGATACGTGATTGTGCTAGCAACAGCACTGAGAGCAGGCTAAGAGATGGGCAGAAGCAGGAAGCCAGGCATGGCACAGCAGTTGTTTGGGCTAATGCGGCTGTGGTGAGTGGTAGGAAGAGATGGGATTACAGATTCAGAAGGTTTGGGCAAAGGGAGCCACAGATGCTGTGAGTGTAGTATAAGAGACACGAAGAGAGAGGGGATGAATTCAGGGTTTGGTGTGAGTGACTACCTGACTGGGATGCCATCCCCTGAGAATGGGACAATAGGACAGAGGCAGGTCTTGGGGAAGCATGGAATCAGGAGTTCAGTTTTTGGTACAGTAAACCAAATGCCAAGTGGAGACAAACACTCAGAGGGTGCATTTCTAGGTGTGGAGTTCAAAGAGAAGTTGCCATTAAGGACCTGTACATTGGAGTTGTCAAGGAAGGATGTATATAGTATTTCAAGTTGGAAAGCTGGAAGAGCCTTTATAGACTCAGAAGAGTTCCAAGGACTAAATTCTAAAATTATCCAATGTTTCAAGATCATTAGAGGTTAGGAAGGCACATTTTCTCCCATGAGAAAATAGGATAATAAAAATGAGTTTCATAAGAAGACCTCAACAACACATTGATGCCCCGGAGGCAAAGTGGAATACAAAGGTTATAAGAGAGAGAAGTTATGTTCCAAGGGGCCACCAAGTTGGTCAAGAGGAGGATTGCGAAGACATTGGAATGGACTTGTGGAGACTCAATGGCCCTAGCAAAATTGTTTCCATGGGATTGTTGAGGACATGCACCAGAGTGGAGCACTATCAAGAGAATGTGGGAAGGTTGCAGGAGGGCTAGCTTTAAAGGCAGCCAGAGGTAGAGGTACCGGGAGAGGGAGATGAGAGCCCAGGGAGAAGGCTTATGGATGAGATAGTGCATTGTAGCTTCTCATCAGAAGCAAAAGACCCAGCGGAAAGGAACTATTTGATGACAAACGAGAGGGCACAAACACAAGGAAGACTTCCAGTAGGTGAGAAGGAAAGGGGACAAGTTCACACCTGCCAATAGATGGACACAGGAATCGGTACATCTGTGTGAATCTCTGGAGACTTTTATTTTCCTAACAAAATACCCCAAATTCCTAACTTGAAATTGGGAATGAAATACCAGAGACAGGAAAATAGGCAGAATGTGTAAGATTCAATAGCTCATCAGATTTTACAGACTTTCATTTAAAGATCAGCACTCAAGGAAAAAAAAGGATAGCAGGCTTGATGGTGAAAGTAGTACGTGCAATCTTTAATCAGAAATTGGCAATGGAACTACTATTTAAAATAAACTGCGTGCTGGGCTAATATATAAAGTCTGAGGACTTTGGTAAGAAAATCCTCATTTCTCCACCTTCAGACAAGAAAAAAATTTGCAAAAGCCAACAAGTTGATAAAGACATTTGTGAGACAGTCCTTCTCAGAACGCAGCACATCAAATAACGTGTTGATGTGCATTGGTTGGGATAAGGTTCCAGGATAGAAGAGCTCAGTGGAAGCCGTGGATAGATGTGGATTCATAAGGAAGAAAAATTTGTTATAGCAATTCTCTTGCCTGATGGAAATACACATCAGACCATTCAACCGACTTTTGAATCCACAGCAGGCTCATCCAGCAGATTCAGCTCCTGGGACAGAAGTCCCATTTCAGTGATCCATCCTGGGCACCTACCCTCCCACTGGCTACGGAGAGTTAACCTCCAAGACCATGGCTATTGATAGATGAGTACAGAGAAACAACATGGTCAACCGAGTGAGTTCTACAGAGGCCACGGAGTGGACCGTCTCTGCCTGGAGTCTGCATTGCTTCCCAACAGAACCGAGGGCTCTGCGAGGTTAGTGCACGGACAAATGCTGACCTCCATAATCCTCAGACAGACAGGTGTCATGTCCTTTAAAGCCAGGCTGGAAAGAGAGAAAGACATGCAATCCATGTGCCCGTCCCTTCTCAAGTCCCTGGGTCTTTCATTTTAGGCAACTATAACTATCATAATAACATGAAATTCTTAGGAGCTCAGATGAATGGAACTAACAACATTCGTATAGAAATCAGAAATGTATACATGATTTTTTTTAACAGTTTTATATCTATAGCTCACACAAGCCAGGCTGAGAAAGAACTTTTGCCACAGGACATTTCTGTCACACAGCCTTTTGTGGATGGACTAATTCACTCAAACTTCCTAGGGAATGTGTCACTTCATATTTCAGAGCCACCAATGGATTGTGAAAGATAATGAAATGAATTCAGTTTGTAATGTAAGACCTTTGCATTCACTGTTGAGGGAACTTGCTCAAAATTGACCTTCACAGAGATGCTATCATCACGATGTATCAGTGATCCTTAAACACACAGACACTATAGTTTGATTTTACTTGGTGCTGGCTCTTCTGGCTCTGTTGAGATATTGCAAGAAACTGGTTAATTTGCTAAGTGAGAATGAAAAAAGCCACAGATTAGTCCTCCTTACAAAAATCTGTCAATTTTTATTTTTAAAACTCATATGAATTTAAAGTTTCCTGTAAATTACTCTATTAAAATTTAATTTACCATGCTTAACTTTTGTTTTATGCCACATTAGTGTTAATATCAATAACATCTGTAGTGTAATAGCTTAGAGATTAAAAAATACTGCCCGAGGCCCACATCTTAAATTCCTCCTGTGAAAGAAGACTGCACATACAGAGATCATCACATTGCAGAGGAACCAGTAACCATGATTAAAATCACATACTTGGAAAGTACAAAACATTTTTTTTTTGCCATAACTAACATCTGCACAACCGTATTCTCTCCTGTTAATGAGCTTTCTGTAATCAAAGGACTCGACACTAGTGACAAGGCACATCACTTCTATGGACATTCTGGATCTTTTGGTAACAAACATTTTCTCTTAGTAGTTTCCCAATGTTAGAGGACAATGGCCAAAAACCACACAGTTGCTATGCACTAAACCTGGTACATAGCAAGGACAAGGGAAACTTATTTGCATTGATTGTCTAACAAATTAGATTTGTGCAAGTTTAGTTAATGAAAATTGAATTTCATTAACTAAATGGAAAGGATCAGAGCATCCACCTTCAGTTCAGAGCTAGACACACTTCCTGTAGATGTGTGACTTCCTGGGAAGATCATGCACAAGTATTGTGGAGACAAACATGTTTTTGTTTTGGTCCCAGGTGTGGGATGTGGGACTGATTCAGATGGTCCACAGCAGCAGACTATTTGCTTCATGCGGGCTCTGAGAGAAACGCTTTGCCAGCTGCACATAGTTTAAATCTGAGGACTCTGGAGAGAGAATAAATGCCAGAGTCCAGAGGGTGTGGAGCTCGGAGAAAGAATGAGGCTGCTCCTGGTTGCTGTTGTGAGACAAGAAGTTGGAGATCTCCTGAAACGAGGATGGGACTGGCTCCAAGAAAGCCAACGACCCTAACCGGCAGGAAACAGCTAAGGGAACCTGCCCCGTCTCCCACTAACCCTTCTCTCTCTTACCTGGTGTTGGGGTGTGGGAAGAGATTGGGGTGGAGTACGGAGAAAAAGATAAAAGAAATGTAAAAAAAAGTTTTTAAAAACTAACGCCTACATACAAGGGAATGCTACCTGCTGCTCCTTGCTCCACTAAGGTCCGTCGGTAGCTCTCTACCCATTTCTTCCCATCTCCTCCGCCCCCAAGGGAGGACTGCAGGAGCTTTATGGCCTTGACAATTTTGCTCACCAGCTCTGGCTTTACTCTTGAGTTCCAAATTCCATAAACCCAGTGTCTCCTTGATGCAGCCACAGGACTATCTAATGACCACTGCAATTGCAAACCAGATCAAAAGCAAACTCCCGATTTCAGCCTCTTGTCAAACCCGTGGTTCTGCTTGGTCGGTTAATTGGCATCATCGTCTCCTCAGCTGTTCACAGCAAACCAGAGGTCACCGGCCAATTCTTTTTCTTTGGCCCTTCCATCTAAAGCCATCTCTAACCTCTCCCTGCCCTTATCTCCCTCCATGGCCAGGCCACAGACCATGCCTGCCGCCAGCATCTCATGCACCTGACACTACAACTTCCTCCTCCTTTCTGTGCATCTGATTCTGCTCTCATAACCCATTTCTGACCAGCATGCCTCTCTTTCTGTTCAGGTTTCTGATGCCAAGATAGTTGTCCTGAATCACGGTCTCTCTTTATCTGTTCCCTCTACCTGGACAGCTTCTCCCACAACCGTGACACAACTTAGCTACTGTCTCCTCTCAAGAAAGTGCTGTCTTCTCTGTCACCTTCACACACATCAGCTACAACCAAGTGTGCGCTTAGAACCCCATTGCCCTCTTCCCTTGCTTACAGCGTACACTGTTAGGTGACATGATCTAATGTATTTATTTTCAGTGCCTTGTAAGAGTCAACAATGTGTTCATTTATAAAAACTTTCAAGGGTTTATTCAAATGTTACCTTCCTGGTGACCATTTCTTTACCATCATTGACACCCTCAACATAGCTAGTGTCCATTCCCTGTTTCTTTTTATTCTCCTCAGTCACCACTCGAAGGTCTGTGCTTGCTACTTCCTTATCTTATGCAATCTCTTTCCTTCACAGTGGAGCTTTGTGAGTACATTTTTGCTGATGGATCTATATCTAGTTCCTAACAGGACCTGACACAGTGGGCTCTCACTACATTACCTGGAGTTAAGTAGCCCTCAGATCTCCCTTATATTACACTGGAAACATTTTCATGTTGTCTGTATATTAGAACGGTCGACACCTCAGAAAACTTCTAGGGCTTGCTATCTGAGAGACGGCAGGAGAGCAAACAAGGCTTCATATGCAGACCATGCAGCCCAGAGCCCGGCCTCCTCTCTCTAGCCCTGCTGCGCAGGAGGTGACATCCTTTGCCTTAGTCACCCCGGGGTCAGATGCTCAGCAACTAGAAGCCATTCCTGTGGCCCCAACCTTGACAGTGCAGTTCAAGCCAGGCAATCCTGCACTCCCCATCCTACCTCACCTGACTTCTCTCATGGGAAAGCCCCAAAAGATCATGTTAAACTTTCCTTCCCGGTCTGCCTTGCATTGCTGCCATCTTTCCCATGGGAGGGCACAGGGTACCCGCTTCCTGTCTTTCCAAACCTTGTGACAGCAGTTGAAACATAGAAGAGGAGCTGATGGGGAAAGAAATGAGGAGGGAGGTGCCTGGTAAGAAATGTGTCTAGTCAAGGAAACTGCAAAGAAACAAAGTGCTGTCCAAGTCACAGTCTTAAAAGGTCTTTCCAAGGCAGAGTTATACTCTTCAGTCACACACACAAAGCTCCAAGACCCAAAGCTCCAAGGAGCCTGAAATCAAAACCATGAGAAAATTCAAACGGAAGGGAGTTAGGGGTGACACCGGACCAATGGCAAAGGTGTCCTCCCACTTTATTTTCTTTGCAAAGCCAGAGACAAGTTCTCTGGATGTTTCTGGAGTCGGCAGCATCCAGTACTGAAAACTGCCTTAATTAAAATGCCACCCATGGTCCCAAGTGTATGCATATACTTAGGAAACTGACTATCTAGAAATTATAAGAGGCGCAGATAAAAAAGAAAAGCAAACACAAGAGAATAAAAAACTAGATTACACAGAACGTGTGAACTCCAGCAAAGTGTTTTGGTGAGTTGGGCCTAGGT
Source organism: Meriones unguiculatus (assembly GCF_030254825.1). Taxonomy (NCBI): domain Eukaryota; kingdom Metazoa; phylum Chordata; class Mammalia; order Rodentia; family Muridae; genus Meriones; species Meriones unguiculatus. Next base: position 123,557,381 of record NC_083354.1, read on the forward strand.
ACCTGTGCTTTGCCGTATCTCGCTCGTGGGCTCTGAGGGTACTTTCGAACCAGTTCTTCAAATGCGTTCACTGCTTCTTCAGTTTTACCCTGTTAGAGAAGCACAACTCATAAATACAATCCCGTTGATTAATGATATTCAGTTTTGTTATTTAATAGTCACCAAATGATTAGTCAGAATCTTTTAGAATTCTTCCTTGAATGCTAAACGGAGTTGCCTCCTTTAAAAAAAACAACAAGCTGTGTTAAGTAACAAACATGAAACTGTAATGAGTGTTATCTCTTAATTTTTAAAGTGATGTGTGCTGATAATGATGAAAAATGAATTTCGTTGAAGATGACCACATTTTTCCCCTCAATCTATAGAGTCCCCACATGTTTTCTTAATGAAGATATTTAAGTTACATGTGGGGGCCAACACCGTTTGCAGTAGGATGCCTTGGGCCTGTCAGAGGCAATGAGGCGTCACCATGGCTTTGCAGTGTCTGAGAAGGAGGAAGAATAAACAAGGAGGCCGCAAGGGCCGCTTGGCCATGGTGCTGGTCTCTGGCAGAAGTCAGGGTTGATTTGGCTCATCTGGCTGAGTGGAACACATGGCTGCCTCCGAGGCACGCATGAGCTCTTAAGTGCCTCCTCGACGGTTCTTTAAAAATAAATACCATCCATTTCCTATGGGGGATGTAACAAATTACAACAAATTTCATGGCTGGAGAACTAAAGGCTGAAACCCGTTTCATGATGTTGGAATCAAGGTGTCAGAAAAGCTCCATGAGAGACTAAGTGCATGCCAAGCGAGCTTCCAATGTGGTCGGCATCCCTTGGCCCATGACTGCATTGCTTTAATCTCTTCTTCTAGCTTCATATCGTCATACACACACACACACACACACACACACACACACACACACACACACACGCTTGTTTTTTTCTTCTGTCTGGACCAAATCTCTGTTTACCTTGCTGGAAATGGCCCATTCCAGTCCTTTCTAGATAGTCCATGAACATTACACTGAGAAAGCCCCATTTTTAAGATGTTGCCAAGACAACAGCCAGGAAACAGGGAGGTCATTTTTCAGTGTGCCAGTGTCAGGGACTACATTTCTTAGGGACTAAGTGGAGAGTATAATATAATATTTCCACGTAGATTCTTAAAATCATCACATTTTTTCAAGTAATGAACTTTGATTTGAATTTGGTTACCTTTTGGTGGGCCTTCTTTAGCTTATTTCATATTCAACATTAAATTGCCACAGCCACTTTTTTGGCCATCCTGCCAAGTGTGCCACTAACAGACCAAAAACAAGGGGCACCAAGATTCATGACAAAGTTTATAGCAAAAGGAAGCACACGCGTCCCCAAGGCGCAGAATCCAGATGTGTGACACGGATGAGGCTGCACTAGCTGTCGGGGCCCAGCACAGTTCTCAAGCATTCCTGTATGCTGAGTGGTGCCCTTTGGAAACTCCAGCTGTGAAATCAGTCATGTACAAGACTTAATTATGTTGGGGGTTCTGTCATAACACGTCTCTAGAGCAGAAGTGCACGTGTAGCTGCCGTTCCTTCCTCTGATCGGTCCTGTTGCAGGCTCACAGTGCTCCTAGAGGAAAGCACCATAATTTCTCCAAATGAGCAAGACTGGAGGACACCCCCTGGACAGGGCCAGCCCTTGAAAGCCCGCTGACTTATGAGCTCCCTGGTATCCCAGTCCATGTTTATCGTTCGTGATAAGCAAAGAGAACTCCTTCTTTAAAGTCCTTTATTGATATTTTAGCCCAAAAGATACCTGTACTTGCAGCTTCCTTCATGTTTACACGCATGATCTAGAGCAGAGAATATGAAGGAAACACAGCGAGATAAGCAAAGAGGATCCCTGATTCATTTGGGTTAAAAAAAAAAATACAAATCCCACTGGGTATGGTGGTGCATGCCTCTGATCCCAGAGGCATGGAGGATCTACGCAGGGAGGTAGAGGCAGGAGGATCTCTGTGAGTTCAAAGCCAGCCTGGTCTACAAAGTGAGTCCAGGACAGCCAAGCCTAGACACAGAAACCCTGTCTCGGGGAAAAAAGAGAGAAAGAGAAAGAAATGCAAATCTTCCCACCTCTCACACTCACCAACACATAAACATACACATAAAAACAAAAACAAACAACAAAAACCCATAGGTGGATTTGCTTTATTTATGAAGTGAAACAAGGTAGATGCAGAAGAAATCCTTTTATCTGATAAAATCTAGGTGCAGTGAAGCATCCTCTGTGTAGGATCCCCTGGAGGCCTTGTTTCTATCTGCTGGTGACCAGGGTTGACCAAACCTCAGCTGTGGAGTCCTGTCTAATGCTGGTTACAGAGGCTCTTTCTGCCTCTTCCAATAAACAGGTCAGAAGTGCAAACGTATCCCACTCCCGTTCCTAACTTGCACATTTCTCTTATTGCTGTTTCCTTGCTTGCATGCTTTTTGTCTATGTCTTTGTAGCTAATGGCTGATCAATAGAAAAGCACACAACAGCAAAACCAATGATCATCACAGGCCCAAAAATCAAAACGAAATTCCTAAGAAAAGTGAGCAGTTAGTTACAGATCCTACCACAATATAATAAATACATTTGTGGACTATGATATTATTATATTAAATGACTATGACCAAGCTAAGGGAGATAAAGATTTCCATATAATGTCAATTCATGGTTTTCAAGAGCTGAGCCATGTAGTGAGAAAGAAGAACATTTCAATTACTTGGTGATAGAGCAAAGTTGTCACGAGCTTTACCTGAGCAAGGAGAATGCTAAGCCTGTGTGCGCCATTTCATGCTAAGCCTGTGTGCGCCATTTCATGGCCACAGGTGCTAGCTGAGACTCTTTGTGTCTGCACTAATGTGCTACAGATTTAACGATGGTAGTACGGTGGCACTTGGCAGTGATAATTTTTTTTTTCTTTCTCAGTTTTACAAAAAGCAAGAGGGATTTAGGACTAACACATAACACTTTCATTTTAATAAATGAGAAAACTGAAGCCTGCAGTGACCAAGCGGTTATGGAATCCAAGTAATTAGAACTCAATGGAGTTGTGCCAGCACCAAGCCAGAGGTTCTGTGGTTTGTTCTCTTCTTCTGCGTCCCTTGGGTGCAGTTTTGTCCCACGCGATTCAGCTCACATAGAAATGTGTTGAGGTGTCCAGAGATGTCAAGGATTGTTTCTTTGACATTTACTATTGTTGTTGTCATTGTTTTTACACTGTTCACAAACCTGCAATTCTCAAGCTTTTAACAATGAAACCATTACACATTTTTGAGGAAAACAAAAAGCAGCAACCTACTCTTTTCCGGAGCTTTTCTGCAGCGTCAAGTTCAGCTTTAATCGTTTTGTCAAATTTGTTCAGAAGTTTAGGCTTCTTTTTCTTAACTGAGAGAGAAAAAAAAGAGAGGGGTTTTCTATTTAACTTGCTTTTCGTCAAGGCAGTAGCCAAAAATAAGGCTGAGAAACCAGGTTGGTGTTGTTATCTAGCATGAAACTATGAGAACAAGAATATTCCAGTTCCCTTTCAACCAGTGAGCACGGAGCCGGTAATACCGAGGAAGACTCTGCCAACCTGTGAGCTACCGTGCACCACATGGCACAGAAACTGCTGTTGCACAAACCGAACGTGGACACCATTTTGAAGAAGTCAGTAGGTCAACCTTTCTAACAGTGAGTGCTCACTTCCTCATTCTCCTGGTTGCTTACAATCCCCTTAATGTTATTAGACCCATTCTGGTGATTGGAAGCCAGCTGTCTTTGTCCTAATGTTGTCATTACTTTGGGATGCCGTGATCCACACTCATATTTGACAGAAAGACCTATGAGTCATAGCCATCCCCATAGATTCTGTGTTTCTGCTAAATGAGAACACGGCAGGCTCCCTTCTTATTCTTAGCACCATTTCTTATGCCAATTTCTAGATAAAATGACTTTTCTTATGTTTCTCAGTTGAAAATACTACTATGCTTTCACTAAAGCCATGTGACTGGCAAAGCCTCCCAATGTTGCTCAGTTTGCTAGCTCTCTCCCCACCTCTTGCTTCTTCCTGAGGCTTTCACTTCTTCCCTACCTGTTCTCCACCATGCACATGTCTCTTTGCTGGTCCTTCCCCCATCTGACTTCTATTATCATATTCCTCCTGTACTTTCTTAGCCCAAATCAGACACTCCAGCAGGGCTGCATCATGTCTTAAGCCAAAGCTGAGTCTTATCACTTATTTGGCCAGTGGTTTGGGGCCTAATGCAAAGCAAAGCCCTTCCCCTAAAAGGACGCCACACTCTGCAAGACTGAGGGCAGGTCGGCTGGTACACACTCCTCCTCCTCAGTAGCACCCCTGGAAAACTCAGGTGCACAAGATTCCCCAAGAACCCAGCCTGCCAAACCCAGAAGCTTGAAGGGTAAAACCGAAGCTTTCAGATCGTGGCACAATAGGATAAAAGACAACAATCCAAAGATGAATTCAATGATTTTTTTTTACATTAAACTTATAAACATATTAACCTTTATTTTATTCTGGGACAAAGCAAGAGAGACTGCTTCCCAGGATTCCATGCATATACCCACATACCCTTGTCCTCCACCTGAAAAATGACTCTTCTTTGTGCCTCACTTGCTAGCTGTTCTTGGGCTCCAACAACATTTAATAAGGTTGTTGGTCTAGGGATTGAAGCCCAAGACAAACACATGCTATGAACATGCTCTACCACTAAGCTGTATTCCAATCTCTCTTTTTACTTTCTATCTTGAGGTAGGGTCTCATTAAATTCTCCAAAGCTGAATTTGAACTCATGCTACATCCCAGGCTAGTCATGACGTTGTCACCCTCCTGTTTGAGAGTGTGGTACACAACAGAAGCTGGCCACCAACAAAACACCCAGCATCTTCACATTTTACTTGATCTGCTCCACGCAAAACAGCAAGCAAAACAATTTCTCCAATAAAAACATAAGAAAATTAACCCTTTTCTACTCATTTTCTTTGCCTACAGTGGCATATGATTCTGAGGATCTTTCTGAAACATAGCTTGTTCTTGCTACTGTATTACTCAAAGCAATCTTGTAGATCCCAGAACACCCAAAACAAAGCCCTGATTCCTTCAAATGTCAACCAATGCCAATCCTACCCATGGAAAATGACATCATGCCTTTCAAGAAGTTCGCGGCTCCAAAGCAGACACTATCTTGCATTAGTCACTAAGTGGAGAAAAATTCAAAGTCCTCACCCTCTAAATACTATGATTGTGTTTGGAATTCAACAGGAATTTTCCCAAGGAAGCTAGAGTCTTCTATGAAACTAGCTTTCCATTGCTGTAACAATAAACCAGAAAATCCACTTATGAAAGGAGAAGGTTACTTTTGGCCTAAGTTTTTTGAGGCCTACGTCCATGCTCAATTGATTTTGGTCCTGGGCTGAAGCAGCATGCCGCGACACTATGCACAAAGAGGAATAGGCAACAAGAAAGCAAAAGTGGATGAGGAGGGGCTGGGATGCCAGTATCCTCCAAAGACTCGCCCACAGTGAGCTAAGGTTCTTCCACTAGGCTCCACCTCTTAAGAGCTCTTTCCTTTCCCAGCAGTACCAGGAGCTTGAGACAAAGACTTTAATACCTAGCCTTTGGCAAACCATAGCAAGTGAGAAAGGCATTAAGGGGAAAGCTGAATTTGAGAAAAGTGAATACAGGTTTACTGTACAAAATACTTAGAATAAGAAGACTTTCAGATTTTAAAAATACTGAATTTTTAAATCCCTACGAACATAAAATACATTATCTTGGTGACTGGACACAAATTTATACATGAAAATCATCTAATTCATATATATCATATATACATATACACCATATGGAAATCCTCAAGAACTGTTTCTGAAAGTATGAATGCGTGAACAAATCAAGACATCCTAGAAGGGATGACAGCAGCATCACTTTGCAATTTAGGCATATTCACATCCTTAAAATAAAAGCTACAGTTCTAAGCTAAGATACACAATGAACTGAATACAAGACTTTAAAGAATATCTAATCCAAATTGTTCAGTGGACCATAATGGGAAGGACAGAGGAGGAAGACAAGGAAAAGAAGCAATCAAGGCTCAAGCTATTTCTCATAGAACATACCATGGAGAGAGCACTGGTATGTATTTCACATGTCTTATTCTAAGTTTTTAGTGCATTTAATAGGATGTAGGCATGGCTAACCAGGAGGTTCTTGGTTTGCAAAGTTCAGCCGTTTTCAGTAGAACATGGCTACCCTCTCTCCCTCCTTTCCTCCCCCTCTCTCTCTCCCTTTCTCCTCCCTCTATCTCATTATTGAACATAGACTCACGTAGTTCAGGTTGGCTTTGATTTCACCATGGACATGAAAATGACCTCGATCCTCTTGCTTCCATTATAGGAATCATTACAGACACGAGTTACCAAGCCAGGTTTTACAAACCACAGGGATCAAGATTGAACCCACGGCTTCTCCCATGCTAGGCAAGCACTCTACTAACTGAGCCATGCTCTGGGCCTCTCAAATTCTTTTTGTTTTGTTTATGAAACAAAGGTCTCACTGTGTTCTTTAGACCAGCCTCGAACTTGCTGACTCAGATGATCATCCTACCTCAGCCTCCCAAGTCCTCAGGTTTACAGGTGCAGGTTAGTACACCAGGGAAATCCATTGTGGCTACATAGTTGGCATTTATTGAGCACTTAATTGGTTAAGCATGTATCCCTTATCCAAGATACATATTGTGTAAACATCAGGAGCCAGGACTGGGTTTCAGGTTGTCCCCAGTAGACTGCAATGCCAACACTCTTTACACTCGCTTCCTCTCTCTGGCATCTGGCCCAGACATTGGGAAAGTGGGTTGTTCATTCGCTTTGATCATGATGGCAGAGTGGAATTAAGTATTAGTGTAAGTAGTACATTCTACAAAGGAACTAACAACTTTGTATTACTGTCTCTAGAGATAAAGGCCGTTTAAAACCCACAGTAATTTTCCTTCATTTTGTGTCTAAAGCAGCCAGTTACATTCTGCTAACACACCTTGCCTCAGTAGAAAGATGAAAGTGTGAGCCTCAGTGCTGCCACCTGCGGGTGTTTTGAAACATCTTCTAAGCCTCCAAGTCTGCAGCTGTGCAGTGTGGGTACCTGCCCCTGCCAGTCTGCCACGGGGAGGAGGGCCATGGTCATCAAGCACCGCACCAACACTAGTACAAGTTCTGCATACGGCTTCTTAATGTACTTTAAAATTCCGCTTTTTAATTCAGGGGGAAATCTGTGTGAGCCATCTTCTTAGTAAATTTATCACAGTCTGAGCTCTCTTATTAGTAAATTTATTACTGTCTGAGCTCTCTTATTAAATTAGTAAATGAGTAATTTTTTTAAAATTTCAGGTTGGCTCCATGGTCAAACACTTCTCTTGTAGAGGCTTAGGAGACTCTTTTGACCCATACTATATCTGTGGAGCCACATTGCACTTCTTTTGCTCCCCAACCCCTATTACTCTTTGAGAATCCCTAATCCTAAATTCCAGTCTAGGCATATGAGATGGCCCTTGAGAGTACTTGCTACGAAACCTGAGTTTGAGCCACAGAAGTCAATCAATAGAAGAAGAGAAATGACTTCTGGAAACTGTCCTCTGACCTCTGTATGTGTGCTATGGCATGACATCTTCCCCTAATAAAAAAAAAAAAAGAAAGAAAGAAAGAAACAAACAAACAAACAAAATGCAAATCTGAAATGCTCTGTTGTATTGGGCTGCCCTACAGCTGCCATCTTCTCTTAGTGCAGGTTGCCTTGCTTGCCAAAGAGCAGCATAGCTGGATTTGTTGGAAGGACAGAAGAGGGCAGGTTGGGTCGTGGAACCCTCACCGGAGTTCCAGACACATGCACGCATGCACGCACATACACACGACAAACTGCATGTGATTCTATACTGATTGCATGTGGCTAAGGATCTCTGGGAGGGGCTAGAGGATCTAGATGGGGAAGGATGAGCGGAGTGGATTCCAAATACATGGGCACAGGAAAGCTATCATCCCTGCCGTGTACAGGCCTTCCAGTGTGGATTCTCTAGGGCCATCCATGCTCTTGCATCTAACCCCTCACCCACTGCTCTAAGTAAGCCTAAATATCTCGCTAGTTCCTCCAGGTGAACTCCAGTGAAACCACAACTTGGTTTGTTGTTAGGACCTTACAAAAAGGGTTACTAGTTGTTTTCGTCTCCCTCAGGGAAGAAATTTTAGTAACATGCTCAGAAGTTCAAAACTTTCTGGATAGCACATGTTACTAAAAATCTGATGTTTTCTGAGACTGATACTCCAACCAAGGACCATGCACAGAGATAACCTACAACCCCTGCACAGATGTAGCCCATGGCAACTCAGTCTCCAAGTGGGTTCCCTAGTAAAAGGAACAGGGACTGTCTCTGACATGAACTCAATGGCCTGCTCTTTGATCACCTCCCCCTAAGCAGGGAGCAGCCTTACCAGGCCATAGAAGAAGACAATGCAGCCAGTCCTGATGAGACCTGATAGGCTAGGGTCACAGAGCAGGGGAGGGGGACCTCCCCTATCAGTGGACTGGGAGAGAGCATGGGTGGAGACAAGGGAGAGAGGGTCAGATTAGGAGGGGACGAGGAAGGGAGCTACAGGTGGGATACAAAGTGAATAAACTCTTCTAATTAATAAAAATAAAATATAAAAAATCTGATACTTCAATCCATACAAACTTTATTTCATGCAGAAAAAAATATTATTTAATATGTATGTCTTATTTACTTTTCCTGTTAGTATGATACAAATATCCTGACAAAATCAACTCAAAGATGGAGACATTTATTTTGATACACAATTCAAGGTTTCATCATAAGGAAGCACCATATTATGGTGTAAAGAGCTTGAGGCACATAGTTGCACCCAAGACATGACAGATGCCTGTTCTCAGCTTACTTTTTCCTTCATATACAGTCCAGGAAAATGGCCTAGGGAATGGTGCCACCCATGGGTGAGTCTTCCTATATCAATTAAAGTAATCAAGATAAAACCCCTGAGGCTTGTATCCCAGGTGATTATATCTCATTAGTATGGACAGTTGAGGCTAACCATCAGAATATAAAAAAAATTAACTTCAGTCTATATGAATCAAGTTTATATGAAACATAGAAGAATTGCATGACAAGGCTTATGCCTCATCCTCAAGGCAGCTCACTGTGAATATATAAATATTCCCAAGCTTTGGAAATCAAAAGCATTTCTAATTCCAGATATTTTAGGTAAAGAATATTCAACAACTACAGGTATTCATCAGAAACATGCAGAACAGTGTTGACAGGCGTTTATTACAGTAGTTATCAAGGGTAGAATCTGATGTGAATCCATCAAATTTAATTAATCAATTTGAAAAGCAAAATAATTTTGGGGAAAGAAATACGAGATTATGCTGTGGTATCCGAGAAAAACATGCTCTCTGCCTGAGATGTAGGATGAAGCCAACAGTCACGTGATTAGCAATTAAGACAAATCCTACTAAACATTTTAACCTTCCTAAGTGAAAATAAGAAGCTACACCTGATGTTTTTAAAACAAAAATCACTGGTACATTTCAGCACAGGACAACAATTAAGACAGGTGAGAAGGACAAGAAAACAATGGCGCAGACCCCTAAAGAGTCCCATGCTAGAGTTTTTGATGAAAATCTATCTGCTGAGCACAGGACGAGCGCGCCTGCATCCACCAGTGTTCTGATGAGACCGGCAGGGGATGTGGGCCGGAGCCCTCAGCTATTTTCTCTTTCATTTAAAGGTGGGAATTGTACAAGGTGTTCCCCACTGCTAAGCCTCCCACTGTTTCCGCAATCAGTTTGCTAGTACATCGAGAGACAGACAAGTTCTCTGCTGCTGGGAAACCCAGTCACTGGGCAGTCACGGAAGTGCTCCTGGCAGGAGCCTCCGTTTGTACTACGGGTGTGTGCGAAAGAAAAATTAATGTATTTGATCCAAAAGTAACCCTTTATGAGGCTTCATTCTCTAAGGCCACACACTTCATAAGTATGAGTGGTCTAGCCTGCCAGCCCTCTGCGGCAGTGTGAGGGGAAGGGTGGACAGTGGCCCCTTCCTTGCCTCCTACAGTGGAGGAATAATGGACCTTTGTTCTCCTCAAAATTAAATACCAACTACAAACCAGCGGGAGTCCAATATTCAAAGCTTACCCTGAACAGTGAACATAAATATTTTTTCAGCTAAGAGACACTAACTAATACAACACAGTAAACATTATATAAAGGGCAATTGTTTTCATCTGCCCCCTCGATGGAACTACTGCGAGATTCAGCTGGGAGCACTTCGTGGAGGCAGCAAGTATTTCAGTTCATTAAATGGAGTGGGCTGTCTCCCCATAGGGTTATTTTAATAAATTATACATCATTCCCCTTCTACAGTAATAATCCTTTAACAGATGTGACCCCATATGTTAGATTAGAAATTTTAGACACTAAGTGATGTGTTTTTTTAGACATTACTGAAACCCCATCAGTGCCAAGGCAGTCCATACTCTCACGCACAGTCATTATGAATGTCATCTCCATGGGCACTGCTCAGGAGGAAGGATCTCAACACAGGCTTAACTCCAGACACAGGACTGACATCCTTGGCCCTCTGGTTCCCTAACCATTAACTGAGTAGCTGCTAAGCAACAAAAAGCAGAAGCTAGAAGTGCAGCTCCAGGGGGAGGGGAATCACATGCTCAGCACAGGGAAAGTATGGGTCCCATCCTCAGCAAGCAAATAAGGGTGAGGGCGGCAGGATCAGCAAAATGCTCAGCAGCAAACACAAACCTACACATTAAATGTAAGGAAGGCAGAAAAGCCAGCGGACTTTTCTGTACAAGTTCAGATAGAATTCTAGGTGGGTAAAACGCATAGGGTTACCCATACTAACAACCCCCAAAACGTTACTACAAAGACTGGTAGTCCCTAATTACCGGCCATGAAGTTCTGTACAACATCCACTTTCAAGGAGCAGAAATGTATGTAAAAAACTGTCAGAAAATGATCTACAAAACTGCATTATTTTTTTTTTAATGATGCTTAAAGGTACTTGACATCTTTCTTTGAAAGCTTCGTTTCTGTGAAACAATGATTACCCACTAATGTCAAAACAAGGCCCTTTCTATAATGTTCAAGCCTGGCTGGCACCAGCATCTCTGGGAGAACCTAAAATAAGCAGAGACTCCCAGACACCCATAGTGGGTAAACAGCAAGTGCCTCTGAGGCACAACATCTCTGATACGTCTACAGACAGGGCGGAATGTTTACACCAATAACAAGTTAGGGATTTACAAGACAGTTTTTAGTGCTTACATTTCACTGAATCGCCTTGCTATCAACAGGTTCTGATAAGTGTTTAACAGCATAACAATGATTCGCTTTAATTATCACATACTTTAAAGATAGAAGTTGCGTGGGATTCCTACTTTAATGTATATCAGAGGAGATATCACTATCAATCTCTACAACAAATCTGATGACCAGAATAGGAGAGATCTCAGGGGAGCCTTTTAAATTTGTCCCCGAAACTAAATATGAACGCCTGATATTTCAGAAGTTATTAATCTTGGCTTTAGGAGCAACGCTTGACAAGAGAGGATGACCACACACCTTCAGCAAGCCACTCAGCTGAGACCATCCTGGTCTCCAGAGGATGAGAAATGCTCACCCTTTTGGGGGGCAACAGAAAGAGGATAAAATTTGATTTCTGGTAGTTACACAAATAGGAAAAAAATCATGTGCTTAAGTGGTATATTTCTCATTATAAACAAATAGGATTTTAGTTTATACTAGAATCAGAGAGTTAAAACTGTAATTTGATACAATGTAGAAGCAAGCCATTACTATTCTAGACAGAAGTGCTGAAGATAACAGTACAGTCGAAGGGAATGTTTCCTTCCAATACCAAAGATATGGTTAAATATGATGACAGTGCTTTAAATATTTCGTATAATACATGAGACAATGGTTTCCTAGAAACTGTACATATGGCAACAAAAGGCAGTGACTGTGAGGGAGCCCAGATCAAGTTTCTCAAACCAGTTTTAAAAAGAGAATCCTAAAAGCAGACAAAGCAGACAGGTCATAGTTAAGAAAACAAAAATAATGATGGAGAGTGAATTTCTGCCAGAAGGAAACAGAAGGTGATGCGAATGGAGCCAGGCTATAAACACACTAATGAATCAAGAAAACAATAACAAATAACCAACATTAGGGAAGAGGTTCTTCCAAATATTCCAGCCTTACTAAGAGGATAACAAAGAGATAAAACAATGTTATGTGAATTAATTAAACAAACCAGATAAAATGAAGCAATTTTTTTTGAAAGCCACCAACTTTAAAAAGTAAGTTAAAAAGAATTGAAGAGAACATACATACTAATTAATGAAATTGAACATGTGGTTCAAAATCTTCCCACAGAGAAAATTCTAGGCCCAATAGTCTCCATTGGAGAATTTTACTAAGCATTTCAGGAAGAAATAGAACATAAATTGTTGAAGAAAACAATCTGTTTCTCAACTTATACCGCAAGCCGGCATTACTCCTGAGACCAGCAACAGACAGACTTTATATGAAAACAACACTAAAAACTGTTGTGCTTTACCAAAACAGGTGTAAACAATTCTGGCAAACACTTGGCAAGCAATCCAACAAGACAGATAAAGGAAAATGTACAGTAAGGCTTAACTCGGAAATGTACTCTACCAGTCTAACATTTGAAAACCAATTAGTGCTATTTATCATACTATTACAATAAAAATGAGTAGAAGAAAATACTTACAAGGTTGCATAATATCTTTTTTAAAATACCATGACATAATCCCCAAACTCAAAATTAAAAAACAAGCTAGGCAAGATTTGATGAAACATTTCTTCCAAGGGGAAATAATACGAGAAAGTTCGACAAAAGATGTTCAAAATCATGTTTCACTAAGAAAATGAGAAATAAACACTGACCTATGAGAGTGGCTGCAATGGCTAGCAGTTGCTGTGTAGCAAATGTTGGCAAGGATGGGAAAGAACCGACACACAATCAAGAAAACAATGGTGGGGATCAGATGTGGGGAGAACGGGGGTGGGAAGTGAAAGGGCTGGGAACAAGAAGGGAAACTGAGGGGGGCATCTCTTTGACAAGCTGGAGGCCTGCAAAAGGGTAGGCTTGAGATATGGGTGTGAGTCTAGCTGAGACTCCTAACAGGGGGAGGCATGGAGACTAAAGTGACCACCTCCTAGCCAGGAAGGACTAGTGGAAGGAAGGGAAAGACAACTCACATGCAAAAATGTTGATCCAAAAATTACTCTGCCTATAAGAAGTGCAGAGATAAAGAGGGAACAGAGATTGAGGGAATGTCCAATATGGTCCAACCTGATTGAGGGAATGTCCAAACTGGTCCAACCTAGACCCACCCCATGGTAGAGAGCCAGCCCCTGACACTATTAACGATACTCTGCTCTGCTTCCGGACAGAAGCCTAACATGACAGTCCTCTGGGAGACTCCAGCCAGCAGAAGCTTGAAGCAGATGCTGGGACTTGTATCCAAGCATGGGACGAAGCTCCAGGGTCCTGTGGAAGTGTTGGAGGAAAGATGGAAGAATCTGGAGGGGACAGAAATCCCATAAGAAGACCAACAGAAACAACTAACCCAGACCCACTGGGTGCTTACAGAGGCTGAGACATCAAATAAGGAGCATAAATGGTCTAGACCTCGGCCCTCTGAACATATGTGGCTGAAGGGTGGCTTGGTCTCATGTGGGGGACCTGGCAAGTGGGGGTGGGGGGGTTGTTTCTAACATGGACTCTCTTGACTGCTTTTGGATCAGTTCCCCTGGACAGGGCTGCCTTGCCTGGCCTCAGGGGATGAGGATATGCTCAGTCCTGATGTGACTTGACCTGACTGGGGAAAGTTGATACAGGGTAGAGGGACTCCCCTTTTCTGGAGGGAAAGAGAGGAGGAGGGAAAGGGGGTACTGGGAGGAGAAGAGGGAGGGGGCACCCTTGGGATGTAAAGTAAATAAACTTAAAATAAAAATTAATTTATACATCCATTTAGAATAGCATAGGAGTTCCTTAAGAAGTCAAACATACATCATACAGTACAAAATTTCTACTCCTGTATATCTCAAGGAAAATGAAAGCATGTGTCTTCAACAATGACTTGTATGTGGATATTCGTAATAGATTTGCCATGGCCCAAAGCTGGAACCAATCCAAATGCCTGTAAGTGGATTGAAAATGCTATTGTAGCAATAAAATCTGGAGTGCTTGTCAATAGGAATAAGCTATTACTACATACTGTTACATGAACCTCACAATAACTGCTCAATAAAATGCTACCCTCAAATACTGTACACTCTATAATTCCATGAATTCAAGCTCCTAGGAAGTGAAGGGACCTGAGCTGACCAGTGACTGTGTGGCATGTGGGAGCAGAAGATGGACTGCGGAAGAGCACAGGGAAACTGCTGGGTCCCTGGATGTGGCTACTGTCTTGATGGTAGTGACTTTCTTGCTTTGACACATCAAAATTTCACACTGCATTTAGTGAACTTTATTCTGACAACTACACATCAATAAAATTATAATAAACATGTAAAATATAATATAATTATATATATATATATATACATTTTTTTAATTTCAGAATAATTCTGAGGGGCAGGAGAAGTGGCTAAACAGGTAAAAGCACTTTCTGTTCTTGTAACTCCAGCTCTGGGGAATCCAATGTTTCCTTTTGCCCTCTTTGGGCAACCGTACTCATACACACACACACACACACACACACACACACACACACACACACAAATAAATAAATAAATCTTTAAAGGAAATAAAAAAGAATAATTCTGACTATCACAAACACTTTTCCTGATAGTGTTTAGGTTTCCACAGTTTTCTTAAGAACTTCTATTTTCTTTGTTGTTCTGAAGTGGAATCTAAGAAGTCCAAATACTATGATACTGGTTTGGTCTTAATGTCAAAACTCCTCACATAATCCTGTCATATATGATTGATTCCTCGAATCACTTTAAACACCTGTACCCATTGTTGTGTGGTGGGAAACTCCAGTATATGACATGGCAGTATCCTGAGCCATGCTGAGAACAGCTCCAGAGAACTCTGGCATATATTTACTGAGGCCTCGCCTTATGATGGTTAGGGTGAGAGATTCAAAACTAGTCCACATATAAACACAAACTCAAATGCTTCGGCGAGATATGTAGTAGGTACAAGAGCAAGCTGAGACTGAAGAGTCAATATAACAATTACAGCTCGCGTACACACAGACAGCTACTTCAACATGGGTCAGTGCTAGAGAAAACTTGGAAGAATCCAGTCTTCGGAGTCCCAAGACATAGATCTAATTTGGGAGTGTGAGGAGGAAAGTTGATTCCAAAGTGAAATAGAAGCATGGAGGTACAAATAAAAAGGAGGTAAGTTCGAGGCTTTAGAGACCATAGAGGAGTTTCCAGGGTGCCAGGAAAGGGCAGTGAGGGCCAAGGCTACATGGTGGCCTGAAGCCAGATGACACATTGCTCTGCTGCTTCCTTCCTTCCCCAGAGAAGGAAGACGTTCTGCAGTCACTACTGTGGTATATGGCTTTAATGGTGACCATAAAGGACCAGCTTGAAGCATTCCCGGTACATGCACAAGTGGAAAAAATGTAGTAGTAGACAGATCCTTGAGCTATGATGACCACAGGTGAAATCTCGGGCCAAAAGGATGGCAGTGAGGGGAGAGGATTGATTACATTTCTGGCATAAATGAATGACCAAATGTTAAGAAAGAAAGAGATCAAGGGAAGAAAAACAAGTTTGAAAATAAAACTCACTTTCCTATGCTTCTTCACAGTCACGTTGTTTTCATAACGCATTACTGAACATACTGTCACTTACAGAGAAGGTGGTGACATTCCAAAATATCACAGATTATTGTCATCCCCAAAGATATACTATGCTGTGGTGCTTTATATGAATAATGTGTGGTTTATTTTTATGCAACAGCACACCACATGTTTTGGTTTTTAACAGATGGCAAGCTCTTTATACCATGGCTTTAAGCTTGCACACTGGGAATGAAAACTATTTATACAGTAAACACTTTAGCTGATCCTATCTTTGGACAAGTTTAATTAAAGAATGTGATATCAATTGCACAATCAAGGAGACTCATGGGAGGAAGCAGGAACTTGCTTCTTTGCTGAATACATTATTTCACCACAGCAATCTAAAGCATACATGGAAATTAATGGCACTAGTGAGTCTTACGATCAATCCCTTAAGCATTTAGCTTTTTCAAACTAACAGCATTTGGCTGTTTTCAAACTCCACTTTAACAGCCAAGGTAGAAAGAAAACTTAACTTGCTATTTATTTAATGAGCTGCTACCACAAGCCCTCCTCTGATGGCTCCCCAACATGCTCACACTCCATCCAGCTTGTTGATGTTCACTTTCCAGAAAAACACACTTCAGAGAGAACCAGCCCCGGAGAATTAGCATCCTTCTCTTGCAATTAAGACATTAAGAACACTAGGCTGTCACGTCAATAGTTTATCACACTCATCGAGAGCCTTGTGGAAAAAGGAACAAATAAAACAGAGTATTAGAATTCTTTTCTATAGCACCTGAATTTGGAGATCATGCGGATTTTATTTAAAACTACATTTTTGTTGTTGTTTTTGTTTGAAGCTGGATTTCTCATAGCTTAGGCTGGTCTGAAACTTGATGCAGAACCAAGGAATGACCTTGAACTTCCGGTACTTTTAGCTCTCTATCTTTCAAGTCCTGGAATTAGAGATATTTACCACTGTGCCACCTCTAGGCATCTTGGTTTTGGTTTGGTTTGGTTTGGTTTAGTTTGGTTTTAAATCCATTGCAGGGAAAGGGATGGTAAGAGTCGATCACATCTGAGGATCAAGGCACCAGGAACAAGGCAATACAATCATGTACCATATACAAAAACTGCAAGAACATGTATTACTTTACATGTGGAAAAAGAAAGGTTGCTTGAGCATGAGTGATGTGTTCAGAGTCAAAGGACAAAAAAGGAAGGGGTCGACCAGAGACTCCAGCTCTGCTCAAAGATCCTTTGTGTCTCATGGCAACGATTCTCCCCTTTTACATCAAGGATTTCACACAAATAGCAGAAACTAAAGTGCTCATGAGGGGGAGAAGAAATGGCTACATTAAAGGCTGGACAGGTTAATACTTTCTGTGAGGTTCTCAACACCCAAAGCCATGGTCAGACTCACGCTTGATCCTAAAAACTCAACAAAAGCTGGGCATGGTGGCAAATGTCTTTTAATCTCAGCACTCGGAAGGCAGAGGCAGATGGATCTCTGTGAATCCAAGGCCAGTCTGGTCTACAAGTGAGTCCAGGACAGCCAGGACTCTGTTACACAGAGAAATCCTGTCAAAAAAAAAAAAAAAAAAAAAAGAAAGAAAGAAAGAAAGGAAGGAAGGAAGGAAGGAAGGAAGGAAGGAAGAAAGAAAGAAAGAAAGAAAGAAAGAAAGAAAGAAAGAAAGAAAGAAAGAAAGAAAGAAAGAAAGAAAGATTGAAAGAGAAACAACAAAAAAACCCTCAACAGAACTTACTCTTCCTGCCTGACCCACCCACTGCCAGTGTACCAAGCATGCTTGATGCTGTTCATCTGAAAGGCAATTTAAAGCTACTTCCCATTCTTTCTTTCCAACAAGTCTCCTCACTTGTGTTTTATAATCACTGAGAAATACGCAAGGAAGTGCACTGTCAAGCTATTATCATACTTCTCAGGGGGTAAAAGACAATCTGCCTCTGGCCTCCTTCCTCGAAAGGCACAGAGGTATGCAATTAATGGCACAACAACACGTCTCCTGCTGCGCCCTATACTGCTTGACTCTCATGACTGTCTGCAAATGCCATGAAAAAAAATACACCGCAGAGAAATGCACACGGGGTTCATGGCAGCAGTTAAAAAGCAAGATGCAGTATGAATCAAAGTGACAAGGCACCGAAATTAAAAGCTCACCCAAGTTCATTGGTTTTATGTTGAGGCTATAATTTGCAATTAATGCTATGTCCAGCCTCTGGCTTGCTGAATAACACTAGTAATAACATCGGCAATACGTTGGTGCCCACACTGGGAGCCAGTGATCTTCAGAGGAAGAGGAGACAAATTTCCATGAAGCATAAAAATCAAGGTTATTACCTGAAGCACAGCTTTATCACACCCTGGCTTTTGCATAAAGGGTAACAACTGAAGGCGTCATGCCATATTAAACAGATTTTATTCCAGTTGAGTCTTAAGTGTGCTTCACACAACTCGAACATACTTAAAAGAATACTTAATCTTTTTTTGTAGCAATTTCTATTCTTTTTTTTAATTCTTTATTGATTACACTTTATTCACTTTGTATCCCCCCTATGGTTCCCACCCTCCTCCTGTCCCAATCCCTCTCTTCCTCCACCCTCTGCATGCATGCCCCTCCCCAAGTCCACTGATAGGGGAGGTCTTCTTTTCTTTCCTTCTGATCCTAGTCAATTAGGTCTCCTCAGGAGTGGCTGTATTGTCTTCTTCTGTGGCCTGGTAAGGCTGCTTCCCCCTCAGGGGGAGGTAATTAAAGAGCAGGCCAATCAGTTCATGTCGGAGACAGTCCCTGTTCCTATTACTATGGAACCCACTTGGATACTGAACTGTCATGGGCTACATCTGTGCAGGGGTCTTAGGTTATCTCCTTGCCTAGTCCTTGGTTGGAGTATCAGTCTCAGGAAAGACCCCTACACTCAGAATTTTTGTTTCTGTTGCTCTCCTTGTGGAGTTCCTGTCCTCTCCAGATCTCACTGTTTCCCACTTCTTTCCTTAGATTCCCTGCACTCTGCCCAAAGGTTGCCCATAAGAAAGAATACTTCATCTTAAAGGGGACGCTGACAAAATCCAGCACATGACCCAGGACCAGGATAGGCCGGGGGCAGTCTGGTCAGTGCACTGAGGACTCAAAGCAGGGAAAGCACCATCTCACTGGATAGTGAGAGAAAAACGCATCTTGTTTGCTTTTCAAAGACTAATGCCGCCGAGCGTTGAGGGGCTCTATGCCGGAGAAAGCGTTTTGTCGAGAGTACTGCCCTCACATCCTAGAAGTATAACAGGGATAGGCTGCCGTGTATAGGAATCCCACAGTTCTTCTCTGCATCGACCTACTCCCTCACCTACAGAAACAAGCGGCTAGCAGAATTCGAGGAGCTTTTACATGAGTGAGTATCCAACCCGTGCTGGTACTTGAGGAACAGCCCAAATGCCACAGACGGCTGTGGTCCCAAGACACAGTGAAAGCAAAATATGAGAACAAATAAAATTTCTTTACTTATTTCCTTCACTGGGACATACGGGTGTCTTCTTAAAGAATAAATAGATAGATAGATGGATAGATAGATAGATAGATAGATAGATCCTGTATTTTTCTGCTTCAATCATAACCGATTTTCTGAGTTTAGAATTCATAAGATAACTGTGTACACATTTGCTTTAAGTGGCCAACACATCCATTAGTGAATGATCTGGGAGAGAACTGCGAAATATAAGGGTTTTTTTTTGTTGGTGGTGGTGGTGGTGCTGTTTTTGTGCGGTTGTCATTGTTTTTAACTTTTTTCATGACAGGGTTTCTCTGTCCTAGAGCATGCTTTGTGGACTAGGCTGGCCTCGAACTCACAGAGATCTGCCTGCCTCTGCCATCCTGAGTGTTGGGATTACAGGCATGCACCACTTAGTCC
The DNA here is from genome assembly GCF_030254825.1 of Meriones unguiculatus. Classification (NCBI taxonomy): domain Eukaryota; kingdom Metazoa; phylum Chordata; class Mammalia; order Rodentia; family Muridae; genus Meriones; species Meriones unguiculatus. Next base: position 123,577,165 of record NC_083354.1, read on the forward strand.
AGCCATCTCTGTTGTTTTTAATTAATTTTTGTTCTTTTGACTCCAGGCTGTTATAGAACTTGCTGTATAAACCAGGCTGGCCTGAAACTTGTGACAATCTTTCTGTCTCTGCCTCTGCCCCTGTGTGTCACTGTGCCCATCTCACTGGTTGTGTTTTCTTGTTACTTAAGTATGTTAAAAAAAAAAAAACAAAGAAAATAAAACAAAACAAACAAACAAAAACCCAAAGAAAACCAAACAGTTCTTTCTGGAAACCCAAAAAGGGTCTACCCTTGTGTCCAGTTGAAGCTGCTGCCTTCTGAGTAGAAGGCACAGCCAGACTCTGTAAGGAAAAGGCAACAAAACGTGAAACCACTGGGGAAAGTCACTTTTTTATTCTCAGGCGCATATATTCCCAAAGCATCTTCACCGTGTGCAGGAATATAACGTCAGTAACTGCCGTGTCCCGGCCCTGCAGTCAGTGTCTGCGCAGTGCTGAAATCAGTTACCTCAAACAGTGGAACAACAGCTCTCCCAGGGAGCAGTGTGTCCGCTGGACGCACTGGACAGTGAGAGGAGCACAGTGGAGCTGGCAGCCCCAGTCTGCAGCGTGGAACTAGAAGTGGGTGCCTCTCACTCAGATCCCACCTCAGGCGGCCCGTCGGCAGCACTAGAAGAACCTCAGGGTCCCCCACCACCACCACTGTGTCCATGAGCACTGTGTCAGAAACCCTGGGCCTAAGAAATGCCCACGCTCACAATACCTGAGCTGGAGTATGTGAAGATGGCAGCTGAGACTTTCTATAATCCTTCTTTCTGTGTTCCGATTCGAATTTGCGAGGCTCAGGGAACGAAGAGAGAAAGGGTGAGGTCTCCGAGGGAGACGAAACATGAGTGACAAAGAGGGCAAAGGAGGTGAAGAAAGAAGCAGCATTCTAATAAAAAGGGAAAGTGTCCTTGACATTCCGTAGCGCGAGGTAAGGTAGTAGACGGGCTTGTACCCAGGAAGAATGTGATAAATTGCCCAGAGTGAAACAGCCTGGACCCTGTTTAGTTTTCTCTATGGTTGGTGTGACAGCCTGCCCTTACCAACAGGGAAGAGGTCCGAAACACATGCCTGAAGCTGTAGACACAACTAGCCCCATAGACAATGCTCTTTCTAGACGTAAACACCCATTTTGAAGTATAACTCACGAATAGGCACACTTGTGGATTTAAAAAAATGACTAATAAAACAGAACAAGCATTGCACTATAATAACAGGCTATGCATTAGAATAGAAGTCACTTTCTCTTCATCAAAGTATCTTAGTGTACTGCTATTCTTGGGGCGATGTTAGCCGATCCAGTACCCAGTGATGGGATGAAGTGAGGTGACGATCCAGTACCCAGTGATGGGATGAAGTGAGGTGAGTCTTTTGGACCTTATCACAGTGACCCTCAGATGGTAGGGATTTCTGTACCTGAGCACCCTTGACCATGAGTAAGAAAAACCACAGATAAACGAGGATTATATACTTTCTATGGTAAATACAATTTTATGTTTAATGGAAAATATACAATTATATGGTAAGAATTACTGCCATAAATGCCAACAGAAACTACCAGAAGAACCATAAAATAGAAAACACTACAGTGATGGAATTAAGGTAATTCTCACTGCACCTTTTGAACTAACATGCTGCCAATTTTACGTCTTAGCCATAGGTCTATTTATAGCGCATTTTTCTTGAAATTTTAATTTTAAGTCAGTCTAAACATACACAACTAATATGTTAATCTTTAACTGATTAAGTAGACTGATAGAAAAAGTATTGATAAAGTCATGTGAATTATTCTGATCTAAAGATAATGCCACAATTCTCATCAATTAAAAAAGAAAAATCAAGATCCTAACGGAACATTTGAACATTTTCTTTTTCTCCACTTAAGAAGGCTGTTTTCCTTTCCTGCCCACATTGTCACAATCATTACACAAATTAGTGCTGGCAAACGTGGAGAACTCAATGGGAAGCATTAGAATGGGATTTTAATGATAACGAGGAAGTTGCTATTATGGTCCTGCCGAGTGTTTGACTGCAGCAGCACTCTGGTGGAAACAGGTGTCCTGGATTATCACGTGGCCTACAGTAGAGTTAAAATCCTGGGATGAAAAATAAAAACAAAGCAAATGTGTATTTCAACACAGCTGAAAAACCTCTACCACACTTGCCGAGGCTGGTAATATATGCTGAGCTTCTTTAAATCACTAAAATTGCTGTAATTAAACTTCTCTCTAAATCAGAGTTATATAAGAGTCAGAAATCTCCTATAATTAACTTATCTGTAGAAGTAATCAGACAATAACTGCTGATATATTTTAGGAAGCATGAACGCTGCTGTAGCCGGCGAGGGTAATGACGATAATAAATCTTGAACGGCATTTCTCTCCTAGCCTCTTCTCACAGCTGCAGGGCGGGATCGGGATTATTTTTCAAAGCTTTTTGACCAAGTGGGCTTAAACATGCTATTTCTACATTGCTTTTCTATTATACGGTGAGAACACTAAGACGAAGTGATCTGGCCTGAACTGAAGCACCAGCTGGTACAGCAAAGCCTAGACCGGATGCCGGTGCTAATAATGAGGAGTACCTTGTGGTTTTGGACCGCTAGGGACGTGTCACAAGCAGCTAACCTGCACTGAACACACAGTGTGTACGGTCGAGGCAGGGGGACCTGATGGAGCTCATGCGTATTGGATGATGGGTCCCTACAGGTGAGGGATTGCCCCTTCATGACAGGTGTCTTCACGGCCAAGTACACGTTTCTCGTCTCCATAGGAGATTATCTAGGAAGGTACCACACTCCTCACTTTCTATTTCCTAAGCTTTCCAGTTCATCAAGACTGTCAGTGTCTTTGTGTACACGCTTTTCCTCTGGAATAGACAAGTTTGTGAGGCCCAGAAGGTATTGTGAAGCCTGGTCTAAGTACTCTTGCCCAACACAGAATTCTTTCTTGTGCTCATCCATCTGTGCATCGAACTTCCCCAAACACTTCGTCTGTAGGCATCGTGTGTGAAGCTAATATGTAAAAAGAGAGTTAGGGAAAGACACTGCACAATATCAAAAGCCAGTGAGGGGCTAGTATCAAAAACACTAAAATCAACAAGAAAAAGAAAAGTAGTCCAACAGGAAAAATGAGTAAAAAGACACAGATGAATAATTCAGCCCGGGAAGTTAAAATCTGAGATGTTCAGCTTCCTTAATACCGAGTGTGAGGGTATATACACTTCATTACTTGATGAAATGTCATGAGAACATTTCAAAAGCTTTTGGAGGCAATGGGCAATGAGCAAGGGCAGGCAGAAAGTAGCAGGTGCTGTTCTTAGAAAACACAAACATGAACACACACACACACCACATACAATCAGGGAGGCAGAAGCTCAGAAGGAGGCTTGGTTATGCCTCCTCTTTGCCCGATTTTTACTTTCCTTATGGCCGTAGAGAAGTAAGAACTCTCCATAAAAGGTACCAGTCGCACCAAGCCAATTTCCTGGCTACAATTTTTCTCTGCTTCGATCTTTTCTTTAAGCTGCATTCCAAATGTGATTTTTTTTTTAATGTCTGTGGCCTAAATATTATTTTCTACTGCCATCTGGTGTTTTGCTGGAGCACTGTTCATTTTTAAAATACTATGAAGGCAGGAAACTTCCAAATGCCTTTTTAGAAACCTTCACAATACATAATGTGAAAACACATCACTAATTGTACTTAACTATATAATGAGTATTGCTCTAAATCTTATATATATATGTACTATAGTATATATATATTGAGTATTGATCTAAATTAAAGGAAATTATAGAAAAGTCCATGATGAAAACACCATCTTATTTAACAACAAATGCTCTCCCTCCCTCCCTCCATCCCATCCTCCCTATCCCTCTAATGTCCATGCTAATCCTGGTCATCATTGGTCACTCAGATGTCTGTATTAGTCTCCTCTTCGCTTCTGCGTCCATCCATACCTGCTTGGTCAGAATGAGGTTCTGAAAACAAAGCAGATCCCATGGGCTCCCCTCTCCCCGGCTGTGACCTTCAAAGCTCTCCGTGAATTCTCTCAACCTCTCTGACCTCACCCACTCCTCACTGACCCTCCCCACAGTCTTCTCCAGTAAACACCACCAACCACTAACTGTGCCCAACTGCACTGAGCATGAATGACTTAGAGCCTCAGAACCCCCTCTTCGAGCCCAGGCTTTCCTGCCACATGGACGAACCAAACTCTCTCTCCAAAGTCTTCAAATCTCCACTGACTTGTCGGAAAGGGACAACAAGGGGCAGTTGTTTTTCCTGTTATAAACTGGCCCCCACCCTGTGTGTATGTTTATGTGTGTGTGTGTGTGTGTGTGTGTGTGTGTGCACGCATGTCAGAGGTTAACGTCCAGTGTCTTCCTCAGCCATTCCTCATCTTGTGATTGTGAGATGGAGGCTGTCATGAGCCTGAAGCTCACTGACTCAGCTGCACCTGGTGACCAGCAAGCCCTCATGGTCTTTCTGCCTCGGCTTTCCTAGCACCAGGATTACAGGCATCCTACCTACCTCAAGGGGAAGATTACAAAGCAATATTATAATGTTGCCTCAAACAATGCATGTAAGATACATGTGACTCTTGTGTACATGTGTATGTATGTATGTCTATGTCTAGATAGATAGATGATAGATAGGTATCGATGCATACATAATTATATATTCAAATATTCTAAAATCTGAAAAAGTCCACAATCCAAAACATTTCTGGCCCAACGTATTTTGAGCAGGGGAAACTCAGTGTGTGCTGTGAGGATGGGGGCTTCATGTTGTCACTATCGTAACAATCCCGGTGCCCAAATGCAGGGCTGGCGGCTGACTTGAATAGGCACTGAACGAGCGGACATAAACTGCCTGCACTGTGCCAGTCTGTAGCTCACACCTGCACTCAGTCTCTGGAGTGTGACTGCGTGGGCAAAGGTGACATCCAGTGGAGAGAGCTTGCTAGGGCGACTTTATCTACAGCAGACAAATAGCTCGATTCAGTTCTGGGGCATCTCAGGGTTGGCGAGACAGCCCGAAAGGTCACATGCTTGGCTGGCAGACTGGGGACCTGGGCTAAGACCCCAGCAATCACGGAACAGCCGCCCGAGCCTGCGACCCCCGTGCTGAGGCACATAGGCAGCTCAGGGACTGCTGGCCAGCCAGATGAGCCTGTTTGGTGAGCTCCAGGTTTAGGGAGCGATCCTGTCTTAAAAGATAAGGTGGAAAGCAAGAAAAGACACCTGGCATCAACCTCTGGCCTCCACACATAAAACAGGCAAGTGTATGCACGCACAAGCAGAGGCCAACACATTCGAGCACACGCACACACCGCTAAAAATAAGATTTGATTCTCTGACAGGGTCATGGAATTATTAATTCTAAGTAAAATATCACAGCCCTTCTCCTCCTGTTCTTATTAGTAATTTTTTTCATTTATTTTGCTTTTTTGTTTGTTTGTTTGTTTGTTTTGGAGACAAGGTCTTGTTATACTAGGACCTAGGCTGGCCTCAACCCCATGGTTCTTCTGCCTCAGTCACCTGAGTGCTGGGATTTCAGGTATGACCCATAATTGATACTCATCAATATTCTAGTGTGGGATAACATAGATGAAAAATTAGTGAACCTAACAAGTCATTCTAAGACAAATTCATTATTGCCGCTTTTCAAATTTCCACTCTCCGTTCCTATGAAGCTGAAGTACGGCCACTGAGCACATTCACAAATGTTAAAAAACTGGAAAGACTCAATTTTCCTTGCACCTGAATCTAACTGTGTAAATACATGAGATTCCCAAGCGTGAAGATTTTTCTCAATGAATTGGTGGCGACACTATTCACTATTTCTTTAAGTTGTGGCTATTCCTGCCCTCACTCCTTAGAGAAACACTTTAGCTATAAACATCATTTGCTTGGTACTGACCTCAACTCCTATTTTACTTAATTTTGACTTTCGGAGACAGAGTTTTCATAGTTCAGGCTGGCCCTGAACTTCTGATTCTCCTGCTATTGCCTCTCTCACTCTCTCTAAGCAGGTGTGAGGCCATCAGGCGGGGCCCCTGATGCCAGTGAAATGGAAGATGCTAAAATGGACAAGGAAAGCTGCTGCCCTGGTCCTCGCTCCAGAGAGCCTGGGTCCCACACTTCCCTGCAGAGTCTCCTTTAGGACTTAAGCCCTTGGAGGATGGACCTGTGCAGGGCACAAAGGACTGTGTGGACAGAAGACAAGGCTAAAGCTAGAGCTAGTGTGGGAGGGAGAACAAAGCTCAGCAGCTCTGGGGTTTCAGATAATCTTCTGTATCTACAATAGGCCACCACCACTCTCAACTCTCACTTTCTTTGTAAAATTACAACCAGGGGGGAAGCTTCTTAGAGGCACATGCTCACACATGTGGAGAGGAGAGGTCTGGGACAGGCCGAGCATCTCACCCACAGAGGAAGGTGTTCGTTCTTGCTGCCGTGCTCTGGCCTTAGACTCTCTCTAGCTGCCCATCTCTAACTCTCAGCTTGCTCAGGGTTCTCGGTTGCATGGGCCTTCTTTTCCTCCCCTGCTCATCAAACAAACAAACAAACAAACAAAAAGCTCCTGGATGGCATCTCTCATACCCAACTCATACTCATGCCTGCTGAGTCTTCAGAGAACTCAATTTCAGCTCTCCTGTGCACTACTCCTGGGAGGCAACTCCCAGACAACACCACACTGCCGTCTGCTCTCAGCAGCACCCACTTCATAGAAAGGGCACAGAGCAGGCACACGAAAATAAAGAATGCCAAGTGCTATCTTCATAAGAATAGATTTTTCAATGGCCTAGTATGATGTCATTGATGACTGTCAACTTGGCAGAATCTGAAATCACCTAGAGGACAAATCTCCAGGCACACGTATGAGGGCTTATTTGTATTGAAAGTTTTGGTTTCTTTAAAAACTCAGTTAAGTTACGTAAATATGTTTTTGTTTTAACCCCAAGTGTGGGATATGGGGCTGCTTTTAGTTTATCCACAGCTGATAATTACTTCATGTGGCTAGGAGAGGGGCATAGTCTTTGCCAGCTGCAGCTAGTGGAATTCTGAGGACTCTGAGAGGGTATAAATACCAGAGCCAAGAGAGGAGAAAAAAAAGATGATTCAAAGGAGGGCTTCGAGAGGATGCTCAGAGAAAAAGTGAGAGAGAGAGAGAGAGAGAGAGAGAAATGTTTTAAGGGATGAGGGATGCCTCCAAGAAGAAAGAGGCATCTTTGTTGTGTTTACTGACTGCCAGATGTCCTGATGACTGAGATTGGTATTGCCCCAAAGAACCCAATGACCCGAAACAGCTGGAAGTAGCTAAAGAGAACTCTGTCCCTTCTCCCCACTAATCTTCTTTCTCTCCTGCCTAGTGTTGGGGGCTTAGGTGAAGTGGGTAGAGGTAAAAGGAACCCAAATAAAATAGTTTCAAAATACTGCCAAGAGTTCTTTAGATCAAGTTAACATGTGGGCATGCCTGTGGGGTTTATCTTGAAGTGGGGAGATCCACCTTAAAGGAGTGTGGCACATTTCCTGGGCTTTAGTCCTAGACTGCACAAGGAGAAGGAAACCAGCTGAGCATGCTTTCATTGCTCTCTTCCTCCAGGCTGAAAAGCCAACATGACTGGCTGTGTCACCCATTGCTTTGGCTTTCCTGCCCTGATGATCTGTTGAACCCTTGAACTATGACCCTTTTCTTACTGAATTTGCTTTTGTCAGATTGCTCCCTCACAGCAACAGGAAAAATAATGCATCTAGTGAACTGCTTCTCATCAAATCTTCGCTATGTTCCTAACAGATGGATGTTGAGAATGAATTGCAGACAAACGAATAAAATAGTGTTCATGACTACTAATAATTGTCACTTATTGTCCATGCTTCTTCTGGAACAGCATCCCATTAACAAATTCTGTCAGTTTAATGCAGCTCTTCCAGGGCTGGAGAGATGGCTCAGAGATTAAGAGAACTGGCTGTTCTTCCCAAGTTCCTGAGTTCAATTCCCAGCAACCACATAGTGACTCACAACCATCTATAATGCAATCTGGTACCCTCTTCTGGCCTGCAGGCACACATGCAGGCAGAATACTGTTTAAATAATAAATAAATAAATAAATAAATAAATAAATATATCTTTTTAAAAAATGCAGCTCTTCCAAGAAATCTGCATTTTCTCCAAGCCTCTTCTGTTTATATAAGTGTGGCTCCAATGGCTGGCCAATGATGGCCTAATGGCAAGAGAAGCACTAGGTCCCTAGAAAATGCTAGAATAGACTTAGGTCACATGCATGACATATGAACTTTTTTAAAAATATATATTTATTTATGTATATGAGAGCTTTAGCTGCATGTACATGTGCATGACAGAACAGAGCATCAGATCCCATTATAGATGGTTGTGAGCCACCATGTGGGTGCTGGGAATTGAAATCAGGACCTGTGGAAGAGCAGCCAGTGCTCTTAACCTCTGAGCCATCTCTCCAGCCCCGACATATGGACATTTAAGTCATTGGAATTTGAACTTTGTAAATGACATGTAACTGGATCTAACTGCCACAGGAATGTTGTGAGATGTTGCCTGGGTCTATTATGATAAATCACCCAGTTCGTAAAGCTGTGGGAGGACACATTCAGGGGGCTAGTAAGGAAACCAGGATTATTTAAAGAGGATCTTTATCCTTAGGATGGAGGGTTGCAAACCCGGAATAAAGGACACAGACAACTGCATTTTCTCCTCCCCACTCTCTACGCCATCTTGAGGAGGGAGGCTTGGCTGACTCAGTACCAACAATGAGTCACCTCTGTCCTGGAGTCTTTTAAAGACGTGGTCAATGGTGAGCAATGTAGAGAACATCAGATACTGTCGCATAGGGCTAAGCTTATTCAATTCTTAAAAATTCCTTTATTCTGAAATTATGTGTTTCATATTTTGGACTAAAATACCATTGCCTCTCTGTGATAGATGTGGATCTTTAAAAGCCTGTCTCAGCTACATCAGAATGCTGGAGCAGCTAAGTTAGACCTCCAAGCCAAACAAATTACTGATGGTAGAAGCCCACAGTCCAGCTCTCTGGTTAAGAGTAGTTGAATGAATTCAGACAATAACAACAGCAGCAGTTGCACTTTTTATACGCATCATATAAGATACAGGAATCATTATTCTTATCCGAATAGAGATATCAAATGCAAAGTGTTAAGGGCTGAGGACATGTCTCAATGGTGGAACTTCTGTCTAGCATGCAAAGACCCTAGAATTCTATCCCCAGCACCACACACACACATGTTCACACAATTAATAAGTCAGGTTTTAAAATGTTTTCTTTTCAATATTACTTCTACACTCCAGAATGGCATGTCATTCTGATGTCATGTGTTTATGCTCTCTCTATGAATCCACACATGCTTAGCCACAGGAAACCATGCTGTTAGTCATTTCTATCTTTCCCCCTCAATCTTTTCTTCTACCATTTTTTCCATTTATTTACTTATTTATTTATTTTTGAGACAGCCTCTATATATAGCCCAGGCTGGCCTCAAACTCATGGTCCTCTTGCATTAGCCTTCAAAGTATTAGAGCTGCAGTTACACACCAGCATATCTGGGAAGGGCAATCTTCTTACCCCAGTATTACCTACTGACATCCCCCAAAAGTCCTATCTGAAGAGTAAAATCGACTCTCTAGCTCATGCTCCTAAACTTTGCTCCAATTCACATTTCCCAAATCCTAAGAAGTCTTTTTATGTGAAAACTTAGTAATAAAAAAAAATAGTTTTTTAAGAGCCTAAGTTATAGCTAGCATAGTGCTAGGTGAGCATACGCAATGGTGAGCCAAGAAAACACATGTGTGAGGTTTGGACAGTAGGCATTCAGCTACTAAATGACCAACTGTATCTGCGGCAGAGACAGTGCAACAGAAAAAAAGAGGCAAAGACATGGATAGATGGAGAAGGGTAAGAGCTTGAATGAGATCAGAGTCTGGGGCTGCTCCTTCAGAGCAGAGAGGCTGGTGAAACACAAGGAGAACAAGCCATATGGACAAAGGGGGAGTCAGGTGAGCCTGCTGGGTGTGTGTGCACGGGGAGTAGAGAGGTGGAAGTTAGTAAAGCTCTAGTCTGAATGCCATGGAGGAGGAACATGACATGGGATGGGCAGATAACCAAAGAAGAAAAAGAGAGGGAAAGCAGCTGGTTTAGAAGCCTCATAAACCACCATGGAGCCCTGTAGTGGTGGCGCCCGCCTTGAATCCCAGCACTCCAGGGAGGGGGCAGAGTCAGGTGGACCTTTGAGTTTGAGACCATCTTGGTCTACAGTGTAAGTTCCAGGACATCCAGTAATACACAGAGAAAAAGAACAAGAAAAAAGTCGTTTCAAGCTCGTTCTCAAGCAGAATTTTTGTTTTGTTTTGTTGAGACAGGGTTTCTCTGTGTAGCCCTGGCTGTCCTAAAAGTCGCTCTGTAAACCAGGCAGGTCTTGAACTCAGAGATTCACCTGCCTCTGCCTCCCGAGGATGAAAGGTGGACACCACCACCGCCTGGTTCTCACGCAGCATTTCCATAGAAGAGAAAAACTAAGGCAAAATAATTCTCCCCCCAAACCCACATACAACCAACAGCCAAAAAACGATTAGAAAACGAAGAAACTCTCTTTGAGCTGCAATTGTTTTATTTTGGTTGCTTTTTGGTTTTATTTTTATTTTTAAATAGAGAAACTCAAGATGTCTTTTATATCATGGGAAAGAGGTGGGTAATGGCATCCAGTTCATGTGTTGGAAACACCAGGAAGACAAAAGAACAGATTTTCACTACACTATAAGCAAGCTGTCTTGGATATATATATATATATATATATATATATATATATATATATGATTAGGTTTCCTGAACTCATACTTTCAATATTTGTATATAGTATGGGGATTTTAGTTTGTATTGCTATAACAATTTCATTATAGAACAAGAGAAAAGAAAAGAAAGGAGGAGGGGGAAGAAGGAAGGAGAAAGCGAAACTATTTTTCTCGTTTTTTTGCAGGATTTTACATCTGATAGATTTATTGCCACATCCCTTCAAAACAGACAAGGTGCAACTCATGTTTTTGAGATCGCGCAGATCACCACGAAATAAAAACCCACAGTCACTGTACATCAAGGTGGACAAACTGTCATGAAAATATACTTGGAAATTGTGTGACTAAAAGGGAACATTATTGTGTCTAAGGGAAGGTTAAGGGGGCATGGCGTGCCCTCTCGGTGTGGTGCTCACTCTCAGAGTCGCTTAGTGTGGGGGTTTCTGCTTCTGCCCTTCCCACCATTACACTGTGTTTTCACCCAACAGCATCCATTAAGGCGAACAAATCCTTCTGTGAAGCGGTTTCAAGAAGTTGTGGACAAAGAGCAAACTTTTGGCATTAAAACAGGTTAACACAGACACAGCCTTTAGTGATACACAGTACGCATATTTTTCTTGGACTAGTGACAAGAAAAGATGAACATGCTCATTAACGATGTCAAAAAGCTTAAGAGTCAGTGTCCAAGCAATTCCTAACAACGCTTCTGTAGCTTCAAGCTCCGAACAGTATAGAATGTATGCAAATGCTTCAAATGCAAATGTTCACGCCTGGCGAATCACACCCAAGCAGGGTGTTTAAAAAAAAAAAAATATATATATATATATATATATAATGTAAGTGACAAATATGAATTCAGAATCCAAGGAGTCTTTGTCTACAATAAAAACAAACAGCATAAAAATGGCTTGAGGTCCTTTAACTCAGTATATACACTCTAGTTTACTTTAGTCATTACACTCCGTTTTCACCTGATAGCATTGCCTGGGCAAACATACCCTCTTCTAAAAAGGTGTTAAAAGAATTGTGGGCAAACCGAAAAGGCTTTCTGTTTTTCCTCATAGCCCTGAAAACTGACAAGCTTCTTGAGGACAGTCCCATAATATTAAACATTAGGGAACCACAGGTGTTGGGAAAGCTAACTGCACAAACTGATTTAAAATACTCACCATGGCTTTGTAACATTTGCATATCATAGTTAAGGGCTCACGGCAACATTTATCAAAAGTCCCATCAATTGCCTTAGAAATCAAACACTAATAGATGTGAACACAATCGCCAAAACCTGTCTTTTTAAGTGAACGTTAACCACCAATGTTATACAGAAATCCGAAGGACTAAGGTCCCCTGTGACATAAAGCCATTTTCAGATTCTCTCGTGTCTCAGCTGAGCATGAGGAGGGTGACAGAGTGGTGGCTCCACTGGGCGGCTAGACTTTAACAACAGACTCAACAGCAGCCTCACCCCAGTCCACTCTCTAGCCCAACCCCAACCTGTAGGCGCTCCCTGGTTGCCTGCAGGAGCTGCCTCGCAACAGAATGCAACGAGCGAAGTTTAACGTTTGCTTCCTTATTAGGGTCCTAGAGTCCTTGGGTTCTTCAGAAGTTTCTTTGGCTTCTTAGTGTTTCTTCCATTGGACACAGTCTTCGGAGATGCTTCCCTGGTGTTCCTGCCTATTCTTGCCCACAAAGTTTCCCTCCCTTTTGCTTTCCTCACTCACCGTCTAAATCACTTTTCTTTTTCTGTCTCTCGGGACTGAACTGAATTTATTTCTGAGAAGCATAATTAGGACATTGGAATTGGGATGCTGGCAGGCGTGGTGGGGTCACGAGGACGACTGTGCCTCTGGTGCTAACACGCCCACTCGTAAAGGCCTGCTGCACCTCTGCAGGGGAGATCTTTAAACAGCAAAAGCATTCCTGTGCGGAAATGGAAAGGAGATGAGAAATGAATCTGGAAGGGTGAAGGGTGAAAACTGACACCCAAGATTGTGCTCCAATTGTCATACACAAGCCAAGGCATGTATGTACCTGCATCCACACACAAACACACACACACACACACACACACACACACACACACATGTGCGCGCACAACTCACATCAAGCAAACTAGTGACCATATGCTTGATTTCTCATTACTGGACATGCTGTTCACTTTTTTCAGGAGTGTCAACAAATGTTTCTGTACACTTCTATCACAATTTGATATTCTAGCTAGTTGAAAGTCTTCAAGTTTAGCATTTTGATTGCCATCCAGGAAGACACTTCAGATCCTGAAGCAGCACAGTACCAGCACTTGGTCTGTGACAGTCTTTCGGAGCCAGCAACAACTAAGATACCACTGGAAGAACAAATGCTTCACCATGCGTTGCCCAAATAGAACCACTCTGTAATGATAATAGCTGGGTCCTTTCCTCTCAATATACCATTACAGTGCACAGGCTTGTATTGTTTTGAGTCCAGATCTTGATCATAGCAAAGGACAATGATTTAGGTGTTCCATTTTTATGAAGCAAAGTCACTTCCAAAACAAACACCTGTTTCTCAACTTACATCATGGAACATAGTCAGGTTCATACCAACCTATTATCTTGCTGTGGCTCTCTTGACACTGGCCAAAGGACCCCAGATTGGTGCCCTAGGAAAAGAGGACAGCATCTTTCTCTACCGAGGTCACACATCTTGCTGAAGCCCAACCACTTATAATGCACTGCTACTGCCCCACTGCCAAAACCAACAGCTACGGCCCAACCAACACTCAACCATAAACATGTAACACCTAACAGCCACTGCCTAACTGCCAACTATCAATGTTCAACCACCAAAAGCCAACAGTAATCAATCCAAACCCTTGCCCCTGGCCCTAGTCAACTACGCAGTCTTAAGCATTGGCTTAACCCATCACTGGAGCCTAAGCTATTAAATGTTTATGTAGAATATCAATAAATATCTCTTGATACAATGATTTAAATAAAACAAAAAAAAAGCCAGTGCCAAGTTCTTTCAATCTATGACATAAAATAAAATTCCCTGTTATTCTTGGATGGTATGACTTTTTTCTGCACATATATTAAAAGGCTATTTATTAGACAATTTCCCCTTTTTCTTTTTGCTCTGCCTCATCTGCTTTTATATTTGTTTATGAAAATTAAAGACAAAACAAATGTGCAAGTCACTATTCTGTATTTCAAAACATATAACCATATCTACTTCAATAAGTCCAGTGAGTGTAATTCAAGAAAATTATGTTCAGTTATATCATTCAAATTTTCTAAGTCCTGAATTCTTCACATTCAAACTTCATTACAGAATACCAAGATTTCAGTTCATACGAATCAATTTGAATTCTAAAAATGAAAAATGGCTTAGGTATCAGATGTCAGGCTAAGCACTCCTTGTGTATGAAAGCGGTGGTATAGGCAACACCCACCAACACCGAGCGTCCCTGTGGTGACCGCTGGCCACTCTGAGGAGAAGGGAAGGTGATGAGACACAATCAGCAATGCTCGTCCAGTGTTCTCACTGTCTCGTTATACCCTCACTTCTTTGATAAGAGCCACAGTGTATTTTAACAGAATAGTGCATGGTACCCTACTTGGATGTCTCCTTCCTCTAAGGACTTGACGTACTCAGATGGCTCCTCGGAGGTGCCTGTGTTGGATCCTAGGTGTACACTATCTGTTCAACTACTAAGAGGTTTAAGGTGAACCCAAAGTCAACCTGTGTCAGCCTCCCTCAAAGCAATTGCCAGCAATGAGGACTGAAAACCGTAAGGTGCCTGGAAAAGTAGATGCAATTCACCTCTTCCACGGACAACAGAAAATGAGAAACCATATGTCATAATGTCTTATGCAACCTAAGAATGGGCATGTTTATCTAATGAAAAACTGATCCAGCTAATTCTCCAGGTAATTTAGTTGATTATGGCTACTGTAGACACTAGTCTCCAACTGTTTCTGGAATGATGTGTGTATATTGACCTAGGAATGAGGCAGAGTGGACAATAAAGACAAAGTCTTAGACTCTCTCCTCTCCCCTTAGCAGACATAAGAGAGTGTGGGGTATAATTAGTGATGGGATCCAGAGGGTAGTGACACAGATCACTTGACCTGTGAGCTCAGCTCATTCACAGAATACATTTCAATATGTAAACATAAAAAAATAAATGAGGCAGGCTTTGATGCAGAAAAGAGCTTTTTATAGGTCAATCATGGTTTTGCTCTTTTGAGACCTGAAACAGACGAAGACATCTGACACTGAAATGTAGGGTGTCAAGTTGGGCACTGTGTGCAAATCACAGCTCATAAGCTCCTGACACCCTGTGGGCAAAGTGTCTACATGTGAAGGAGGAAGTAGATATCAAGCAGCTACAGTCTCCCAAGCTATTGAGGTCAGAGTTTACAGGACCTCAAGCCGTCATGTTCTGTGCATTGCGCCCCTCTGCACCTTTTCCCTGAAAGAGATGGGAAAGGACAGAAAGGCACAAGTCTTCACTGTTGCTAAGGGCAGCTATAAGAGAGTAGACTCGCTACATACAACTCTTGCAAATGCTGCAAGACATACGAGATAAGATAAGTGAGCAAAGGGGGAGCAATGTTTCTTAGATTCCTATTGAATGTCCTAGAACTTTGGAATTACCGAGCAATAATCTCCTTAAAGTTGGGGAGCTGCAGACAATTCACTCAGTAGTCAGCACACACACACACACACACACACACACACACACACACACAGTTCAGTACATGTGTGGTTAATGTATGCACACACAGACATGCAAATGCACATGTATGTACACATGTATGTGAAAGTCTGAGGTCAGCACCGAGTATCTTCCTCAGTTTCTCTTCAACTTATTTTATGAGGCAGAGTCTCTCAGTGAACCTATGGCACATTGACTGCATTGACTGGGCAGTGGGAGCCAGGGAACTATCTATCTCTACCTGCCCTAGTAGCAGTCATAAACACATATCCTTGTGTCTGGCCTGAACTCAGGTCCTTTACTGACCCCACCATCTCCCCAGGCCCAACAGTTCATATCAACTGGGCAGAGTATCTGCCTAGTACTCTTATAGATAACAGAGAAGAAAAACATAAGCAATTGCTGTCCTCCAAAAGCTCTTTTTGCGTGGGATCCATAGTATTACAAGAAGCCCACAGCACTGCATCTAGTCATCACCCTAAGTTCAAGCGACATGAAAAGCCACCTATGGAGAATACAAATAGGTAAATCAGGTGGGGGCTGCTTATGAAGGGGTTCAGGGATCTCTCCACCCCTGGAGAAGACCAGAGGAAGAAGTGTACATTCCAAATATAAGCATAAGGTTCTGATCCCACGTGGGCGCACCCTAGGCCACAATCCCAGGTCTCCTTATGTTGCTTGGACCTACATTCCCCAGTACTTAGAAGGCAGGTATGCTGGACATGCTCCCAGAAACTAGGACACCATCTTCCTCCATTCTCTCATGCATGGGATCATAAGTGAGCTTATGTCTATGCAAATTTTCCAGGCCCTGGGGCAAAAGCCCCTTTCTCATTTGTGTTTGCCCTGTCCCTCACACCATATCAATGAGCCAAGTTCTGAGAATCCAGTTTGGAGAAAAAAGCAGGAGTAAGCATTTCAGCTACAGTTGTTTTGGTGCTTAAGGAATTTCCTGGGAGATTTAATTCAGCTTCTAGCCTACTTCTGTTACTGTATCCCCTGCCCTGTGCATCTCTAGGGACCTCATATGGACCTCTTGACGCCAAAGACTGACTGAGCACTTATGTTTGCTGGACACGTTCTAAACACTGTGCACATTACCTCCACTAACTTTCTCGTCAGCTATGAGAAGTAGTTATAATTTACACTTAAGGATGTTGAGACATAAAGTAGCTGAGGAATCCCTCTCAGGGTAAAGAATAAGAAAGATGGATTTCTGAGTCCATATGCTAAAACTAAGATGCTAATTATGTAACAGTGAACATTCCAGTAGTAAGGGTCCCCCTGAAAACTATCAACCCTGACAATGTTTACATCCTTCTGTCCAAAACTGGCATTACACACTCCTCATCTGTCCTGATACTGTTCTTGTTTCTTCTGTCGCATTATTTTAACAGCATGAAGAAACATTAAGAGGAATAAAATCTTGACCTTCAAAAGTTTGTATGCAGCCATGACTAGAGTCACTCATAGACTGGGATATTCTACAGCCTGCTCTATCCCGTTTCCTGTGTGAATGATGTACCTAACAAGGCGCTCTATTGAACACAGCAGTTAAAAGCTAACCTGCCCCCAAACCACCTGCTCACTCAAGAGCCTCATCCCAGGCACTTGTTCATTCTAAGACCAGGACCAAGTCTGCTTCTGCCTGAGCTTCTGGGATGCCCATTCAAGTCATACCGTCCCCTCCATCCTGTCTCCTCTCTCTTCACTAACGTTGCCTCAGTTCAAGCTGAAGCACAGCACCACCACCTAAGCCTGGACACTTCATACCTGGCCTCCTGTCCACTCAATGGCTCCTCTGACTCTCAGTTTATTTTCTGCAAGCAGGGATACTACCCAGAAGCCTAGAAAGCTCAACTCCCTAAGATGTGTGTAGCAGGAGCAGAGAGGGTTAGATGCTTCCAAAGATGATCTGTTGTTTACCAGGCAGATGCATCTTCACAGTTCCTTCTGAACCCATTACAGGTGAAAACAACCTTTCTCAAGCCCAAGGAGAATGTTCCTTACTTATCTGACATGTAAAGAATTACCTGTGGAGAAATGAAGACTGAAAATGGGAAAGAACAAAGAGCCACCTACACTTCCCAACAGGCATTTCCTAGGGAAGGTTGTAACTTCCTGGTCTGGTGGTCACAGGAGTTAAGAATAAACCTCTCCACAGGGAAGTAAGCAAAAGTCCCCAGTGCAGAGCAAATACCTACTCAGGACGAAGACAAGGGCATGCATGGCCTTGAATTCTGTCCTCTGGCAACGTAGCACAGTAGGCCATGTTCAAACAAACCAGCATTCCCTCATGGAACCTGGATTAGAAACAGAGTGTGACACTAGTCCCTTGCAATCCAAGCTACTTGGAAGGTTAACACAGGAGGTTTACAAGCTCACGGACAGCCTAGGCTATACAGAAAGTTCAGTGCTAGCCTAGACAACTTAGACAGAATGTCTCAAATAACTAAAGGGCTTGGAGTGAGTGCGAGTATGCCTGCCTGCATGCTTGTGTGTGTGTGTGTGTGTGTGTGTGTGTGTGTGTGTGTGTGTATGTAGTATGTGGTAGGGCACTTCTCTGGCAATTCTCAGTACTAAAGAAAAAAGATACATAGGTTAAAAAGGGGGGTGCGTTTCTTTGTGATTTCGGTCAACAAATTTGCTGTAGGTATAAATATAACATATGCCAATTCTGTCACGGAAAATTTTAAAATGCTTCAAAATAATGACAATCTACAGAAGAATTCATCTGCATTTTATTGCACTTTATTGCAACCTTGCACAAAAGACATATTTTTTTTAAGGCAACCCACCCCTGTTGCCCAGCATGGCACATATTTGCAAAAACAAGGCTCGTTAATTCACATATTTCTTTTATCACATAAAAGTATTTGAAGTTGGCCACAGTGAACCCTCACTTCCCAGAGTTCTAGAAATGATTATACACAGAAGTCCAGCAAAACTTATTTCAGCCATTTATCAGTAATATGTCACTCCCAAGTTACCCTAAAAAATATGGTTTTATAAAAAGTAGTGTTCTACAATTTATGATATGAAGAGCCTTATTGTAATTCAAGTTTTAGCTCTATGGCATCCATATCACAGCCTTAAAAAATTATTGCTTATTGACTTATCTGAGGTGTTATTACACATTGAGGCATCATGCGACGTCAGCATACTGTGAGTACAATGCTCAACGCAAGACTTATTCTGATCTTATCCTAGAGGAATGGGAGAAGTCATGGCATCTTAAAGCAGTGTTGACATAATCAAGAGCTGCTCCTTGCCTGCAAATAAAACAACCTTGTGGCCTTTTTGCGATGGCTGGTGGATCACCCCACATTTCAGCTAGCTGCCTTCTTTTCTAAGAAATCAGTTTCTCATCAGAGCACAACTTCTTAGCCACAGAGAAACCACACTTAAAATAGGATAAACTTGTCAGTGTATAAAGGAAGAGGCTCATCCCTGGTACCCAGCAGCAGACACTGGGCTCAGTCACTGCTTCTTATATACTCTGAATTCCCTCAGCCTGAGGTATCATGGCCTTCACCTAGTGAGAGCCATGACCAGGACTGAGAGTACGGTACTCATTTAGACCCGCACAGGGCAGTCCTTAAGCTATGCAGCAGTAATTTATGTAAGTGCTCTGAGACATAAATAAATACTGACTGGACTGTTGTTGGTATATGACTGACCTAGCATGTTGAAGTGTGAAGATGTGTGTGTTTGCAGCCTACTGTCTACCTTCTGTCCCCACAAGGAATTTAATTTTCCCCTCACTTTGAGAAGTCTATTAGTGATCATCTGCACCTTGAACCAAAATATTAAATTTTTAAATAAACCATCTAAAAGCCACAAAAAAAAAAAAAAGAAAAGAAAAATGAAAGCCAGCGCTGTAACCTGACCACTTGAAGCTAATGTGAACAACCCCGGTGAAGATTTTCAGTGCAGGTAGACACAACTCGCACCTTCTCAGCATTCCAGGGCCTCTCACAGTTTCCAGAGCGCTAGTACAAGGTGCTCACAATGGCCTCTGAGTCCCGGTCAACAGTGTTCACACCAGTCAGTTCAACACAGTTAAAGCTAGTTATTAATAATATATTAAAGCCCCGTCATGACAATCGTCGCTACATTATCAATATAATTACGAACTCTTCTCTGAAAATTACACATAAATGTAGAAAAACTAGCGCTGTACCACGAAAGAAAAAGAAACCCCACAGAGCCACAGATGTTCTCAAATAAAGACATGCAGGAATGTAAGGTAATGTGTTATTAAAAAAAAAAGAGAGAGTACACTAAAATGCCAGTGGACTGTAATTCAATCTAAACATCTTTAGTGTCCATTCCCAAAGATCTTGATGTGCCAGTGGCTACATCACAAGATCTATCACAGCCATCATTTGGAGCGTATGGTTAGTCTGGTCCTCCTGCAGTAGTGGGGGCAGTCTTTTTGAGGCTTTAAGTATCTGTAAAAATAAGGGGAAATCTAAATTAAAGGACCAGTCAGGCAGCCCATGAAACTTAAAACACACACACACACACACACACACACACACACACACACACAGCAGCAGCAGCAGCAGCAGCTGAAGGAAATATTTTTTGCTTGTTTTTAAGGGTGACTTGGTAACAGAATAAACTAACAACCCAACAGGCTCTGGCCGCTAGTTGAAAAAGTTACCGATGGAAGTCTGGGGCTCTTGAAAATATCTGACAGCACCAAATGGAGGAAGGTTTATGAGAAATATGAGCATTAAAGTTCTTTCTCCTACCAATGATTTTAAAGAAACACAAAGAAATAGAGTTTGTATTTGAAAAATAGGTACATAAAGAATTTCCAACAGTATTCATGTGGCCTCTAAAATAGAAGCTGTGGATTGGCTCAGGGGTTAAGAGCCCTTGCTTTCCTTCCAGGAACCTGCATTTAGTTGTCAGACCCATATAGGGCAGCTCACAACCACCTATAAATTTAGCTTCAGGGGATCTGATCCCCCTCCTCTGATCTCCCCAGGCACCTGCACACATACACAGAAATTTTTTTTAATCATTAACACAATAAAATATAGAGTAATTTCATGTTAATCTTCAATGCTGCTGACAAGTATAAAGTATGTTTTAAGCAAGCAAAATCCATTCCTATATGACTTTAAACATGTATTTTTGCTCCAGATTTTAGTGTGTGATTTGTTTCATTGTAGTGTTGGGTCTATATACAGTACTGGGTAAAAATGGGGGTGGGGCTTTAATGGCCTAATCAAAAGCTGATACAATTTTTAAAGACACATTACTGTTGAGTCTTGGTGTGTTTCCCATAAACTTTTGTGTCAGAAGTTTAATATAAAGACATGTTTATTGTGGTTTTCAGAGACAGGCCACTTTAGAGGAGGTCAAGAGGTTGGGGACCTCTGACAGCATTAATGTTTTTTTTTTAAAAACAAGGAGAGAATGGCCAAACTACAAGGCTTTCCTAGACTCAGCACATGATATCTTCCAGCCTGACATGATGTAGTGAAAAAAGGCCAAGCACCTGGTGATGTCATGTCCATGGACATCCTGTAAAACTGTGAGCTAAATGCATTTCTTTATAAATTAGTTAAGATATTTTATGACTATGTCATTATTTGTGCTGCTTGGTTTTTGTCAAATTGACAGAAACCTGGACATATGCTGGAAGAAGGATTCTTAACTGAGAAATTCCCCTAAGCCTATCGGGTACTGTTTTGATTAGTGACTGATGGGGGACACTCCCGCCTACTGTGGGCATGTGGGGCTGTAGCGTATAAGAAAGCAGACATGAGCAAGCCACGGGGAGCAAGCCAGTAAGCAGCACTCCTTTCCTGCTTCAGCTCTGTCTCTAGTTCCTGCCCTGTGTTTCCTTGATAATGGACTGTAATTTATAAAGTGAAATAAACTCTTTTATCTCCAAGTTGGTTTAAGTCATAATGGTTTATCACAAAAACAGAAATGCTAAGATACTACATAGTGTTCACCCAACCATCCACCCATTCGACCATCCATCATCTATGTATCTATCTATCCATCTATCTCTATACATAGCAAAAGCAAAACCCAAGCCATTATATAAGCAAGAACTGTTATTGCTCATTAAGAAGTATATGTATACCTTCGTAAAGTGACAGTATAACAACCAACAAAAGACATGTAGAAGAATAGATTAGCTTTCTACATAGCAGCTAAAACTAGAAATAATTATTATCACTATCACAATGATAAAAACATACTGTCTATTCATAGAAAACAGTAATGGTTCAGATTAAATTTCTGGACTTTATAAACAATGTAATTGAAGCTCACTGATGTTATGTTGAACAACAGAAACCAATCACAAAAATGTGTGTATGTGTATGAATATTTTTGTCTAGTTGCATTAAATTTAAAAGCAGACTAAACCAGTCTAGATGTTGTAGGCCAGAACAGCAATTGTGGAGATTGCTGACAAGAAATAGAGATTTTGGGGTCCAAAATGTTTTCTAGACTATGGTCTGAGTAGTTATAAACATGTGTACACATGTCAAAACTCAACATTTTAGCACTTCTTGGTATACAAATTATACCTCAATAGAGAAGTTTAAAGGCAATTTGACCTTATGCTACAATTTAGAATTTAACAACTACCTAGACTTTAAAATATTATATTTGAATTATATTGAAACAGTGGGAAGTTGTTCAAAGTTGAATAGTAAATGCTCATTAAGTAGTTGTAATGGTCTGCAGAGATGGCTCAGCACTTAGGAGCGCTTGCTGATCTTGGTTCCCAGCACTGATGTAAAAGCGCTCACAAACGTCTGTAACTCCAGCTCCAGCACATCTGCTGTTCCCTTGTGACCTCCATGGGCAGCTGCACACATCTGCACATTCCCCAACTGGTCCACACATGCACGCATGTAGTGACATTTTTGTGAATTCTGGAATTTTGATTTCTTCGAAAAGACTGAAATGTTATAAGAATATTATAAGAATACGTTTTCATTTTAATCCCAGCTGTGGGAATATGTGGCTGCTTCCGACTGTCCACAGCAGTCAACTATCATTTGTCTCATTCTCTAGCAGAGGTGTGGTTTTGCCAGCTGCAGATAGTTTCTGCAATTGGGAATTTTGAAAAATTTTCAGAGGGTATGTACATGAAAAAGCCCTGGTAGGTGGTAGTTATTGGTTGTTCAGAGGAGTTGGTTGTG
The DNA here is from genome assembly GCF_030254825.1 of Meriones unguiculatus. NCBI lineage: Eukaryota > Metazoa > Chordata > Mammalia > Rodentia > Muridae > Meriones > Meriones unguiculatus. Next base: position 123,599,922 of record NC_083354.1, read on the forward strand.
GTTTGTTAGTAGTTGTGCTCAAAGAAGAAACAAGAAGAAAGAAGTTTGATTCAAGGATCTCTATTTCTCTCTCCCCCTCTGTTCTTTGTCTTCTTGTACCTAGTAACAGTGCGTGAAACCAGAAGGATAAAGGTTAGGTACACACACACACAAAATTAAAAACAAAATAAATCTTTTAAACAACCTAACACCCCCAATACAATCTTCACAACTTAAGTATCTGCTTCTGTACATTCAACGCTGCCACTCCCAAGTGCTTCAGTAAGCAAGCTGCAAACACTCTCCCAAGCACACGGCTAGTTTCTTCTGGAGCTGCCTTCATCCTTCCTACCCTATCCATCTCCACTGAGGCCCACCCTTCACCCACAAGCACTCACTCTGTGCCCTCATGATGCTTTGTTTCTACCTGTGATTTCTGTAGATGTGAGGCTGATGATGCCCAGGACCCTCCCTCCTGACTGAGTCAAACTCACTTTTCCTTCACTTATTTCCACTGTCTTGATGCACAACCCTTTTCTTTCTTTTTTTTTTAAGATTTATTTCTTTATTTTACATATGAGTGCTCTATTTTGCAAGTACATCTGCATGACAGAAGAGGGCACCAGATCTTATTATTATAGATAGTTGTGAGCTACCATGTGGTTGCTGGGAATTGAACTCAGGACCTCTGGAAGAACAGACAGTGCTCTTAACCTCTGAGCCATCTCTCCAGCCCACACAACCCTTTTCAAACCTGGACTTGACTCTGTAACTTCTCTACTTGAAAACTTGTAGTGGCTTTTGGTTACTTTGGGCCATGGATCTGCATTTCCAAACACCATCTAGAATAAATACATTGCAAGATGCCTGTCTGCTTCCCTCCAAGTCTTCTGATATCCTGGGTGACACACTGCCTGAGCCTTTGTCAAGAAGCATGTGCCCCAACCTCCACACCACCTGCTAGTGCACAATGACCAACAGGAGGCCAACCCTCTATTGGTACAGCCCTTTGGAAGTCAAATGAGTTACCCGTCCTGAGAGCCATCCCTCACACCACTCTGAGACTTTAATACCATCACATTTATTTTACCACACTATATTCCTGTTGATACTAAACCAAGACAGGCCAGAGAGGATATTATTGATTTTCATTGACCGGTGCAAATCCTGTGTCATAGTAATTAGTCCATATATGATCTCTGAATGAATTATCAATAACAAGAAAGTATGAAGTGATTATTAAACACTGGCCACTATGGACATGAAATCAATCTCTACTGACTCAAACTTTTAAGGCTGCCCGTGTTTAAAGCGCTGGGTGAAGGGAATGCTTGGGTGGGAGTTCTGGCTGGATATAATGGAGAGACACTATGCCCACTGCTGGAATATTCCATAGTAGGCCGAGCCAAGAGTGTGATCACCAGTTTTAGACAGTCAGGAACAGAGGAATCCCTCAAAATCGCAATGCCCACATACCTCCCTTCTGAGTCAAATGATTCTCAGAATGTAAGTGACATTCTTTTACTCTTCGGCTAGCACATCAAGACACAAACTCTATGGAGCTACTTAGTTCACAAGGTCTTAAGGTCTTCGGCAAAAATGTTACTCTATGGAACTTCATAAACGACTCCTTCCTAAGTCATTCCACTGATGCTATGTGGACAGGTGAGTCTATGTTCTGAAATTGCTAGAATGCCATGGATGATTTCAAATAAAAATATGAGTTTAAGGAGAAAGGTAAATAAAAACTTTAAAGAAAAAAAGGCAAATGTTTTAATCAATCAATTTAAAATATCTGGTATTCAAAATATTTAATTTCTAATACAAGGGTGGTCATTTCTTAAGAACGATTTCTCATATACCACAAAGCACCAACCCATTTACTAAGGAATCAAAAGTTACATGATTAGTGAACTGTGCTTGATGCCACAAATCACAAGCCAATCTTCCACAACCCCAGTCCTACATGATAAACCAAGGGAGACCAAAAGGCATACAGGACCATGACAAGTCTAATTCATCACACTCAAAAAGCTGAAGAAACTTCCAACAGCTCCGCGACCATCATTTCTCTGAAATGTTCTAGAAACACAGCAGGTTTGTAGGGTCTAGAATCACATGTGATGTTTAACTGAACTTCTTCTGCTAGTCACCTTCTGGGGTCTGGGGAAGGCCACTGCCTTGCCACATCCCAGCATCCTCACCTGCAAAATTGACACAACAGCAAGTCCAGCTTCTTTGCTGTGGTAACTATCAGGTTAGCCCATGAAATGTCTTTAGAAGCCTCCGAGCTAATGCTTGGTGAGCTGTTTCCTTCCTTGTGACTGTTTACACGGCAATAATGCCTCATGGGATTAACACCAGTAAATATATCACCATGAGCTTTAGTAAGCAACAGTGAGATTGTGTAACCTAGTGTTGGCATGATCAAGGAAGGCAGAGACTTAACATTCTGCAGAAGTTCTCCAGTTCAGCTTTCCAGAGAAGGGCGCTAGTGAGGGGGCAGGCCCGATGGCTACGTTCCAGCAGTTCCTGCCATCGGACAGTCAACACTTTGGCAAAAGCAGTCAACTGACTGAACCAATATATCATTAATATGCTTATTTCTCTGTACAATTATATAATATAAACTATAATATGACATAATAGTAAGTCCAAGGGACAGGGAATGAGTAAGCCCAGTGCAAAGGCTCAAGGTGACCGCTATTGACACTGAACCTCGCGCTTTCTCGCAGCAAGGTCAAATTACAGCCCTGCAGAATCTAGTCCAGGGAGCTTTCACAGGACCCAGGTACAGAACCCAGTTTTTGATCAGTTCTTTCAGAATTCCAGCTCCTCTTGCTCTACCTCACAGTTCGAGCTAATTAATCCCTGAACAGAAACAGCCACGTCCACCATTAACAGAGACTTCATCACACACTGGGAACTACACCACAGATCATGTCTTTATTTTTCTGTGCTTTCTTGAGGCTGAAAAGTATCTCGCTTTACAAAGCACCTTACTCCACCAGCCAGGTAAACACTTGGTATTTCATGTTTATCCCCCCAAACAATTAGAGCATCAGTTTGTAAGGCACTGACATAAAAGCACAGAGATTCATAGGCTCAACTCTTTTCACCGTAGTTAGGTCAATGATAGATTAAAAAGTATCGACTAAAAATAGAAAAATACTCTTTGGACATTCATTACTTCTAAGATCACTTCTCGAATACTTTTCTCTGAAGGCCTATAATCATGAAAAACGCTAATTCTAAAACCTACTTTGCCTGACAATGTCCATCATCATTCAACAAGAAGTAGAAAACCAACAAAAGTCTCAGCTTCACTTGCCATGCCTGCCTATTCTGATAATGAAACATACACTCTTCCAAACCCACTGTGTAAATTCTCTCCATGGATATCTTTTCCTTTTCCTACTGTAACGCCAATGAGTCAGGTCTCTAAATTAAATGTTTCTGCATATTAATTGACATACATCTACAGGGTATGAAAACTATCAAAACCTAAAACATCCCATCAACCAAATGAACCAAGACACACTAAAACACAACTGAAAATATTCATTATTTTATTCATTGGCTATTTTTCATTCTGCAATTCAGTTTTCTATTCAGTATAGCAGGTATAATTACTCCTACCAAAATCTAGAGCTGTCATCTACATCACTGCTAAGGTGAAAAGGAGTAAAAAGTGAACCAAGATGAAACAAAGAAAAAAATAAATAAGATACAGAAATGATAAGAATATGACTGGAGAAGAGATACAGAAAGAAAATCTGGTAAAAACATTCTTTCCCCGCCCATGCCAATCGGACCACTACAGCTTAGGCCACCTATGAAAGGACCCTGAAAGCACCAGCTTAGACTCCAGGACCACTCTCACTCCTCAAATTCATTGCTGACAGGGGACTATGGAGACAAAGGAAAATGTGGGTAGTGGGCTCCCTGTAGTGGCTAAGGGAAGGCATTGGGTCCTGAGCAGCCCTGGGCATTGGGCTGGGAAGATGGAGAAAGAGGGACAACGTCATCACAAAACACACTACTCCGTTTTTACCTGAAACAACCATTTTTATATCCACCACCAAACACCCTGACAATCAAAGAGGAGGAAAAAAAGAAACCCACAAATCTCAATTTACATCCCCATCAGCACCTGCAGCAGCAAGCTCAGACAGAACTTTGTTAAACATCTCTTAAATTCTATACAACACGCATGTATTAGTCATGCTTTCCATGGCTGTCATGCCATTAAAACACAAATGTCTTTTTTTTTTTTTAAGTACAGAAATCTTCTTAAGATTTTTTTTACGCACTATAGCTCTGTTTCATAAGGCCAGTTTAACACCAACAGTATTATAAATTTAAACCAAAAAGCAAAAACACACTAGATCTAAGGAACTGTCATACCTGGTGGTGTGTCTTGCTGTTCTTCCATGGAGGGGATATTTATTTCTAAAATTAAACAAAGCAACAATCCATTACATGCCGCAGATCATGGCTGTGCTAATAATCCATTCTAGACAATTTACCTATGATTGTCATAAAGGCATTAGGGTCTTACACCATGACAACAAAAGACAACTTGCTACAGTTGAGCAAGGCTGTATAGTCATGAAACATCTGTAGAACAGGCTTCAGGATGTGAGCTGGCTAACAGCTAGGGGATGGGCACTATGACCTAGGTTTTATCTACAGTTTTGCATCAGACTCAATAATCAAGTGGAGTAAAGACCAGCCGAGCACCTTGTTTCTTCTGTAGGGACTTGTTCACTGGAAAGTTTCACTGTTCTCTCTTTGGGGCAGTAGACAGGATCAGGACCTCGGGGGGGGGGTGTGCATTCTCTCTACCACTGTACCTGCTTCGGCTTGAAAAAGTCCTGCCTCATAGTTATAACACTGAATAACATTTAAAAATTAAACTGCAAAAGAATGTTAAAATCAAACAGCATGCTCAGTAGAGTGGTTTCGGGGAAAAAAATCTTCAAGATGAATCTGTATTTTATTTGTATGTTTTGGTGCTTTGCACTGTGTAGGCGAAAAGATCCGAGCATACTTCTGGATCTCTGAAATGCACCAAATCCCTCCAAGCCCTAAACTCAAAATCCCACCAATCCCTGGGCATGCCTTGAAATCCCACCAATCCTCATCTGGAAGTCTCCGCCCTGGAAAACCCCCATTCCCAAGAAACCCTATATAAAGTCTGTCTCCTGCTCAGTTCTTTGATGCTCCTGGCCAGAACACAAGCAGCCACCCTCTTGCGTCTCTCCTAAAATATCTCTTATGTGAGGGTTGTTGTGCAGTGTGACTTGGTGGTATTGTCGCTAAAAATAACTTATCCGTGGGCATAGTGGCAACATTCAGGAAGCAGAGACAGGTGGATCTCTGTGAGTTCAAGGCCAACCTGGTCTTCAAAGTGAGTCCAGGACAGCCAAGGCTACACAGAAACACCCTATCTGGAAACAACAACAACAACAAACCTACCTTCTGAAATTATGCTGGAATCCTCTACGACGTTATCTGAAAAATAAATGAACAAACCAAACACATTACATCAACTCACCTCCACTTAGAGCGGTGGCTCCCAACCTTCCTAACGCCGTGACCCTTGAATACAGTTCCTCATGTCCTGTTGACCCCAACCAGAAAATTACTTTCTTTGCCACTTTATAACTATAATTTTGCTACTGTTATGGATTGTAATATGTGTGTCTATGTTTTCCGATGGTTTTAACCAACCCCTGGGAAAGGGCCATTTGATACCACAAATGGGTCGTAACCCATAGGTTGTGAACCACTGACTTGGATCCATAAAGTGGCCAAAATCCACTCAGAAAGCTTTGTCTAGGCTGGGTCGTCTTATGGGAGACTTCTAAATTTAACTCAAAAGTTTAATCTCACTTCTGTTGATACAAAATAAATATTCCATAATATATAAAATTTATAGATCATTACAAGTTAAAAATGCCATGCTGTTTTATACCAGGGCCTAGAGTATCTTCAGATTTTGAGAAATGTTGGCCATCCTGGCACTAGTCTCACTGTAGACACCATGTTTGACAATTGCTAATTACTTTCTTAGCGGCTTGAAAGATCTCTTCCATTTCTTCTACCTCTTTGCTACGAAGTTTTGCAGGTGAAAACAAAGTTAACATAAAACAAAACAAAACAAAATCTCACCTGCAATCTCTACCCCATCATTTTCTGGATGTTCATATACTAAGAATAAACAGAAAAAAGATCATGTAGCACTGCATAACAATAAAAACAGAAAATGTACTTTGGGTCTTGCCTTATTTCATTTATAAACGTTTTAGCTTCCAGGCTTACTCACTAACAAGGTATACTGTAGAGCCAGGGATGGGAGGAGCTTGGCTAAATGCTGTGAAACAAACAGTCTGGGTTCACATTTTAGCCCCCCCGGGAGCCAAGGGAGATGGTAATTTCACATGCTCTTTCCCTCACAAAGCTCCTCCCCCACTCGCTAATTGACACTGATTCTCCTTTTCTGGTCTTCCTGTCTGTGTGAGCTCTACCCTGCTAATTACAGGATCCCAGGTCTTACTAGACAGTCTCTGTTTGCATGAGGATTGGTCCTCAGACGGTAACCTAGGGACAAACCTCCCTGCTGCTTCCCTCTTAGCAGGAACTAGCTGAGAGGACCGTTAATTTACCATGGTAACCTGCGCCCAGGGCCCAGGGCCCTGCTGCCCTCTATTGACACAGGGTCTGGAGTTTCTGTGCTTAGATGCAAAGGCCTGTGTCCCCATGGCCCTCCCCCACACCGAGCAGCAAGCAATTTCCTCAGTCAACGGACCTTCTAAACTGCTTCCCATATCTGGTACACCAAAACCAAATCTTCTAGTCTGCTCAATGGTAATAAATCTATCCATTTATACATTAATAAAGACTGATTTTGAGTATTGACTATCTTTTAGAGAACACTCTTGGTATTAGAGTGCAGTCATGTCAGAAGGCAGTTAGCATTTAAATTACAGACCTCATGCGAGAAGCCAGCTCTTTCTTGAGCTAGCTGCCCTTTGCCCTGCTTCTACCTCCTTCAGATGTCTTCAGTAATTGACAACGGATTTCCTCTCCTCAACCCACTCCCATCAGTGCCTGGAAACGACCCCCATGAGAAGATCAGGGAAAAGCATCACTTCTTAAAAGTACTTCCAAGCCCCGCCTTCTACCACCTCTTCGCAATAGGTCTTTCTCCAACCTCACCCCTGGGCATGCAGGGCTCCCTTTTCTGTTCTCAGCCTCCCCATCACTCAGTCCTTTTCTCACGAGGCAGTAGGAGTGTGCTCTCAGACACAGAACCTACTCTTGACCCCACTGACCTCTCAATAGAGGATTCATAGTCTAGCTCCAATTACCAGCTAGATAGAGCCGAAGAACCCCTGAGCACTGGACGTCACAGCAAGCTGAACACCATCAAATGCGTCCCTGGCCTCACCTCTTGGGTAGCTTAAAGCACCCTCACTACCCATCTGCTCTCTGTCTCCAGTTTCTATGTTCTTAGAGAAAATGCCCAACGTCCATCAAGCCAGCAGAAGTCGGCACCTTGTTCCCCATTCATCATCTCCACCCTCCAGATATTCCTCAGATATCCTCTGCCCTCCGCCTTTATTACCACTACCCTAGTTTCCTGGCATAAACTGCGATGGCTGCCATTCAGTCTGTCCACTGAAACACTCAGCAGCTGAGCAGACACATGTTTTCAGCACTCATAGCATGTGGCTCCAAGAAGCACTAGCCCTCACCAAATATTGCTTTCTGGAACTTATCTTTTTTGGATCCTCGAGTGGCCTAGATATGACTTAGGGGACAGGTCAGACTTCGATGACTGCCATCATCTAACCATCTCTCCACTACCTACCCTCGTCTATCTCTAGTCCATTATACACCAGACTCATTAAGCTATGCAGAATGCAGATCTGACTTCACAGTGCCCCTGCGTGCAATCCCAAGATGAAGATGAAGTTCCTGATCTCACCTACACATCTCCTACCTATGGATCAAGGGGCCATCTTAGCTCCATCTGATTTTTTGCCCCAGAGAATCCATAAGCAGACATTACCGACCACACTCATCTCCACGTGCCTAACCCACAAGCCAGTATGTGTCTTTCATTACAGACTTGCCATGCAATGAGCTGCCTCTTGCAAACTGTGAACTCAAGCAAAAGGCTGCACTGGAATTCTTGGCTAATTTCTTCTTCCTGCTACACTATGAAGTCTATGAGGACACCAAATACACGTGCCCTTCACTACAGCTGCTCCAGTCACCTGTGCTGGACACAGATGGCATTTAAATAAATAACTCATGGGGATACACGATTGTGCCATCACTTCTTCGGTTGCGCACTTCGGGCTTGATGCTTCGGGGACATCTGTGTGGTACCTGTTCTGTCAAACCACATGTTCTAGAGGGTCTGACAGACAATGTGCACAGTGTTCTCCCACCCTTTCTACCTGACATGGCTTCATTTATATATACCAAGGTGATGGAAAGCATTCTACCAAACCCTGATGTCTCTTTCGGTCAGATCATGGTCATTACCCTTTGTTAACATTTAAAAATAAGGTTTATTATTAATGCTTTGCCTGTGGAAAATATTGCCATTAAGTCTGATATCCAACTTAGCTCCTGTGACGTGTGATTTTAAATTCCTCTAGAGCTACTCTGAACACTGCAGACCAAACCTGTTTTTATAAATCATAGCAATGATTGGAAGAATGAAGAAAAGTATCTCATATCTTAGCTTGAGAAATAACCTTTAATGTCTAAATTTTCATTTTATCCTTTAAATTCACGACTAAAAGTTTAAATGCTATCTCAATGGTCAAGTATGTCAGTTTAAAAAAAAACTGCTTCTGGCTATTACAAATAAAGCTGCTACAAACATGGTTGAGCAAATGTCCTTATTGTGTACTTGAGTACATCTAAAGAAACTAATCAAGAGGGAGGACCCTGACTAAAATGGTCAATCCCCATCCCGAAAGGCAAAGAGGATGGACATCAGAAGAAGAAGAAAACAGAAAACAAGTTAGGAACCTGCCACAGAGGGCCTCTGAAAGCCTCTGCCCTGCAGACTATCAAAGCAGATGCTGAGACATAGGGCCAACTGTTGGGCAGAGTGCAGGGAATCTTATGAAAGAAGTGGGAAATAGTAAGATCTGGAGAGAACAGGGTCTCCACAAGGAGAGCAACAGAACCAGAAAATTTGAACACAGGGGTCTTCCCAGAGACTCATACTTCAACCAAGTACCAGGCATGGAGATAACCTAGAACCCCTGTACAGATGTAGCCCGTGGCAGTTCAGTGTCCAAGTGAGTTACATAGTAATGGGAAGAGGAACTGCCTCTGGTATAAACTGATTGGCCTGCTCTTTAATTACCTCCCCCTAAGGGGGGAGCAGCATTACCAGGCCACAGAAGAAGACAATGTAGCCACTCCTGATGAGACCTAATTGACTAGGATCAGAAGGAAGGAAAAGAAGACCTCTCCTATCAGTGGACTTGGGTAGGGGCATGCATGCAGAGGGGGGAGGTATTTAGGGATTGGGACGGGGGAGGGAACCACAGCAGGGATACAAAGTGAATAAAGTGTAATTAAAAAAGAATTAAAAAAAAATTCCAACAACAACAACAACAAAAAAAGATATTTACAAACCTGGTTCATCATAGTCTTGGTGTGTTACTTCCTCTGCAAAAAAAAATAAAAATAAGAATAAGATTTAAGACAAAATAAATATTAAACAAAATATTAAAGCTTCTAGCTAAAGAAAAAAGAAACAAACAAATATTAAAAATATTATCTTAAACACAGATTCCTACTTAATATTGAGATTACAAATGTGTGTCTCTGCCCAAAAGGAATGAATGTAATAGAAAGAAATTTTGTTTTCATAAAAATTCTTCCTAATAATAAGATGTTAACATTGGGAGTTAGCAGCCTGCTTTGCCACAGTGGCGCTGCCAGCAGATGAGACAGAGACACGTTATATTCTTTTAATAAAGTAACGTTGGTACAGGAGAAAAAGTCCTTCTAAAGTTGCATCTCTAGTCTTTGAAAGAAAAGCCACCAAATAAAGACAGTAACAGATGATTTTGGAGTGAATGTCAATGCTCATCAAGTACCTGTGCCCGGCTGCAGACCATCGGCCTCTGTTACTGCCTCACCGCGATCTACAAGAAAAAAAGGAGAGGAGTTGACAATTAACAAAGAGCACGCACATCACAGACGCCACTCTCAAAGAGTCACAATTGACTCTAACCTGCAGCATCTTGTAAGATAGATACTGTGGTGGTTTCAATATAAAATGTCCCCAAAGGCTCCTGTGTTGGAGGCTTTGATCCCAGTCAGTGGCATTATTCAGAGGTGAATGAATCATAAAGTATTAACCTCATCAGTGGATTAATCCATCAATGAATTCACAGCTGAATGGCATGTTAGGAGGCAGGGACTTATTGGAGAAAATAGGTCATTGTGTCACTGAAGGGTTTGTCTTTGAATATACCTCGATCTCCCTGACCAGGCTTTTTGCTTCCTGGCAACCATGATTCGAGGAGCCTAGCTCTGCTCCTGCATCAGCTCTGTGTAATATTCTTCTTTGCCTCAGGTTCAAAGCAGTAGAGCCAGTAAACCCCAAAGTGAAATATATGGTTCTGGGCTGGGAAGTAGCCCATCAGTAGAGTGCTTGCCTAGAATTTAGGTGGCCCTGGGTTCAAAGCCCAGCATCACCAAAAATAAAAACAACAACAATAATCTGATTCTATGAGCTGAGAGAATTCATCCCTCCTTGGTTTGATCCTGCTATCCCACTCCAGATATATGCCTTAAAAAAGGTAAGTTTGTATACAATAAGACACCTGTACATCTATGTCTGCTGTGACCCCCATTTACAAGTGCTGAATCATGGAATCAGCCTGGGTGTCCTTCAACAAATAAATAGATATAGACAATGTGGTATGAATAAAAACTGATGTTTTACTTAGCCATAAAGAACAAAACTGTGCCATGTAAATGGACTGAACTGAAGATCAAGTTAGGCGAAGTAAACTAGAATCAGAAAGACAAATATTTTCTCTCCTATAAAAACTCTGTGTGTGTTTGTGTGTGTGTTGTTTTTCAAGACAGGGTTTCTCTGTGTAGCCTTGGCTGTCCTAGACTCACTTTGTAGATCAGGCTGGCCTCAAACTCACAGAGATCCCCCTGCCTCTGCCACTCAGAGTGCTGGGATTAAAGGCGTGCACCACCACGCCCATCTGGAAACTATATTTTAAAAGGGCAGAAGAGGAAGGGGAAGGAAAGCAAAAGAAAAAAAAAAAAAGACAAAACACAAAAGTGGAAGTGAAACTATTTAAGAAAATGAAGAGACTCAGAATGATGGGGAAGCTGGAGAAGGGTAGATGGCAGGATGATTGTAAATATATAATGTACACTATATAAATGTATGAAAACATTATAATGAAAGCCTTTGTGTTAATAAAACTGAAAATCTTTTGTCCTCTCTTAGGTATTTTGCCACAGCAATAAAAACTAATGCATGCACTACTCTTCTCATTTAATAAAATTTAACATATCACAAGTCCCACAAGTTGCTGTCTAGTTACAAAGACAGTAAAGAACAGACTAAGGTTTGCACCCCCTCCTGACTTTATGGCATCACACTCTCTTCCATTTCCAGTACTCCTTAGAACAAAAAATAATCTCAGTGGTGGCTGAACAAAGGCACCCTTTTCTCTTCATTTACCTTGTAAAGTTAAACGATCTGCATAAAACTCTGTCATCTGGGGAATACAAACAATTGCAAGAATTACAAGACCTCTGTGGGAAATCAGAGGAAACCATTTACCCTGACTTGAACCTTTTCTATTTACAACTCCCAACAGAAATCTACATTGGTAATTTTGATATTTGCAAACCTGAGTTTTCCAGTTCATTCATCAGCTCTTCCAAATCGTTTGGATGGTCTTGCGATGCTATAAATTAAGAAATAGGAAGTGTAAAATGTCTCAAATAAGGCTTATACATGACAAATAAGGCTTATATATGACACCTAAAGTCAGAAAGTCACAAGTCCTATGATCTACCATGTTCACCGAGAGAACAAACACGCATGAACTCTACCTAATGCCAAATACAAAGATAAGGCAGCTTGCAACATATAATCCAGGCACAAAGCAGCAGAGCTGTGTTCTCATGTGGCACATACAAGTTCAAGTATCCAAAACACAGGAGGGCAGAGCACCAAACGACAGTGCAGTCGGTCCTGCTCCTTCTGTAAAGAGCACCGGAAGCATGGGGCCTCTACCCAACTGACTGGATCCAACTCTAACAGTTTCAGTGTTTGCAGAAGTAATTCACATCCTAAAGGTCACGCAACAATACCAAGAAGGGAGGCTTAAATTCAGTAGAGTCATTTTCTCTGAAACTATGAAAACAGGCCCACACAGGCTCTGTGAATCCATCTCGAACACAGCCACGCTTTCTGGGGGCCCGTGACATGTAAGAGAACACAACAGAGGTATTTCACTGACTTCACAATTTAAGGCTATAAATCATGCATGTGCGTCGTTTTGTTTTGTTTCTTTCTCTTTCTCTTGTTTTGTCTGAGACAGGTCTTACTTTACAGTCCCAGCTGGTCTCAAAACAGCGGCAATTCTCTTGCCTCAGCCTGCCGGATGCTGGAATTATAGGTATGAGGCACCATGCCCAGCTTGCTTTTCTTGTTGTTAATGCTGTTTTGTGTGTGTGTGTGTATTTTGACAAGGTCTCACTATATAACCCAAGGGAGTCTTGTGTATTCCTGCATCCACTTTTCTAGTGTAAAATTATAGGTACCAAATGCAGTTTCCTTATGTAGACAGAATAATTCCACTACTTGAGGGTTATATTCAGGAAATGAATATATACACATATAACATTATTAGCTATATGTCATATGACACATTAGATATTTTTAAAATGTTAGTAAGTAGTATTTATTTGTTATCTCGCGATGCTGTTAGAAGCAGGCTTACTTTAATTAATAAAGACTAATAACATCTTACCTGCCTCTTCTTTATGGTAACTATCTTCAGCCTCTGAAAAAAAAAGCATTGGGTTGATATTACCACTCTTGCACATGCTATAGCTAATTCAAATGCATATCATTCATTTTACTATAAAACAATCAAAATAAAGCATGGAAATATCAAGTCTCTATGATTGTATCACTATACTTCATACCACATCATCTCATACATTCTCTTGCTGTATCTACCCAACAGTTCTACAGTGTTGACGCACACACCAAAATCTGGGGTAAAGAGAGAAGGCAATTCACGTGGTGACCCGCAGGGACAAAGGCTGACCGCAGGAATGGTGCCAACTGCTGACGCATTTCACATTCCTTTGTGGCATTCTGTTTGAGCTTTGTCCCACTGTTTTCTAGAGGGAAAATTCACGTCTACAGGTGAAAACACGAAAGGAGAATGGAAGCGAGCTGGCCCGTTTGCAAAGCTAAAATGATAGGCCTTTGTCTTCTTTAATTGGTTGGTTGGTTTTGTTATTATGCTTTCAGACAAGGTGGCAACAGCTGGTGTGGAACTTTCCGCAGGGACCGGGCTGGCTTACAGCTCAGAAATCCACTTGCCTCTGCCTCCTGAGGGCTGGGATTAAAAGCCTGAACCACCACACCTGGCGAAGATTGGTTTTTGAAACAGGGTCTCACCATCCAGCCTGGCTTCCAACTCATGGACTGGAAGCACCACACCTGCTCAGAAAATAAATGTCTGCGTCACTGAGCTCATATACTCAATATATGAATATGAAAATGCCACCATTTGATGGTCACACTGTGACCTTTGTGTATTTTATTCAGATATTTTTTGACAATTTTGTACATATACAGAATGTGTTGTGATCACATTTGCCCTCCATCACCTTTTCTTCATCGCCTCAACTCCCTCTCTGGACCCCTTCTTTCTAACAAATCCACCCCACACTTGCTTAACTGTTTTTTCATGATTTAACCTTTCTATATTTTACTTAACAGATATAGGAGGTGGAAACATTTTTAATCTCTAAAGACTTCAAATGATAAATTTTTTCGTTCAAGATTTAATCAGTTTTATCAAGGATTATATTAGAAAACAGGGTTTCTTCCACTTAGACTTCTTAGAACTGCTTCTCCCTGCCCAAAGCTGAACCTCCTAACCTTATTGATAATGATCCTCCCTGCTTTGAACGATATCAGATCCATGTAGATTGCAATTTGCTGCATAAGCGGTACCTCAGTGAAAACTGTGAGTCACTGTAAACCATGCTGAGCCATGCATGACAAGAGAGCTAAGCATAGCACCATGGCAATGAGCATACCATTGCTTGTACATCTTTACTCAGGAATTAGAAACATGTTCCTACGGAAATCATGACATAAATGATAAGTTTGGAAGCTCTCACCTGTGTTCATCAACAGCTACCCTCTATGCTGAAATCAGATGTAATGCCCGAAAGCACTCTGATTTGTGTTTTCGACACACAAAAATATATACAATATACATTTCTGATAGCTGGAGTGTATGCTACCCATCCACGCCATCACTTTTTCTACAGAGAATACCTCTCCTGCTCTAAGCAGGCTTGGATAAAGTTTCCAGAAACTCTTACACAGAAGTTAGTAGCTGGCACTGGTAAGGAAATTTTCTAGCGTATTAGGTCAGAGGTGTACATGCTTTGCTGTTTTGGGACTTGCAGTTTCCGCAACCACTTAGCAGCTGGTTTCGTAAGTAGAGGCTCACAGAAACATAGTCATGTTTATACATAATCAGTTACAGCTGATGATTGTCTTTGCACTGAGCTGAGTGTTCTAGAAGGTAGTGAATCCCCATTAGTTGAGAATGCTTGCTCCCTGGCTATTTACAAAAGACTGTCTCGGGACGTGCTGCGGGAGCCACAAATTGCACTCTGCCCCATGTAGGGAAACAGGGTGGTTAGAACAAAGCCAGGGAGAGGGCAAGTGGGATTTGTGACTTGAACTTCAAGTGACACTTGACACCCAGATGGGGCAATACTACCGAAGCATCACACTCATATTATCAGAAATCCACTTACCAATGAGTTCTCTTCAGGCTTTGAAACAAATCACGTTTGCTCTAGAGAAAAATGTATTCACTTTGAAGCACTAAGCTTCATGCTCACAATATTTAAATAAAATTTAATATTGCTCTTAAAGGAACTTTAGAAAAGTTTTAATGATTACACTATAAACTATCAACGATTCTAAAACAAATGTGTTCTACCTTCATGAACCGTCCCTGGCTCCAGGGCCTCGAATGTGTCCTCTCCGTCAATCACTGTGAGGAAGTCCTCAACCTCGGGCTGTGGCTCTCCTCCTGGCCCATCTGCTTCGAGCTGCAGGTCTTCAGCAAGGAGAAATACAGTGGTCAAGGGGAACAGTGAGAGCCCACAGCAGCAGCCAACCTAGACAGGCCCATCTGCAACCACCCCACAAGACTCCACCATTGTCCCCTCTGAAGCTAGTTTCTCACTCTGCCACTCTTGTCTGAAAGTCACTTCTGATTATGGTGTGAACTCATGGAGGACAGGCACCTCATAACGATGCTCATGCCGCATACAAAGCAGGCAGAACCATGACTAGCCAATGGAGATGCTCCTAGATATGACGAATGAGTAAGTGAATTCATTATTAATACACACATCTCTTTCATAATCCCCGAGTCAGAAAAAAAAAAAAAAAAGGTCACATCAAGCCCTTTTATTGAGAATTGTCACATTCCATGTAGCAACTGTAATTGACAACTCAAATGTTTTAATGTGGAGAGCAGCTGGTTGCCTCATAACTCACATTGCTACACCCCAGATACACATCTCCTTGTGCTCCTGGACTGACCTGGGCTTGGCTTTTTAGTTAGCAGAGGTGTGAAGTTCTTTGCTGAATTGTTTAGGATATACTGAGTGAATATGTACAGTATCCCGTTTCCATACAGCCTGGACTGGGACCCTGCCCTCAAATGACCCCACAGCAATCTGCATGGCTTCTAGCAGATGACTATTTTTAAAGACTGTCCCAGTTGAAGAGCATGAATGAGCTGGACTGGTCTGTATTTGGGAATCTGGAGTCTCAGGAAGCAGGTTCTAGGTTTAGGGTCTACACCAGTTGTTTGAGTGTAGACAAATTACCTACTCCATGCCTGATACTGCCTTCCATGAAACTGGAATAAAATTATCTATTTATATCACTGATAAGAGGATGAAAATACTTAGAAATATGCCTGGTTCACCA
Organism: Meriones unguiculatus; assembly: GCF_030254825.1. Taxonomy (NCBI): domain Eukaryota; kingdom Metazoa; phylum Chordata; class Mammalia; order Rodentia; family Muridae; genus Meriones; species Meriones unguiculatus. The sequence continues at coordinate 123,616,195 of NC_083354.1, forward strand.
TAAGTATCTAGCTGTGGTCATTAGCATTATAATTACTATAGAAACAACATGATTCTTTTTACTGCTGCTCATCTACCCCCATGACCACAGGAAGTCCTCTTTGGTTATTCTGCATCTTGTGGCATGGTGATGCCTGGTCTCACTGAGTCATATAGACCGCTTGGTGTAGAGGCTTTTATAGAAGTCGCCCATTATCTGCAGTTTTGTTTTCTGCAATTTCATTAGTCTGGGGCCAACCACAATATGAAACCTTAAAGTACCAGGAATAAACAGTTCATAAGTTTTGAAATGTGTGCAATTCCATCCTCATCTCTCTCCATCCTACCTGGGATATGAACCACCCTTCAGTCCAGGCTCTTCAACACTGTAAACTCAACCTGCCCCATTAGTCACCTAGCAACTGTGTATCATCAGATTTAGTGGCAGTTTCAGTATTTATGGTACAAGCACCCTTACTTAATTTAACAGCTCCAAAGACAATAGTGATGTTGGCTATGCCAAGGAATAATACCCAAACCATGTTTTTTATAATTGATTTTTTAAAAGAAAGAAAAGACATGTGAAGTAGCTATAAAATCTTCATATTGAGAAAAAAATGATGCTAACTTTGCTATTGTAGCTTTAACAGCAGAAGTTACAGCCAGGGTATATGGTAAAGATGAGGGGGCAGGGTCCAGTCATAGGGCAGGGTTCCGTACTTTTTTGTTCTCACAGATTCCAACAGTTCTCAGAGAGTTGTAGGAGGACGCACGGGATCTGCTTTCCATATCTTCACCACCGCCTGCTCTAGAGTTTCTCCTTCTTTCAAATCCGCTACTTACCAAATCCCATTGTACTGGGGACCGTGTGGCTCTCAACCGAGCACAATCCTCTCTCCTTCTCCCTTCATGCCCTCTAGAGCACTTTCTGACTTGCATCACCAGCAGTCGGCACCGCTGTTCAATGGACATGCCATCGTTCCCAGCAGAGACACCAATGCAAGCACTGTCCAGTGGCTTTGAGTCTACTGCTCAGCCAGTGTCAGCCAGGCATGAGGAAAGGAGAACACATTCTGGGGCCCACCACACTAGGTACTGCCAACCCTCTGTGCTGTCGCTCTTATCCCAGACGGCTCATGCCACCATCCAACTCTGAAAGACGAGGGACTTCGCTCAAAGCCACACAGCTAATACATGGCAGATGTGGGATAGCAATGAAGTTCATGACAGTAGGCACAAGGAGGCCATGCTCAGTGTGATGAGATGTAAAGACGGGAGAGGAATGAGAAACACATCCAAGCAGATGATACAGCAGATCACATACGATGGAACTATTACGAGACAGTCAGCTGTGCTTTGTGAAAAGGCATAACGGAGAAGGCCACGTGTGATGCAGAATAGAGAAGATATAACAGAAACCGACCTAGACGGATGTCACTGAAGGACCATGGCAAGGGGCAACAGACATAGCTAAAGGCACAAGAGTCAGAACACATGTTAAAAACAACTCAGACAGGGCTTACTGCTTAGAAGAGCGAAGAAATCATAGCAAGCTGGGGAGATTTTAGCTTGCGCCCCTACACACCTGGCATACTCATTAACGGAAGCATGAAAAGCTCCAGCAGGAGCTAACGGGGAAGGGCTAATGAGAGCCGTGAGACTGCCCTGGGAAGGAGGAAAGCCTGTGCTGGGCACAGCTGCCGGCTGAGTCACCAATGGCTCAGTTACACCCAGATGGAGCTGTAACTGGGTACCACAAGGGCAAGCCTTTGGAGTCACCTACAGGAGTAACCACACATAACTGATGTCTGAACCCACGTGTAATGGTCCATGGAGAAAGCCTCTCTAAGGACATAAAACAGAACCAAGAGAGCGAGGCAGGGAACATGGCTCTCAGATAAGATTCTTTCCTCTTCCGGTTCACTGTTCAGCACACACCTTAGATACGGGGCTGTTCTGACAAGCGCCCGCGGCTGTACCTTTCCACTCTTCCACACCCACCCTTGCACTCATCTGCACCCACCCACTGACCTTCTTGTGCCATCCTGACTTCATATTTGGTCTCTCTCTGCTGCACGCAGGTGTAGAGGATGACTCTCACGGATGGAGGACAACTCCAAGACACACAGCCAGAGACAAGCCACTCCACGCCTACTCTCCCATTTATTCTGCCTTGAATTATTTATCTTCACTTAGTCCTATGGTTTTTAAATTAAATATGTCCATAAAGCTCCTTCACAGTGAGGTGGGATTTTGGAAAGTATGTCCAGTGCCGCCCCTCCCCCCAGAAATAATAGATGGTCCATAATTACTTGGAATGTAAATAGAGAAACCCAACTGCTTTAGTATCTTATGCAAAACAGAATTGAATTCATACCATGTTCTGTGTATAATGATTCCTGGAGAAGGGACTGAATTTGTTCTTTTGCTTCATCTTCAACATTCTGGACTTCTAAAATAATTACAAAGCATAAATAAATCAAATAACACCCAAGTATTAATGGGAAATTCCAATACTTAAATATGGCATTTGCACACATATTAAAATGACTGCATCTGGCTGAGATGCTCTGCATTTTTTTCTATCCATATGCCACTAACTCCCCTACATTGGTGACCATACTAGATACTTAAAATTGGCCTTATTTTCTCAGTAGGTGTAAACATCAAGAGACTTTCAAAAGACTTTCAAAGAAAGAAACTAATTCAGGCATACATTTTTCTTTTAAAAGGAACTTTCTCTAAGAGCAAATGCTTTTAGTTTCTAATTAATATTCTCATTCATGTTAGAAGCAAGCAAGGACAAGCTTTCCATAAAGAGGGGTGCTGGAAACGACCAAACACAATACACATGAAGCAATGTGACTAACTCCTGAGCTCCTGACAGGAGGCGGGGCACCACTACAGGAGCGAGGACCAGAAAAGGTGGGATTGGCCAATTCACAAATGAGTACCCTGTCCGCTTCAGAAAATTGTATCTGAAAGCCAGATCCCCAGGCTCCAATAATAAGTGGACATGAACGATGAAATTCTGACAACACCATAGTCCTTATCAGAATATAAGGTGGCAATACCCCCAACATTATACAATAAGCCGTTTCTACAATGACCCTGTTGCCAGTTTGCTGAGTAACTGTGCTACACCACCTCCTGTATCATCAGGGCAGCAAGTGAGATAATGCTGATGACAGCGGTTACAAAGCACAGAGCTTCAGAGACAGACAGAACAAATTCAACGTTCAGGCAGGGGACAAGCTTAACACATTATGCTAATCACTTAATAAGAGTCTTCCAAAGCATAAAGATGTTTTGTTTCACTAGTGATCCAGATGGATGTCCTGATAAAATCATACAGGCCCCTAATCTCTATTCTTCCGTCCCTGTCCCCAGTGTTTGTGACACCCTCTTCATTGGACCATTCCACAGGTGCTGAGCAAAGCATCCGATGTGATCACCTGAAAATTTCTAGCCGGGGCATGGGGAGGGCTCTGTTCTTACGCTCGGCTCCTTACTGATTCCGAGAGCTGTTGGCTGAGGACTGCAAATGGGGTCCTCCTGCACTTTTCCAGACTCATCTGTACCCTGCACTCGTTCTGAGCTAGGTGCCACTCTACTTGGCAGGCTACACATCTTTCTCCTCCTGGGGAGATGGTGCAGAGCCAGAAGCTGGATTACAAGAAGCCAAAGAGCGAACAGACAATAGAGTGAAAAGGTAAGTCTACGTAGTGTGTTCCTTCAGAAGTTACTACAGTGAAGAGGGGTCGGGCAGCTGGCGGTTAGGAGGGCAGCAAAGGCTTTATTTTAATGTGTGTTAGGAGAGATGAGGAGCGACATTTGTAAAGCAGGTGGGAGGAGCCAGAGAAGGAACAACGATCCAGAGCAGCAGCAAGAGAAGAGCTGAGAGAGCAGAACGCAATTGGAAAAAGACGCTGCCAAGACCTTGAGATAAATGAGGGCTAACCCTAAAGCAGCAGGATCAGGGGCTTACAGCCACGTGCGGAGGAGGAGAACAAAAAGGGAAAACGGGAAGCACCCGGCACAGCTCACATTCCCGCACTAGCTTAAAAACTAGACTTTTGAAAATTACAAATGTATTTATTTGGTGCCAAGTAAAATATTCAGTGTTACATTCAAATATTTAAACTAAAAACCTTTTTTAGAAAGTCAGTATAGATTCTGGAGCCATATACCAATTCCACAGGCATGGGAGGGAGACAGTAAAACCTCCTTGGGTTCTGAAATGAACACATAATAAAACTTGGACTTATGTATTGTTCCTTGAAAGGATGAAGCAAAGAAAATCAAATAGCGTTTATTATTCACCAGCACAATTTAGGTCATGTGTTTTTTCCAATAAAGTGTCATATCTAGAACCTCCAATAGGTGGCGGAAGGAGACCAATTTCTGATGGTACGGAAGCTACTATTCCATAATTACGTCACAAGCAGAAAGTAGTGGTAACAGATTAGAATTTTATGTGCCGATTTATTAAGTCAAAGTCCCTTTATGGAAAAAACATGACTTGAAGTATGAAGCCACGGGAACAGAAACAACACGACCAGGAGGTCTGCGGGGCCGTTATATAAAAAAGATGGGAGCTCTTTATTCCGGCTGGAATCGTTCACGCGGCAATGGGCAGGCTGCGTGTGCTCTGCGTCTGTTTTTCCTCTGGGTGTAATACAAACGGTAAGAGAGTGCAGGAATTGGAGTCAGGACACATTTGGCTTCGGCTGTTCCTGACTGCATGCTCTCGGGCAATGCACGACCATTTGTGGCTCAGAACCTCGACTACGTAAATGAAAACAACCCTGCACACATAAGGCCACCACAGGATCGTTTATTATGACTTTGGGAAAGAAGAAACGGGGGCTTGTTTTAGAAACAACGTGAACAAGTGGGTGAGACACGACGGCTTACTGCACAGAAACCTGCAGGCCAGGCAGCCGTGCGGAGTCTCTGGGGACACTTACCTGGCCCCTCAGCCGCTTGCTCCTCCAGCTCGGCCCGTGGCTCTGCCTCTTCTGGTGAAAATGTCCTCTCTGGAGAAGATCTTTCTTTAAGTCCTGCATTTTTTTTATTCACAGGGTTAACTGACGCTTCTTTAGAAGTCATTTTTACATTTTAAAATCAGGAAAAACAATTTTCGAACATTTGGTTGGTGGTGCAAGGAACGCATACTTTCCAATACAGGTGCTTAAATATGAAGAAAGATTTCTCTTTCACCTTGGAGGGTCTTCAGTGTATCTAAGACTTTTTTTTTTTAAAGGACATTCCTGGACTTTTACAATATATAACCACTTCTAGCCTTGTCAAAAGAAGTTCAGTGTGAGTCCCAGCTCCACCACTTAAAAGGATGAGTAACTCCTAAGCCTGAGCTCAGCGCCCAGCAGGAAAAAACCCAAGACACTCAGAATTTGGGCTGTGCATAGGCCAGACTTAATTCACATGTAATGTTGGCGTCTTCTGGGAATACTAGAGTGTTAAATAAATCACACCCAACTCACTACCTACAATCTTCTCAAAGCACCACCTAAAAGCAAGCATGTTATTTTTCTGGAGCTAAAAAGTATCAAAAGTCCCTGTTTAAAACATAAGAAAAGCCAGGGAGTGGTGGCCTTTAATCCCAGCATTCAGAAGGCAGAGGCAGGTGGACCTCTGTAAGTTCAAGGCCAGCCTGCTCTACAGAGTGAGTTCCAGGACAGACAGGGCTACACAGAGAAACCCTGTCTCCCAAAACAAATAATAATAATAACAAATAAAATAAGACGGAGCAACAAGTTGACATGAAAACTGATTTAAACTCACAAAAACACCAACTTAGTGCTTTGCTGCCTTACATGTGGGACATTAAACGAATCCCTAATTAAACGCAGCTGTTTAGGATACAAAGGCATGACCAAGAGTCCATATCTGTTAGCTGAGCCCTGGGCCTCTCTGCCCTCACTGACAACGGGGCAAGGGTGGCCACCCGGATGGTGTGTGCACTCTGGTCCTCCGTGAAGGGTCAAGCCAGCACTGGCACGGTGTGAGGTTAAGTTTCCCTTATCTCAACTCTTTGCCTGTTCTCTTATTCTCGTTTCTGCCAGGCGCCGCTTCTGTAATCTTACAGAGACACTTCAAACGCAACACACAGGACCAGCTGTCTTCTCTTTCCTCAGTTCCAACACTCTGCACACACCACCACACACAGCTGCGCTCTGCACGGCAGTGCACTCTAACTCTAGAACAGATTTCAAACCAGTTCACCTTCTGAGCATGTGGGTAAGGGTGAAAACCAACACCTCACATCTACTTGAAACATAGGGTGACAACTACAGTGCTCTTTCTCACTGACATAACCCACTCTTTTACCTCTCCACTGACTGTCGGTCAGGAACCATCAATGAATAAGTTGTGCTAAAGCCAATGAGGAAAAACTTAAAAGATTTCGTACACTCATGGAATTTGTCTTTGCATTCAGTACTTCAGCCAACTGCTGGCCACAGGCATGGCCACAGAAAGGCCTGCTGTTAGAGCATGCAGTGGTGTCCACTCCACCAGCCCACTGCTGCAGAGGCCCACTGCAGGCCCAGGGCTTCTTAAATACAGCTGGTGGGCACAGGGATGCGGGGAAAAAAATGAGGACTGCATCAGTCTTGCTGTTAATATTTGCAAGAGACGCCTCTCTGCCACAGTGTCCACCACTTCTGTATTGCGGGTCTAGTTTCCCCGGGGCAGTTGGTTTGTGTCTGGTGTCCTGGAATAATTACATTCTCAGAAGTGTCTCTGTGTGAATGAAAGGTTACAGCTTCGCCCTTCAATAACATATACTCCACTGGCTTACCAACTTGTGAATTCAGCAATAAAAGAGTCCCCACAAATGGCAGATTCATCTGCCTGAAATCCCATTTCATTTGAAAAAGAAATAAACGCAGCTGATGTTTAAAAGCTACCAGTGTAAGTTTTCAGACACAGTAGCCAAAGAGCCAGCGTTCTGCAACTCAATGAGGAGTCATTCGTCATTACAATCCAAAGAATTTTTTTTTAATGGAAAAAGTAACAAGAGGAAGAAAAAGCATCCAACAGGGGAAAATACTACACAGCTTCATTTCCCCCAAAACTATCAGTCAAATAACGCACTTAGGAACCACTGCTCAGCAGGATAGCCAGAGGTGACATCAGCACAAATAAGCTTTATTATAAGCTTCAAGCAGTAAAAGATCATATTTATACATCTCCTTTGCTGGGCCCCTACCAACTTTTAACCTTTAACAAAACAAGCCGTGCTGAAATGGCTATAATAAATAAATGGCTTTAATCTATGGAGAAGCACTGGCCTGGACACTTCTGCTTCACAAAACCAGAAACATAAATAACACATGGTCAACTGAGACTCAAAGGAAAGGGTTCTTGTTTGTTTCTGTTAAGGCTTGATTCATTTAGTAAGAAGTACAAAGGACAAAGGGTTAGGAGTGGATTTTGAAATGAGCATTTAAAGTTACGTTATGAAATGTAATGTGTTTTAATGTGTTTGTTGTCTAGTCCCTGCGGCTATTTATAACAAAACCATAATCACACTGGCCTGAGTGAGACTTTTTTTTTTAACCACCTAACTTAACATGTAGAGCAGATCAGGCTGGCTTGCTCTCAGCCCGCATCTTAGCCTCAGACAGAAACCCAGCCGCCAGGGGCAAGCCTCTTCCAGACAGGATGCCCAGAAGCAGAAGGACCACTGCCTGCTCTGCTCGGGAGTCTTGAGGAATTCTTCCAGCGAGGCTGCACTCGACTGCAGCTGCTCACTGTCACTACAGAGGAGGTTTGCATGTTGCCAGGCTACAGCGATGGTCGGGTAGAATACAGAACAAAACAAAAAACAATTTCCTCACAACACCTTCATTTTTGTCCTGCAAATTCATTAGACAAATTAGGAAACTTTTTAAAATTTTGCATTTATGAATAGCTGTTCCTTTCGTTTTAATTAAAAATTCAAGAAGCCACCAAAAGTAAATGGAGCCAGCATTTAAACCATTCACAGCACCTTTGAACATTGGAGACAATTTTCCAGGGCCCACTATTAACTCCTTTACTTTATTCACTGCTACCCTACACTACCTGATCAGAATGAAGGTGAAACAAGACATTTATCTCAATAAATGTGACAGGGCAGGTCCACGAGCTATACTGCAAACCTCTGGCAACAGAAGAGCAATCTTAGAAGCCTGAGTCAATGGTGCAAGAAAGGAAGGCTGGGCTTAAACACAAAAATGCCCTAGCATACTACATCTCTTCTGTGCAAGAGCACGGAATCACCTTTTCTAGGACCTGCACTGTTCCTCACTGTCCAGATGAGCGGACTTAGGACTTCCAAGATACCAAACACCAAAGATGCTCAATTCCCTTCTAAGGAATAGGGTACTGCTTATAATCACTTATGCTCTTCCTCCTACATACTTCCATCATCTATAGAATAGAAATTCTACATAAATTAAAAATGTATTTTAAAGAATTATTTGGCCTTCAGGGTACTAATACTATGGTGTAGAGGCTGAGGATATTTTTGATCTTACCTCTCCAGGTTTCTCTGGCTACTGTTGTGATGAGTTGGTACCGAGACAGTAGCTGCTCTCCGTGCATATGGCCTAACAATATAAATCAATACACCCCCAAGAAAAAGGCTAACAAGCACATGAAACCCGACAGACATTCCAGGAACCCGATACACCAAAATGGCATATATGCTAATCAGCCATGCCAAATCTTCTTGTTGGTCCTGCCTTGTATAATCAGTAGATAGAGATTTTATTAAGTACACCAACAGTTTGAGAACTAGGCAAGGTTCTGAGGTCACCAGAAATAAAGGCCATCCCTTGGTAATGTAGGACCTCTTTATTCAAGGGATCTACCAGATCTAGGCTACACAAAATTCAGAAAGAGAAAATGTATGTCACTAAACAAATACGACAAAAAGGTTCCTAAGGGCCTGGATTTGGAACCAGCGAAGAGACTCCACAAGGACCACACAAAAAACTAAACAGGGTGCAAGCACCCATGTGTGGATGACCACTGGTGCCTGAATTAAGTGGGATGCATTTGGACCTCACCTCTAGCAACTGGCCCCAATAACATTTTTGGTTTCCTCCAAGAAAGAAAGCGGGGGTAGGAAGAGGGAAATGGCATCCCTTAAGATTTTTAAAGACAGATCACTTAAACCCAGTAAAACTGTGTGTAGGGGTTGGGGGTGCATCAATTTTCTTTTTCATTTATTCAAAAGCCAAATCTTCTGCACACCCCTACACACGTAGCAAAAGGAACAGCTAAAACTTGCAGGCACTGAAGATTTCTCTTTTAAAGAGCTAACATTCCTCCCTTCTAAAAGTCTCCAATTGCATTAAAAGACCTAAAAGGTTTCAGCTTATTTACTGTGCAGAGAGCAAACACTGGCTATATAGACCGGTGGCTACTGGCCAGGTACTGCGAAGATGAAGCAGGGGTGGGGCATGGCGGCTGTGGCATGGTTCCCAGCCACCCAGGTGAGCCAAATACGTGTGTACCAGCTGCTGCCCCCCACAAGGGTGTTCTCGGGAGGGGGGAACATCCACAGAAGTGTTACCTGTACTTTGTCTTTCTGCCTCAGCTTCATTACTACCCAGCGTTTCCCTTTGGGCACTCTGCCCACCTCAGGGCCTGACTTCCTGAAATCAGGCTCCATCAATTCAGTGGCACACTGCAGATTCTCAGGGGTGTGTGCTGAGCGAGTCATTGAGTGAGACATACTGCTTCGGCACGTGGGTGTTCGGAAAATACCACTATCACGAATAACAAACCTTACAAACGTAAACCTCTCGCAGAAACTGATTTCTATGAAAAAAAAAATGAGGCAAATAAAAACTGAAAATGTAGCTTATGTGGTTATATCCTTTGCCAAATGAAAGGAGAGGACCTGGAACCACCGTTTACCACCGAGAACTTTTTTTTTCCTTAGATTCTTCATGAGGGCTGGGGTGCCAGTAACACACCCATCAGTTCAGGAGGTTAAGGTTAGATCAAGAGGATAAAAGAGCAAGCCCAGCCTGACGTACAGGGAGGGGACAGGTGGCCTTCAGGGCAACTCAGTGAGATTCCGTCTCAAAATAAAAACAAAAGGAGTTGAGGATTAGCCTTTGTCAAGCTTGAGTAAGGCCTGCATTCAATCCCCCATGTCTTGAAAAAAAGAAAAAAGGTTTGGTGAAAAATACATATGCCATACAGTACTCATCCTTCATCTTCCTAAGAATAAAAATGTTCTCTTCGGTAGGCCTGGAAGAAATGCCAAACTCACTGCAAAGCAAACCTGGTCAAGGGTCAGGATGAGATCTCTGTCCCATGGCTTTTTACATGAGATATCCATTCTGGTCAGTCCTGTCCAACTTTCCGTACTGAAGCAGAGGCAAAGAAGGAAGGAGGCAAGAACTGGAAACCAACCCAGAGCCTGCCAGCTCGGATGGGAGTACAGCGGAAGGGAGGTTTGGAATCATCCGCTGCTTCCCCCAGGGAAAGGAATTTCCTTCCAGGGAACCAGCGTTCCTTCACACACCCTGTTAACAGGGGACACGGCACACAGCACGGGTCTCATCAACGGAAGCAACCCTAGCCCGCATCCATATGGTTCCACCTGACCAGGAATACATGACCCCGTCTGAGGAGAAAAACAACATTCAGGAAGGGCCCAGAGATGAGCACAGAGGCCCAAGGTTTTAGGAGAGATCTAGAACCACCACCCAACCTCGTTCTCCTGGACCTCACAACGTAGACATCAAAGCTGCCTACGAACTGGAATGGACTTATCACACATAACCGAGAGAATCCAGGAGGACATCCCTAAGTAAGGGCAAATACCCAATCACGGCTCCGCTTCCCGAAGACCTATCTCGGACAGCCATGGTAACACAGTAACTGACACACGCCTAGCCAGTGATTGAATACGTTTTCACTGACAACACCTAAAGAATATAAAGTTGTCTGGTGAAAAAACAAACAAACAAACAAACAAACAAAACTGTGTTCTGGGTACAAAACTTAGATTTCATGAAGACGTGAAGGACTGAGAACCCGGGCCCTTTCCTCACAATCTGTCCACAGAAGGAGCAGCGGAGAGATTCCCTGGGTCCCTTACCATCGGTGTCCTGCGGAGGAAACGGACTGAGGAGCCAAGGGTGCTGCCAGCTCACACATGCGCAGTCCTCACCGGTTCTCGCGGCCGCTCTGGCACAGGTATCACAACCAACCAGCCGATGAGGAAAACTAACTCTGCCAACTTGTACGTCATGGTGCAATAATTCACTGCACCAATTGTGAGAATGCTTCCCATCAGCATTAGCAGATGACGAAAGGAGGCGAGAAGACCTACCCAGCCTGGAAAATGACTACAGACCACTTAAAATAATAAAAAGCGTACTTGTTTATTCCCTTTCTATCACTCACCAGAAACACCACAAGCACTCTCCCCCCCCCCCACAGGAATCACAAGTACAAAGTTAGCTAAAAACCTGGGGAGCAAAGCAGGTTCTAGCACAGCGTGGTCCCTGTGCACCTCTAGAATTCACTCCGCTCTGCAGAGGAACACAGCAGCTACGCTGACTCATTTGTGTCTAATTAGACAAGGTAAAGCAGCCACAAAGCAAAACTGAAGAAACCGATTCCAAGTGACGTTAAACACAAGGAAATTCACAGAGGACACTATCAGCGAGGAGAGTTGAACGCTATCAGCCAACAAAGGAAAAACAGTTGATGAATGCCGTCTGCATTTTAGGGGGAAAATTCTTAGAAAAACTGACGGGCTTGAAACTATTTTTATAAGGTCATTTTTAAGGATATCAAATGCAATTGATCTCTAGGGTTTAAATGCAGCTAATGCAATAATCATTTTTAATTTATAGCATTATCTCTGAAAATGTAAAATGTTAGAGGTGTGATAAGAACTTACACATTTAGTTTTGATTTTTCAAATGTTTACACAAAACTCTTGATTGCCAGCCACATAGCATCATAGACCGTGTTTAGCTGATTTCTTTCTAGGGTAGTCTTAGGATTTAATTATATCCTCAGACAGAAACATGATGAAAAGCAATTACCAGATAAATAAAAGGAAGTAAATCTAAGAACAGGACAGGATTTTAAACCTCAATCACCATCAAGGTTTATCTTGATTTTAAGTGAACTCTGGGTGCTAATACATTGGACCAGATGGGAGCAGCAGGAAAATCCAGTTTAACCATTTGTACCCTGGAGAGAAAGGGAGAATAAACCAAGTAAACATTCACAAATGCTCCCAAAGAAGTGAAGCACTTAGAAACAGTAACATTGCAGAATTTCTGCTGGCTGCGTGCTGAGCTACATCGGCTGTGACCTCCCCTGGCTTGTGAGCTCCTTCAATTCTAGAGTGCTGCTGTTCAAAGAAAGAAGTTTTCTAGTCCTAAAAAAAAGCTTACAGCAACTTCCGGAAACACAGTAATGCTCACCTGCTTACGCTGGTCCTGTTCCTAAAACCTTCTCATTGCCTAGAATTTAACATTTCCATACTTGACACCGCCTTGCCACTGAACTTCAAAACCAAGGAAAAATTAATATTTTCGTATTAATAAATAAAATTAATATTTAATGCCTCCACTAAATGCTTTGCCCTTCTCTGTTAGGTGAGTGGAAGTCACTTACAGAAACACAATGAATTTCTTTCAGGTATTTTTTTTTTTATTAAATTATGTACCTTGCAGAAAGATCTAGCACCAGAATACATGTTGAAGACACTCTGTTATACATGGTAGATTTCCTGTTTCACTCATCCTCGAAAGTGTCCCCAAAACCCCTTTTGTGGTGAGTAGGTCAAAACACTTTCTGTCACTCACTCATGGCCCACCCCAAACCGCTGTTCAAAGACCCAAGTGGTTTAAAAAGCATGTTTAACCGAATCTCCCAGAGAGCTTTTTCCACCAGAACCCTCCAGAAAACTCAAACAATGAGTCCCAGGCCTGTTGGGAATCTCCTTGTGTAGCATGTGGTTGTATGTTGCAAGGAATAAAATGGGCCAATCAGCAGGGCCACGATTTTGGAAAGTGAATGAGGAAGAATCTCTCATCACAGATAAGAACTGGGGTAGCCATCAATATGAAGCCACAGACGGAGCCACAGACCCCTGGTTTTGTGTGTGTGTAGTTTGGTGTTTGATGTAAACAAAATTAAAACAAAACAGAAACAAGAACACGAGATCCTGACTAACCAACACAGGGAATCATGTCACCACAGTCTATAATTTCTTTGGGCCTGAGAATATAATAGAATAATATTTTTCGCCCAAGAACATCATCGAGATCTTAGTGTATGACCAAAGTCCTTTGATGATTTCCTTGTATGAGCTGGGACTTCTCAGTTTAGAGCTGAGTTTATAAGCAGCAAAAGCTGCTGGCTTTAAAAAACAGCAGCAACAACAACAACAAAAGTTTGTTAAGAAATATATTTAACACTCATATCTGTTTTTAGTACTTTTTAACTAAGCCAAAAAAATTCTATTTCCAAGTTCTTCACAGAAAAAGTACAAATTAGTTTTTAAAATTAAAATCTTCCGATAACATGTTTTTATTCTATTACCAAGTTGCTTTTGTTTTTGTTTTTTTGTTTGTTTGTTTGCTTGTTTGTTTTGATTGAGACATAGCCCAGGCTGGCCTCCCTATGTAGCCAAAGATGACTTCAAACTTCTGATCCTCTTGCCTGCATCACCCCAGTGTTAGAATTACAGGCATGAGACACCACATCTGGCTCAGTTTATTTTTTTTTTTGGTGTTTTTTTGTATTATTATTATTTTTTTTAGTCAATATGCAATCTAAAGATAGACTTAAGCATTATGCACAGACCAGTACACACCATTTGTAGAACTGTCTCTCTTGTTAAGGTTTCCTTTATTAATTGTCTATGATGAGCTAAAAACTTTGAGCTCAAATTTGCAGTTCTTTGGAATTGGTAATTGATACAAACATGAGAATATATGTCATCTAACCAGGACTGCAAACTAGCATACCATAAAAGTACTGCAGTGAAGCCAAAGCCTTTCGATGACTCAGAGTCTATAAAGCTAGCACTACATTTGGAAATGCTCTCCTAGATAAAACTTTAATTCTTGACAACACACAGAACTCGAATGCTGTCTCCAGTATGGGGTAAACAGGGCTTTCTGGTTTTGTTGTTTTTGTCCTTGTCCTTGTTGTTTTTCTGTATTAGAAGGAAGGGGTAAAAACAGGAAGATAGATAGAAAAGGGAGGGGCAACTGAGGAGGTCCAAGGGGACAGGAAGGTGAGAGAGGAGCTGTAAGGCTGGGAGAGTTGGACCTTGACAGAAAATGGGAGAGATGGAGGTAGATGGGAAAAAAAACTTGGAAGGAGCTTAAAGGGGAAAAGGCCTAACGAATGAGGAAGGAGGGGCTCCACAGAGGAGCCGGGAGTTGGGGAGAGCCAGGTAAGAGAAGCAGGAAAGAAATAGAAAGGGAAGGCCCTACATAGCTGAGGACCTCGCTGCACAGAAATACCGCTCAGATCTCCAGATTCTTTCTTCCTTACTCCAACGGCAGTATTTAATACATTGATAAAACCATTACAACTCATATTATACACATATTTAATCTGAATACATGGTCAATGTAGCAATAAAAATAGAAGTTGTTACATTAGTTGCAAAGTTTCATTTCTTTACACTTAGAAGCATGATGACGAATACTTGTTTCGCAGAATTTGCTTACTGAGCACCAAAAAACACATTCAGAGGCTAACATGTATCATCCTCCTGAGTCAGAGCAAACCCAGATTTTTCTCTGCTGTTCAGCAGCAAACTGGAGTCAAGCCTGGCTCCCATGGCTGGGTGGTGATGACAGGCCTTCAGTTCTTTCTCTTCTGGTTATTTTCCTTTGCTATGTGAGCATGCCCGGAAGAGCTTCTTCCTTTCCTGTCACCTCTGTCTCTGGAAGCCACTTTACTAGGAACAGCCTTCTCCTCGGTTGCTTTTTTCCAGTTTTCCTTGGACTTGGCACTTTTGTCGGGGTTGGCTTTCTCCTTTTCTCTGTCTTTCTTACTTCCAGGAGATGCTTTCTGAGATGTGTCTGAGTCAGTCTTCTTCTTCCCCTTCCTTGCATCCTCCTCCTCCTTCTTTCCCCTTTTTCTCTCTTCAGCCTTTCGAGGCACAGCTTTCTCTCTCTCCTTTTTGAGCTCTTCTTTGGTGGGTTCTTTAGCTTTCAGGTTTTCCAATCAAAGGAGAAAATGTTTACTGACCATACCTCTTAAATCACAGAAGGGTGGCTTAGAGGTAAAGTACTGCCTTGTCCCCACCCACCCTACCCACTGGAATGTTCTCATTCACAAGTTAGTCTACCAGTTCAAATGTAGAGAAAGACATATAAACCTCTATAAAATATTAGCTATGAAAGAAATTTTTGGACTATCTTATCTTATTTTTTCCAGTTTAAAATACGGTCTGACTTGCATTAACACTGGCAGACATGCAACATTAACAAGGTGAAACTACCCATAAGGGCAGTGAAGGGTTAACTAACTATGATGTCACAAGGAATGCCAGCAATGTGAGGACAAACTTGAGCTTATTTTTATACAAAGATAATTACAAACTTTCAGCTTAAACAAAGCATCATGTCCTTAACAGTTATGTTTACAGGCCTTGAGAAAAGAAATGCAAAAATAAGTTAAATATCATTTAATTCTTGGCAGCACACACACAAAAAAATCCACATATTAAAAAATTGTAAAATTTGTTATTTGTAACATTTGTAATGGTATGCTCACAGTCAACATCATAAAATCAATATTCCTTTCTTTAAGTACATTTCTGTGTTAATTTATAGAAAGCCACACAGGTCAATGTACACACCCTCCAGACTCTTAGGGAGAGAGACAGCAATTGAATGAAGAGTATAGCTATTTCCAAGTCTCAGATAGAATACTGTTTTCACATTACCTTTTATAACATTTAACTGAGCAGCTAGCAAAAGCTTCATATGTCACGTCCTGCTCTCATTTGAGAATTATAAAGATTCTTGCTGTATAGTGCAGGATTTAGGCAGTCAAAAATAAAATGAAAAATCTAAACAATAAAACATGAGAGATGTTTGCCCCAACAAAATTTACCTAAAATTCATATAACACAAAGGGCATTCAAGGTGAACTCGGTGTTCACTGAAGACACTGCTTCTCTAAAGCAGTCTGTTTAGAGTTTCATTAACAAAAAATTCATTGAACCTCTGTAAACACATAGATTCAAACTCATTCAGAACCCACCTGCAAGCCTGCGCCTCACTTTAAGGTTGCTCACTAACCAACAGAAAATGGCAAAACCGTGAAACGTTTGCACACTGCTGTCACGCGTTAGTCTGCACTGTATTTTTTTTTAAATTGTACCTTTAATGCTTAAAATGATTTAACAGATCAGGAGGTGTGATTATAATTTATTGGCAATTTAGTTCAACGTGGGTTACATAAAATGGTAAGAAATTATTTTCTTCTTGGAAATTATTTTGATGGGACACGAGTTAGAAATTAAAATTTTCTCATCCTAAAGCTGAAAATGCAATTAAAAATCCTGCATATCCCTGAGCAAGTCTTACATATTAATGGCTTGA
Source organism: Meriones unguiculatus (assembly GCF_030254825.1). Taxonomy (NCBI): domain Eukaryota; kingdom Metazoa; phylum Chordata; class Mammalia; order Rodentia; family Muridae; genus Meriones; species Meriones unguiculatus. The sequence continues at coordinate 123,632,801 of NC_083354.1, forward strand.
ACATATACAAATGTACAAATATTCCTAGCACTTGCATACACACATACACACACACAAAAAAACTGTTCCAAGGTTTTTAAAGAAAACCATGCATGCCTTCCATGCCCCTCTCCCTAAAAGAACATCAATGGTTATATGTAAGGATACACAGGCAGTAATAATGCAATGTTAGTCTACATAGACTATCACAAAGGTACAGCAATTTTAATGCACTAGACTATCAAACACAGCAAATTCAAACCAACAATTCAGTGCTTTAGGTTATAAACCTAACTTTTAGTGTTAGATCACACTAGATTTTATTGCACTTTAGGACAATATCCTCACAGCTTTGGGAGAAATGAAATCAATTGCTAGTAGATTCTCTATTGTACAGTAATTTAAAAAAACTCAGACAAAGAAGGGTATAAGGCAGCAAGGTAACATGTACATATTTAAATTTAGCAAATGGAGTCAGCTATGTTGATAAACTCTTAATCAACAAGCTGTTAGAAAGATCTGGTAACATGAAAAGGAAATTAATTAAAATTACAGGCTAGCTAGAAGAGGCAAAAGCCTTCAATTTAGTCTTCAAAAAGCTACTCATAACACAAAGTGAGCCCAAATGAAAAAGCGGTATTATTAACCGAGGCAGCATTTCCATTAGAAACGTCATGCACCATCAAGCATGGACTTGATTCACCAGGGGCTGCTTGACAAAATAGAAGATAATACCTTTAGCCTTAGTTTTCCTCTTGGCTAAACCACCAGGTCCTTCTGTTGGTATTTACAAGACAAAAAGAGGTTATGAAGACAAACTGTTGAGGAATTTAAAATTCAGTACTTATTTTTTTTTTTAAATTCAGTACTTATAAACTAACTTAAACTGATGTCTCTATGACATAAATTAAAGTGCTTAAGTTCACCATTCAAAGGACAGTAAACAAACATCAGTCATAAACATAATCTTAAGACTTCAACAAAGACAGTCTTAAGAGGACTCCATTATAACTAACCTACAGAGCCAGTCAGCATCATAATTTGCATTAGATCTTCAAGACTCTGGCTTTGCCACTGCCAGGACCCCTCTTTCTGCAGGCAGTAGACGTCTCAAGCCAAAGACCATCCATGTAAAGGCCCTCGTTACCATGTTGCATCACACTGCTGACCACAACAGCTATTCTGATAGAATTTTACTCTTCGAAAAAGCATTGTTTTTCTCTGTCATTTCACATTTAGTGTTTTAAAGTTACATAAGCAAACACTACATTATTAGGTGAGTCATATTTGCTCACTGCTCTAAAAGTTCTGCAGCCCTTTTGTACTTCCCCTCTTGAAAAATCAATTTTCCGATAACAGGTTTCTTTTTGACCCTGTAACAAACATCAATACCATATGCTTTCGGCATACTCTTTTCCAACAGGGATGTACTTACATCTCATTCAATTGATTTTCCTTTTCTATTTCCCACTTATATAAATGTTATTTTATATTCACATATTGGCAAGCTTTCTAATGTGGCATTATAAGCTGCTAATCCAGTTCTTGGGTGTATCAGGTAGTAGACACCGGTCTTACCATGGAAAGGGAAGGGATTTACAACTGATTACCCATCAGCTAAACCAGGGGGGTAACAAACAGAAACCCTAAGCCGGAGGTTTAACCATACTACAAACTACAATACAATGTTACTTAGAAAACAAAAACATTGTTTCCCCACACTCCAGTCACAACCCCACTTCAGGAATGAGGTGTTCTTGTGTTGGTTTTGTTGTTCACATAATCCGCTCTTAACTTCCTCCACTTTCTTTACTTGTGAGACAGCCCATCTGAAAACGGTCATTTATTACAGTTAAAATGTTTTGATCATCCTTCTGGAGAGGCAAAGTCTGAGAATGCCGTGCCATTGACTGCATTCAAAGGAAAAAGAAAGGAGGGAGGAGGGGAGAGGAGAATGGTTCCCTAATTGCTCTCTGTGGCTGTTTCTGTACAATTACCTGAAATACACAGGAGACCCAACAACAGCATCAGAAGAACAATCACTTTCCAAAGGCAAAGCCTGACTCCTTTAAAATACAACCAATAACAGTACTCCACTATGTAAGAAACACTGTCAGAGAGCACTGCCTAACAAGTTTAGTTAATTCACAATAAAATACCAAAGCTACTTCTGTAACACTAACCTTTAAGTTTTAATGTATAAAAGAATGAGAATATAGCATTGACAGTCTAGTACTGTGGATGCCCCTTCCAATGCTGTTTCCATCATAGCCTGGATTCCCACAAAATGTAAAGTGGGAAAAAGAAAATCAGACCATCTACTCGCCACATCTGCTCACTAGAACCCAAATGAGCTACACTGATGAAATGCCAGTTAAAACTTAATCACCAACAACCCAGAACACTAGATTAGCACCAGGATTTTAAAACCCTATGAAAGAATATTGTACTATTTGGTTTAAGGCATCAAAGTGATACAAAGTATCCAAGTGCAACTAACATCCAACAGTTCCAAGCATCCATTTAAGCTACTTTTTTCTGAGTCGCCCCCCCCTCATACACACACACACACACACACACACACACACACACACACAGTGACTTTGAAGATGAAAAGATAAGGACAACCAATTAACTGACAACTATCCTACTTAGTTTCTAAAGGAAAGGGAATGGAAAAGAAAGATCCAAGCCCTTGGAAAATAAGAAATTAACAGATGACCACCCTCTACTCCAGCTGAGTAACAACATAGAAGAGCGGGATCAGAGAAATTGGGTTCTGAACGTCAGAACATAGCAGGACAAAAGCCTGCACACTGCTAAGTAATGTTGGTTCCTGTTACCTGAGCCTCTTCAGGTTGGTTTTCCAGGAAAAGGGGCAGTGGCAATGAAAAAGAAAAGTGACCCCAAGACCCAACTTCTTCAGGAGGGTCTCCCTTACCTCCTCAGGAGAAGTGGTACCATGGGCTAGTCTCAAGATGAAGCTAAACAAGGAAAAGAGTTGGAAGTGTTTATCTAAATCTGTGTGTTTCAAACTGCAGGGGACGGACGTGTGTGTAACAGGAGTGGCTGCAAGAGAGAGACGCAGCTGAGCTACTGGGAGGAGAATTATGGGAAGACAGGCTGAAGTAGACTAAGGAAAGGCTCAAGTTAGGAACCAGCATTCTTTAAAAAAAATATCTGAAGAAGAAGCAATGGCTTCAAAGAAATTCTATGGTGAAAAGAATAAAGGCAGAGGTCAGTGGAACCAAAGCCAGGGTCCACCAGAAAAAGAAAAAGAAAAAAAGGGCAAAAAAGAAAACCACATCTGCAGAGGAATACAAAGACCTTGGATGGCAGAGGAGCTTGGATAGAGGTAAGCAGGAAGATCATAGGGTCAGTAGGCATAAATCACTACTGTTTGTATTGCCTCCGGCTGCTGTGGATTCAAAGCAGCGTGATATGTCAACAAACACATCTTCACTTTCTCTTTTTCTCTCTTTACTACCAACGGTAGTGCCCCGGGGGACAAAAGGAATTCTGTTAAACAATAAAAGAAGCCAATATTATTTACAACTGTGTAAATAGTTTCCAAGCACTGCTGAGACGCGCCCCCCCCTCCCCCCCATTTGAAATCCACCTGGATGCAAGTACTGACAGAGGGCATCCCAACTTAAGGCAGTCTTGATGGAAACACTAAGAGAACCTAAAACAACACAGCAACTGTAATCTGAAATCCTCCCTCCCCCACATCCACACCCCTGTCATCAGTCACTGTACATTTACTCTGGTGGTGTTTATGGCAACTGCTGTTTACATATGTAATCACTGGGAACTCTTCCACAGAAATTTGGAAAGATGAAATGCCTTATGTTCTTCCGTTAGAGAGAATTGTGTAGTTTAATTTACTCCTTTGGCAACTGTCATGGAGGCATTACTGCAAACACATTTTCAAAATCGAATATCTGCTTTGAGGTTAAAACGTGTTAATGATTAAGCCAGCAGTTTGGATCCACGGCTTTGCCACATGCAGAACAGAGGACTTTAGGAGATTGGCTCTATTATGACATCGAAGTAGCTCTTTCAGGCTACAGGTCCTTTCTGTACCTGTCCTTCCACTGAGGTCACCTGGCCACTCCCATTCTCCCTGAAGAAACCACCATGATCACTATGAGTCTCAGTTTCTCACCAACCTCCTTCCTATACTGGAACACTCAACCCATTCTCAACGTGGACTACACTAAACCAGTTTTAAGGAATGGTCCAATGGACCAGTAGATATGGCTGCCTAGCTTCTGTCAAGTCTTGGTAAAATGCACGCAGAGATTTTGTACCTATTTTCTTTTTAAGAGCTGGGCTGAGACTGAAGAAATCCACCAGTGAGAAAAGCAACTCAGTAAGACTACCAGGCTTTGACAAATCCCGCCTGAGGTTTAATTAAGACAGAGAGCCTTCTACATAGTTTGAAGCTGTTGGCCTTTTTAGGGCAGTCTCTTGCTTAGCTACTGAGTTGTCCTCCATACCATCTCTCCACGTGGCTCTCCCTGCCTCTTCCTACTCTATCTCCCTTCTGCTTTCTTCCATGTCTCATCTCCTCACATCTGCCTGGGATCTTGGCTGGAAGGGCCTGCCCCAGCTCTAGGCCTTAGACAAAAGCTCACATCCTACTCTGAACCAACCAGCAGCTCCACAACACCAGACCCATCTCTTAAGGGTTGCCCTTTCACAGGTGAGGACTTGGACAAGAATTTACAAATAAATGACAGGTGACCGGCCATAGAAATGACAGCACCAAAATCCTGCCAGCACTTAACAACTGAAAATACAGGGACACACCTTCTCAATGTGAGGGAGGGTCATCCCAACACAGTAAGATAGACGGGTGAAACAGGAGAATCCGAGCACAGGGATTCTCGTCTAGAAACCAAGTTTGTATGAAAGCAGACTCAAGCATGCCAGTGAGTGGGAAGACCATTTCATGGCCTGTGTTAGCACTGCCACTAACAGTGGCACTAACTAATGGAGTAAATTTCAAAATGCCACTTCTCTTGGGGGGGTGGGGTTTAAAAAAAAGAAGCCTTTCTTTCAGTATTACTTTTTTGGCAAAGAATAGTCCCTCAGTGTTTTTGTACATGATGGAAACACCTGAGGCTCCTGCTCACGAGACTGACATCAGCAAATGATGTGGATGTGATAGTGGATGTCACATGCTGGACTCGGGGTTGAAGCATCAAACAGAGTCCAACACCCACCTCCTACGTTGAAGAAGCCCTCAATCTAGCTGATAAACGCTTAGGGTATGGCAGGCTTTTCAGCAAATACAGGAAAAACACGGCATTCTTGCCCTGTGGACTATCGTATGAACACAGTCACTGAATTCCTTGTTCAGTGTACAGATACTCATCACAATTAATAAAAGTTCCATAGCCCACGCCACAGAAAGCTCGTTTTACATTTTATGGAGCTAGCCCCCAATCTCCTTAAAAAAGGGCCATGAGTACCAATAAGACAAGCAACAGGGCAGCGGTCTCTAAACGCTTTCAAAACGCTTTCAAAGTCCTAGAAAGTTGCCGATAGTAAGAGAGCTGAGGAAACACTAGTCAGAATAACTAGGGATAAATACACACCAACCAGGGTTCAAATACTGAAAATACTTTTCTTACATGTCTGCACAGGGCTGGGCAAGGCAGGGAGCAATTTGTAGAGAAAAAGACTCAAGGTTGAGATGTACAAGCAGGACCAGCCAGCACTGCACCCCATGTGTGGTTTCTGCAGGATCCACGAGCAGGACACTGACAGCCAGGCTTCTGAGTTAGTAAGGTCAGCTCCTAGAAAACGCTCCTGCTCGTAACTCATCACTAACATTCCAAGGGAAAGAACAGCAGAAAGTAGCCAAGGAGCAGCACAGAATCTCCAGCTCCCGTTCCCAGTGATTTTTCAACAGGAAAAGTGGCACAGCACATGAGCAGGCAAGAAAGCAGCTTTGGGAGCCAGGGCTGCATTAACAGCACAGCACACACCAGTTTTGTAGGTGATAAAAACAGAAAGAGCAGAGTTAATGCAGCAATTTACAACTCTACAACTAAATAAACACTCATATATACAGAATACAAAGCTGCCTTTCAAAGTAGGCCCATAAGCTTAAGACACGAACCAAGAAAATATCTTATGAAACAGAATTACAAAGTAAACCCTTAGGAAAAAAAAAAATCACAACTTAGATATATGTATTCAGTAACACTTAAGAAAAGTTTATGCTTGCTTTAGACCACATTTTTGCGAATAATTTTATTCTTTCTCATACACACACACAAAAAAAAGCCGTAGACACAAGTTGAAGGAGGTCACAGAAGTAAGGGGTTCATCAGCTGCCTGTACTTGATCATCACTAAACGTTTTCCAAATGGACCAATAAAATTGTCAGGAAGTTACCATGTCACACACTTGTTTTACAATTGGGAAAATGGGCATAATTAATTTCTGTACATAAAGTGTGCATTAGTATCACGACAATACAAAACCTGAGGAGAAATTACAGACATTTTAACATCAATTCAATTATTCATTTCATCATCCATAGTTAGTAGTCAGGACACATGAACAAAATTGATTCGAAGAATTTTTCTCAGCCAACTGAGTAAGTGGCTTCTATTGAGAGTAGGACCTAAGATTGTGAATTTAAAACTAATAACCTTTGATTACTTCACAGTCGTTGAATTCAAAATGAATTAAGACATGATCATGAGGAAAACTCAAATAGCTTTGAGAAAGATTATTAAAGAACACTCGTTGAGGGCTGAGTTGAAGTGTTCCTATAGTTGAGCATCGAACACTTCTGAGCAAGGCCACACTAACCGAGGAAGCATACTGCTTGAACACAAAAATGAGAAAAACTAGAGTCTTAACAACCGTTTAAGTTTTGGGAAACCCTGGTCCATGACTGGCATGTGCAACCACAGACAATAGTAGCTATAGTTGGGAGAGAGGGAATCCCTGTGTTCTGATTTTAGAAACTTCTCGGGACAGCATTTTATAATTACAAAACAAAAGGTGCCACGTTATTCCCACAACAAATGTGTGAATGAGCTGCTTACTTGAAAGTAATGTATAAAAAAAATTTTTAATGGTACTTAAACTGATTAAAACACCAGTGTCTTCTAGTTTAAAATGCATGAGAACCCAAAGCTGAGCAGAATTTTAGGAGACTCTCAAAGGGAACTAAACACGCTGACAGTCCTTCAAAGAGCAAGACTATATCTCTTAGGTGGCACTCTATTCCAGCTTACAGCTGGTCACTGAAGAAACAAATAAGTCAAATGGATTCATATATATCTAACAACTGACTTTGTATTACTGAAGCAAATTCAATTTCAAAAAGCTAAGTCAAAGCTATTGCTATGTTCCTATTTGGGGGGAAAAAATCTCCTAAAAGTGAAGAACCACTTTAATGAATTTAATTTATAAGTCTAAACATCATTTTATACCTAAGCCCCAAATCAACAGCTAATAAGTTAGTGGAAAGAATGGAAAAAAGCTACTTCGGGATGGACAGTTTCAGTGTACAACGTTATGCAAGGCGCACATCCACACTGTCCCTCTTTTATAATATGCTACCTTAAAAAATTACAGATTACCTTCTCTAGATGTATATTTGAAAATAAAATTGAAATGAATTCTGATTTCAGAAATAGACATATTCAGACCTGTTAGTGTGTAACCACATACATGTGTATGTGAATTCAGAAACTTCACTACCCTAAGGCAAAAACATGGGATTATTTTTAAACTATCGCAAAAGCACCATTAATACAGAACTTTAATAAGTTTGTAGGAACTTATATGACAAGTCAATTAACCTAACGAAATTACAGATTAAAAAGTACCAGCTTCTTAAAGAGCTTTCACTATACAGCAGGCAAGTTAAAGATCAGAGAAGCATTATTAGTCATGCCAGACATATTTTTAGATTCACTCCCATTAGAATGATCAGTAGAGCGTTAAAAAGACAAGCATCAAGGGTTAAATACAACACAATTTTCAGTTTAGTTCAGTGAATACATAAGTTGAAACAAAATGATACAGAAACCAATTATACGACCAAGAACATCATGTCCAGTGCTTTGTGAACAGCTACAGGAAGGAGGAATGCCACTTCCTTTCTAGGCGTGGAGGGAGCCAGCAGAGCGAGGGGACTAGCTAAGTGGCTGTACTGGGCAGGATCACATGGTTGACACTTATCAGAAGTCACAACTGCCCCACGGAACCGCTGAGCCCTGCATAAGCAAAGGGGGAGGAGGAGGCTGCTCCGTTTGACAACCCAGTGGTTTTCGTCCCTGAATCAAGGCTTACTGGTTATGCAAATCCAAAATGACACAGGTCTTTCCCTGAACCCCTTCATTCTGCGACGTACCATCAACATCATCTGCGGTTTCGCTTTCTTCTTCTTCCTCTTCTAGCATTTCAAAAGGAGTCATTATATCATAGAGAAATGAGAGGAAACCATAAAACCAATCTGAACTCTCCTCCGCTAAAATATTAAGGACTTCCTCAAGAGAATCAATATTTTCATTACTGCCATCTTTGGTCAGGCCTACATAAGAATAAAGGAAGAGAGAAAGAGAAAACAAGAACAGCAGTTAGGTGGAAAAAAAAAGTCAAGCTTAGGCAGAGCGATCTCAAAAGGGAGGTGCATCGTGGTCCCAGATTTACAGAACGGTAACATAGAGAATAAAGAAATCCATTAGGGAGCAAATGGACTTCAAAGCAAATGGATCACCTCCAAACCAAGTCTCGACCCACCCAACCAGCCTCACGCTCCTCCCAGCTCAGAAGCAGGTGGTAAAGCGTATCACCGAACTCTGCAGATGCAACAGGAAAAGTGAACAGATTTGACACCCAAGAGCAGGTAAATGCTGCTGACAACCTCCAAACTTGCAGCCTGATGAACTGGAGCAGATCGTAGCCCTGGAGTCAACCAACGGTGGGTGCTCAGGCCAGTGGGCTACGGTACGGCATGTCAGCTGGCATCCAGACACTCAAATACGTAATTCAGATAAAACACCTAAATCAGTTAGTGCTAAAACCTTCTCGCAACTGACTCACGGCCTGGTAAGTCAAAATGAGCCGCTAATAATCCTCTCTGCCTACCTATCAGAACTCGGAGGAAGGCTCTAGGACCCAGCTGCAGAGGGGGCATCCCTGACTCCTCTTCCCCTTGGCCACGAAAGGAGAAGTTCTTACTGAAAAGACTCTTGATGTCTGCTGTGTTTTAAGTACAGCTGCCAAACAGAGCCCTCTGAGTAGAAGGAACAAAGATGTAAATTATCATGGCTTTCTACAACGGAGAAATGAAAATGAGCTGGGGTAGGGAAAGACCCTTGAGGTATCATCAAATCAGGGCACTACACATCGCCAAAGCCTGCCATTTCAGGTCATTTACAACACACCGTTTCTCCATTGTAGCACAATGACCAGCAATACTGACGCCCGAGAGATAGCAGAATCCTGGCTAGTTGAAGTCATAAAATTTACAGTGAACTTCAGTCAATAGGAGGAGACCCCATCAGTTCCCATGCGTGAGGGGAAGGGAGAAACACGAACTTCAGTAGGTATTTAATTATTATTATTTTTTCTCTTGACAAGCCCCAGGTATTTTTCATTTAACTTCTGTGTTTCAGTACAGCAGGTAGAACTGAGCGACAAATATAAGGACAATGACCTACCTAAACAGCTTGTAGTTGTGGATGTGATGTGGATACATGTGTTTGTGTGTATCACACACTTCTGTATGGGCATATGTGATGGCCAGAAGTTTATCTGTGACACGTCTTTGTGACCCTGGACAGAGCCTGGGAGGCCTTGAGGTGCACAGTGATTTTGCAAGGAATGTGGGGCCTGAGACAGGTCCGACGTGAGCCAGCACAGGGACTCTCCCTAAAGGACACCACCAAGTAGTCTAGAGGGAGCTGACAGCCCCGAGGCTCCTCCCCTGTCCACTCCTGATGACGAATGAACTGCTGTAGCTGTAAGGCTCTAGACTCAGTCCTCATGCCTGGGCAGCAGGAGTTTTACCAACCAACCCACCTCTAGAGCTGTATCTGTAGTTCTTGGAACAGGAGTACCAGTCTGAAGAGAAAACTATTCTGGCCAATCAATTTCTCTAAACATGAGAGTGCGCCCCAAGAGAACGAACAGCACCAAGTGCTGGGTGAGTTCCTTGTTCCTCAATATGGAGTCATGGTTCTTTCCAGTCCGGACTTAGCGCAGGTCCAGGACTGCTGAGTGCCTTCTGCAGCAGTACCTGATGGGGGTCAGCTAGGTACTAGCTGTGGAACGAAGGGACAGGCTTGCATCCTCGGGTGAGGCTGCTGTACGAAATAACTCTCTTCACTGAGCCCGGGGACCATTTCCTACTGACAGTGTGTGAGAAGCAAACTCTTTTTCCTTTTCGTCGTTATTATGATACAGTTACATTATTTTGTCTGCCCTGTCTTCCCTCCAAACCCTCCACTGCTGCCCCACCCCCCTGCTGCCTTTCCGGTTCGCTGCCTTCTTTTAATTATTGTTGCACACATGTGTACGTAGGTTTCATTCACACACTAGAACCAAAATCACGCGGGTTTTGAGCAATGTGGGCTAAACAATAGGAAGTTGTGTGTCCAAGAGGGGCAGGACTAGTGCATTTTTAAAGCATATCAGGAGACTTAGAATCAGTAGAATCAGGAACAGCTATTTTTTATTTACTCATACTTCTGTACCTGTAATTCACAAGTGGGAATGTGAACAGAAAGCAACATGTATGTAGATGTTCCGCAAATTAGACGATTAGAGTTAGACTTCAAATGCCAAGGGGGAAAAATGTATGAAAGAAGCACCAAGTCTGTGGAAGTTTACGCTGTTGTGCCTCCTTGTAACCTCTGTCCTCCTCCCTCCCTTACCTGGACTTCCCGCCTCACTGTAAAACTGTGCTGTTAAGGGTCAAGGTGCTATCCCAACAAAAAGAAAAGCAGGGGTTGGTGTCTCGGTGGGACATGCTCTGTAACTTCTCGGCCATCGCACAGACCATCCCAACACTGTACCAGACACCTGCAAGGAACTGAGGCACGGCTAAGCTTTCACGACCTCGTGTGTGAGAAAAGAATTCGAGCCGTCCTCGTCAAAAAGAGCTAAAGTTGTGCCGGGCGCAGAGAACAAACACCATGCGGGGTCTGGTACTTCTTTATTAAAGCCATAAAAGAAGTGAGACCTGAGGCCTGCACATAGAACAACTTTCTTGGAAGCTCTGCCGCCTGGGACCCGCCTCCTGGCACCGGGTCTGACGAAAGGAACAGACAGCTGCTCGCACCATTTGTGTCCACTACAAACAGCAATTCTCCATGTTACAGATCACTAACATCTTAAACTGATTAAAAGCCTTAGACCACCTCTCAGAACCCAAAACAAATCAATCTTCTAGCTGAAAGTCTATCACAGATGGGTAAATACACAAAAACATAGCTAGTAGTGTGTGGGGTGTTGTTCTGATGCTGGTTATCTCAAGATCTGGTTACTCCCAAGATATACCTGTCCTTGTTGGGTAAACCTGCCTAAGACATACCTGACTGGTTGATTAAACAGCCTGTACCTGGGCAGGGCAGAGTGAGGTAGGCGTGGCTACGGTTCCTTGGCTTTGGAGGACAGGAGAATCATGGGAGACAGATGGACGGGAAAAGAGGAGGCAAGAGGAGGTCACGATGGGTTAGCATGAAGAAGGAACCACGTGGGCTGGGAGGAAGGACTGCAAGGATGGCGTGGATGGAAAAAACACCAAGATGAAAAACATAAACAATTATATTGGGATTATGGATGGAAGGTAGAGCAGATGAGGATGATTAAGGTGGATGTCATTGGATGGGGGCTGGGGGATCAATGGTGAGGTGATGGAGATAGCACAGGCAGAAATATCTGACCCGCCCAAGAAAAACAAGGCAATTTTAAAATCTAACAGGTGTCTGTATCTTATTATTTGTGACAGTGGGTTAAATGCTGCAATAATTATAGGGCTAATAACAATAAAAATTATTTAACCCAACGTTTTTTATTTGCTACAATAGTGAATGTGTAAAATCCCATGGGAAGCTACACAGTGTCCATTCCAAATGGCTTTTCTAACTGTACTTCCCTTCACTGAGGCTGTATAGACTCTGGTTAATTTCTGTGTGTGAGTGTGTATGCATGTGTATGTGTGTATACAATTTCTCTACTATAGTTAAAAAATCCAAAACACACTAAAGTTATTAATATTAAAAAAAGATAGGACAGCTCCTATGACATTACCTTCAAAAACTTAATATTCAGAATTTATTTAAAGCAGCATCTTGGAACAATAAAACCAGTTATAGAAAAAAATGCCATCATCCTAACATGTTTATTTCTTTCATATGCCTAAAACTATGGTCATTTGCAGATTTACTATATGTACTGAAACTCTGATCTAGATGTAAAATGATGAAATTACAGTAAGAAAACCATTAAGATTGAGTCAACACATAACGTGAAAATCCTACAGTGGACTTCCAACTGTAAAGAGCAAGCATTCACTCCCACTGTACGTGAAGAAGAAAACACACGTCAAGGCAGGGCTATGTCAGAAGCTGTGCTACAGCTCACCATAACTAAACCTGTCTCATATTTAGAATTTGTTTTAAAAGGAAGTGAGATCTAACTATGGAAAGCTGCTTAACTACTACAGTACATTTCTGTTTCTTTGTGATCATAAAAATACAAGTGCATTTAGCAGAATATTAAAATCAGTGCACATGGAGCTGGAGAGATGGCTCAGCGGTTAAGAGCACTGTCTGTTCTTCCAAAGGTCCTGAATTCAATTCCAAGCAACAACATGGTAGCTCACAACCATCTATACTGGGATGATCTGATGCCCTCTTCTGGCATGCAGGTGTACATGCAGATAGAACACCCATATACATGAAATAAATAAATAAATCTTTTAAAAAAATTGTGCACATATAATACCAGGTATAGCTACTACTTTGCTAGATAATTTGACACAAAGCTTTAATACATATCGTTTCATATTAAGGAAAGGAAATGAGCTGCCTAAAACCAGAAATAATGAGCACATTAAGCAAAATCTGCATGTTCAAATCAGCACTACCCTTTCTATTAAGACAGTATTTTACAACAATGAGGAGATGCCAATCTTTATTTATATCAAGAACCACCTAGCTGGTAACATAATTACAAAGACAGAGAGGAATCCACGACTGTCAAAACAGAAAAGTGTGATTAAAGAGCACTAATTAAATACAAATAGGACATTAAAGATGCTGTCATGCTTTTATTTCAAAACTAACTAATACAAACATTGAGAAATGAACATTTGCACCTACAGTCATACCACACTGAACACGCTGCCCTGATCTGGTCTCATTATGAATGCTAAGCACAGCTGCCTGACCGTAATCAGCATCTGAGGGAGCGAAGTTTGCATTTTAAAGCCAGAATAAATTATGTCAAATGGTGATTTAAAAAAATCTGTTTCTCATTAGAAAACACATGAGGACATTATCTAGGTCTCTGAACATGAAGTCCAGACTATAAAATGCTTAAATCTGAAAGCATAAATGAAGCTGTAGTTATTAAAAACTGAGGTGTAAAAGCTACATGCTCTTATAGAAGTGATTTGAAAAGTCACAATGGACAAGTGCTCATTTAGCAGGTCAACAAAAATGAAGCATTAAGTTGTAAAATATCTTCAAAAATGTTTACAGTTGCTGTAGATAATTATAAAACTACAAACATTCCTTCGGCATTAGTGTGTGACTCCTTCTAGCAAAAAGGGAGAAAGAGGTGTACTTGCCTAATAGAACTTTGGCATCGTCCATGTCAAAGTCTCCATCTCCATCCGCATCATAGACTCCTAGTTTCCCTACAACAGGAGAGAAACGATAGACACGGGAACAGAGAGAAAACAGATTTAATTACGAACCGTCTCTCACTGCAGTTTTAGACACCATAAATGTTACTGATCCCTCTCCTTTACTCCTGCAAGGCAGAACTGTAAGAATAAATTATCAAAGCTCCCTGGCAGTCACCTACAGATTCACAAAGACTGGATCTCTAATGGATTCTAAGAGACACGTGAGAAGTTTTCCCTAAAGATTCAGGAATATTCTGATCCTGACAAGTACATAAAATCTGATAATTCTAAACTATAAAACTTCACTAAACTACCAAAAATGAATGCAACCCAAGCTTCAAATAAAGATCAAACAAAAATAAATCAACAGAGAGCATAAGCTCTTTACACAGTGAAGTATAAACAGTTTGGCGTATAACAATAAATTACAACAACAAAAAATCGTGCAGCTACTTGGATGGGTGGGTGCTGTTCGGAAAGTGAAGTATGTAAAACTGGAGGCTTCCTGGAAAGACAAGGGAAAAATTTATGGCCACCCACTTGAAAGCATACTTGGCACCAGACATCCATTACTTAAGAGAAATAAGGGAAGGCAGAAAGAGGAACAGTGAGAAGCCAGGTTCACTCAGCCTTATTCAACAATGGCTGTGGACTCCAAGTGCTTTCAGGGTGCTTTCTCTATCGCTTCACATGAGCCTAATATAGTCCATACCCTAAAAAATATTCTAAAATCAACATGGTTTATAATTCTTCATTGGAAAAGAAATATGGAAAAAATTACACTGCACAGTACTATTTTAAATAGCAAAAAATATAGCAAAAATCTTATGAAAAATAGTTGGCAATAACTATCGTTTCCAGTTCTTTAATTCAAAGTACATTAAAAGATTGCCTAAGGACAGACAGACAGAACAAAATTCCCAGATCCCTGGCTCTAGTTTTGCTATACAAAAGTCTAACTTAGTACACACAAGAAAACAGGTAGGAATGGAGGGATGAAGACAGTATCCTTACCACTAAGAAAATCAAAGTAATAACCTGGAAGTCAAGGCTGTCAGTAGCATAGCGCTCTAAAAACCATTTTAAAGACAGCAAGTCACACCCGTTCCTCAGAACCTCACAAGAAGAAACTAGTCCTGTCCTACCACGTCCATTCTTGACGTAGATAACTAAGTTAGGAGAATAAGGAGGAGGTCTTAGAGACAGATGCGCAAACACTTAGGATGCATCTCCAGTATCCTACCTTGAAGTACCTCTGATAAGTTATAACGGAAGTCCTTTGCTTTGGCTGCATGCATACAAAAACATGAAAATTGTTATATATCATTGAAGGTACACAAATTGCCTAGCAACACTATATGTTAATGAAATCATATTTTTGTTTATGCCAAACCAAACATTTTTAAGCGATTCATCTATTATGAGACATTTTCCTTAAGGCATTACGAGAGAAAAACATCAGTGAGTGACAGATCATTTGTAAGCACATTGCCTTATTCTTTGTTCTCCTGTCCCCCATAGAAAAGATGGCAATGATCTATGACTGGCATGAGAGTTTACTCAAAGGGGGTTGGTCTTCAGCACATTAGTAATTCTGTGTTTTTCTTACTGACTGGTCCATGTCCTGAACTGGACTATTAAAGAGGAAGGCCAGACTTTATAATTGCCCAAAATGAAAACCAAATGATCGTCATCACTGACCATGCGATAAGAAAAGTGTGGTGTGTCTAGATGATGGAGTTTTACTCTCAACCTTAGGCATATAATGATGCTAAGAGTAAGCAGACAACTCAATAGTCCCCACACATGCACATGCTATGTTCAGAACACCCAAAACAATCACAGAAGGTCAGACTGTTGAGGGAGGAGTGACTGTCTGGGGAAGGATGGATAATAGAAATGTTCTAAAATTAGCTGAGGGTGACTATACAAAATTGTGAATATAATAAAAACCGGTGAATTGCAGATATTCAAATGTTTCCAATATTTAACTGACAGGATTCTTTCCATTTTTTTAAAGTTAATATAAAACAAATCATTTTTTAAAAAACGTTGGTATGACTGGAGAGATGGCTCAGCATCTGAAAGTGCCTCCTGCTCTTCCAGAAAACTGAAGTTTCAGTCCCCAGAACCCGTGTCGGATGGTTCATAAGCATCCGAAACCCCAGCTCCGAGGGGCCCATTGCCCTATTCTGATTCCTGTGTATACCTACACACATGCATACACTCACATCAATACATGAATAAAAAATTTTTAATTTTAGTGATCATGTGAAGGGAAGGAAAATGAAGAAGAAGAACGTGAGATACTACCAGAAGTAACCTCAGGAGGTCCTCGTGGAGATACACAACCCCCACCCCAACCAGCAGCAGTCACCCCAACCCTCTAAAGAAAGGTTCTGCGAGTCAGCCACGGCAGCTCACTTCTGTAACCCCCACACTGGAAGCCAAGGCAGGAGGATCGTCGTAGGTTCCAGGCCAGCCTAGGCTACAGAATGAGGTGCCAGGCCTACCGGAGGAAGCAGTTCATAATCTCGAAATTTCAAAAATCATAACAGAACTGAATATAAAACAAAGTACAGAAAACGCTGAAAATGAATTTAACAAAATTCGTTTTGGTGGAAGCTTCCCGTGTATTGCAATAAGTGAAGCCGACGTAGAGATCTTCAAGATTCAGGTCACCACTCCAAGGCAGCCTGAGGAACGCACCCTTTGCGTTCAATTTCTCCAGAACCAGTGGAAAGCAAAGCCAGTAATGATACCAGAGAGGGACTAACAAGCCTCGGGGATTCCCTCATACAAATTCACTGGAGAGATCGCACCCTAATTCTTACCTAGAACTTCCTCATAATCAACAAGGTCAAACCATACGACGGCCACAGACGTCCAGACGCCCAGCAATGCGATGACCATGAACCACGTGAAAAAGGAGCCTCCTGAAATTCCTCCTCTCTTCCCATTCCTGTGTCCTCCATGCTTTGCCTCTGTTTGGAGAAAGAAAAAGATGAAGTGTCGTCACCGAGAAGAAAACGCTTGGCTGGATGCCACTTTTCCCACTCACTTGTTTGGACAGTGATTTGATAGATCATTTCAGAAACACATTTTACATAAATTCTCAAAGTACGCTATATGGAATAATGACTTTGAACGGAAATGACTTTTGCTTAGACTCAGTTACCACATCTAAATAACCTTAATTTTGAACAGAAGTTTACTCCTGATGGGCATTTTTTTTAATATGATGGCAGAACATATACATCCCTTCCACATCCTCTGTCAAAGCAGTCTGCATGGGAAACACTTTTGTGTCCAAATGGTCACATGTGTCCTGTTCATGGGCTGATTAGCAGACACTAGACTGTCATAAGCATTCCCGAAACTTCATGTTCTTGCCTTCCTGTACCAAGAAAAATACTGGCCCCCGTTTGATATTTCTCACTGTTATCTTGCATTGTCCAAAAATTTAACTTTCCCACTAGCCAAAGCTATTCAGCTTTCACTTTGATTCAATACCCCAAGACCTTAGCGAGAGTCATGGACACTGGGACAGACATTCTGTTTTGCCTCCCACTTCCGTGGCTTTCTTTCCTGTGTGACCCCCTAATCCTCTAACAGTTACACTGATCTTTACAGAGCCTTCTGGCTCAGCCAGCTCCTTCACGGGTGGCTCCCTTTTCCTGGTGCTGGCAAATACACACACAATCAAAAACCCAGCCTATAACCTTCAGAGTCTAGCGCATGTCAGCTTACTAAATGAAATCAGAGATGTAAATGGAGCTTTTCCCATATCCTATTTATGCTGTTTCCAACTCTAAATCGCATTACCTGCCACAGAAGAAAATGATTCCCTCTAAAATCACTCAATATTGAAGGAAGGCGAGGGAGGGAGGGAAGGCACAGACACATAAATCACAGACAAAAAGAAGCAATGCAGCACAATTCCACCTTCCTCCTTCAGGAGATCCAGCAGGGCGTGGGGAGGCAGGAAACGGCCCTTGCCAACTGGCCCCAATGCAGGAAACAGCTCTGTAAACTGCTGTTCACCAAATGTCATTTATCATGTTTGCTATGCTTTGTGTACCTTATATTCTTCTAGAAATAATGTCCTCATTGTCAAAATAAACAAGAATTCATGAAAGTCAGTCATAGGTATAAGAAGTCAATACCGTTTGAAAGTTAGCACCATATATGAATTTCTCTTTAAAATCGATGTTATACTCCACACGTATAAACAAATATATTTGAAGGATTATATCACATCTCCAAAGGCCATCTGAGAAGAGGAAACCTTCCTCCATCCTCCCAACATAGCAGGACACTGCTGGTATGTGTGGCATGGTGGGCTCTTCCCACGGCGCCGTCACAAGCACTACTGCATGCAGTCTCATGGCCACTTGCCCGGTTGCTGCTGAAGCTGTTTCTACAAGCTTAAGGGGGGCATTGTTCGTTCTGTGTGACTGTTCCTAGTACGGCAAGACATCTAATATGCTGCCAGCCCCAAAGCAGGTAGGTTCCAGCATAATCTCCCAAATATCTCCAAGTATGCCTCACATGGGCATTGCCTTCTTGAGAACCACTGAATCCTCGGGGACAGGAATCATCATCTGTCCGAGGGGGAAAATGAAGGCATTCAAGCACTGAACATTGTTCAGAACTCAGAAAATGACCTCTTCGGTCCTAAGCTGAGCGTCTGAGAGTCCGCATGACTCTCTCCACCAGCTCTTGCCCAGAGCCTGCCTTCTGCCTCCATACACACTTCTGAAAGGACACTAGTGGCTTCGGGCAACAAAATATGTCCAATGGCACTGCTTAGCAAGAAAAGAAAATTAAAAGGAGTTTTCTGTTCTTATGTTTATTTTACGTGTATGAGTGTTTTGTCTACATGTACACCCGTGTATCATGTGAGTGCTTGGTACCTACGAATGCCAGAAGCGGCATCAGGAACTGGAGCTATGGCTGGCTGTGAGCCACTACGTGAGTGCTGAAACCAAAGCCAGGTCCTCTGAAAGCGCAACCTATGTATGCTCTTAACCACTGAGCCAACTCTCCAATCCCATGACTATTCAAGACCCACTACTAGACCAAGTTTTCAAGACAGCAGAAAGCTAACTCAATCTTTGTGTGTGCAAACATTCTTACACTCATGGAAACCTAAATATATAATTCCTAAAATTAAGCACATAAAATTATGGTTAATGAAGACATTTTATTGTCGAGGAACATGGTTTCCACTACTTTTAAGCAATCACATACATTATAAAATAATACAAAATAAGCTATCACTGGAATTTTTCCAAATAAAGGAAAGATGGCTAAGTTCTTTGGGGCAGGAGGACACCGCAAACTCAGTAGCAGTGTTTAGTGTTTAGTTCACTACACTTTTATAAACATGAGGGCATCCTCCCCAAGCTATGTGAAAAAGCCCTTCTAACTTTTATATAGGATATGAATAGACACATGCTTGGGAGATGGCTCAGTGGTCAAGGAGTGTGTACTGCTCTTGTATTCAGTTTCCAGTACCCAAACCAGTGGCTTACAACTGACTGTAACCCCAGCTCCAGAGGAATCCAATGTCGCTGGCCTCTAAACTCATGTGCACACACCCATAATCCCAGAACAAAAATAAGTCTTTTTAAAAAGTGAAATACATCTCAAACTGAAACCTTCACTTAAAATCAAGGATAAAACTACAGTGATCAGGGTTCTTGTCTCTTATCTGCTCTTGGACACTGTCACAGACATTATCTTTTCCTAGTGCTCCTCATTAACTAAAATAGCATATTGTTAAAAATACTTTATCCCTTTACAATGTCAAGCAGTGTGTTACTCTCTCATCATTAACCTTATTACTATTAATATTTGCTAGCTCCATAAAGGATCAAAGCATTAAGTCATAGAAGCTTTCTATCGGCACTTCAAACTCTTCGAGCGTGCTCATGAGGAAAGCTGAGTGTGAGCTAAGGGTCTAGAAGCCTTTTAAGAGCCCCTTTCTGGAGCATGCAGTATGTGCTCAGTCTGACCCTTTGTAAGTGTGTATTCCTAGTCCCAGGAGCAGGTCAGTTTTACCGACTCAAGCGAAGGAAGTGTGGTAAAACAAGCGCCTCCCGAGGGTTTCAAACTCCACAAACAAACTCAAAACCAGGGCACTGTCACAAAAATGTCCTGGAAAGACAATCCAGCAGTTGATGCTATTTTCTTAGATCAAAATACAGCTAAGCTGGCCTTCATCCTGTTTTCTGGATCCATATACAAAGTGCAGTCACAGGGACTGGTCACCAAGCAGGTTTCTTACAGATAAGAATATGGCAGTTCGTACTCTGAAGTGGAAATGAAGTGAGATTCATTTTCTTCCATGTTGCCTCATCAAAATGACATATGTCCACATTAGAAAATATTACCACATGGTACTAAACAGAGCATTATGATACTGAGCAAAAGTCCCATCAGTCAGAAGAAAACACTCCAAAATGAAGCCTGGGCGCGGGACAAATGGCCACTGTATCCCAGGTGAGGAATGGGCAAACAGAAAGGTCAAGCAGCTCATTTGTCATTAAAAACTACAAACCGTTCATGGACAAGTGTTGTGGGCACTGTTCAGGGTATTTCACACCGAGAGTAAGCAGAGCATTTAAAAACCTAAAGCAACAATCCCCCATCTGGAGTTCAATAGTTTCAATATACCTACCCGATGCATATGAAATCAACTAACAAAACAAAACGGCAATTTTTGCTTATAAACATACAAAAAAAAAGGCATATATACAAAAAAAAGTAAATTCAACAAATTAAGGAAACGAAAGCATCATTTTAAGAAACAAAATTCCAGTGCCTTGTATTTTGTTTTTCATTTACCCTCCGCTTCACATGAAGTAGGTCAATTTCCATATAAGGTAAGCCTGCTCGAACCAAGCATGCTCACTAATGCCAGAGCAGACTTACATAGCCCTTGAGTTTCCCGTCCTTTTATATGAAACCTCTACAGGCAGTCCTCTAGGTTCATTGTAAATATCCAACCATAGAAGTTTATAAAATGTGGTTTGTGTTAGTAGAATATATTAAAAGACATTCTAAGTTAGGACACCAAAACCTATTCAGATTAAAAACCAGTCTATGAAAATCCCTGGCCACTGTGAAAAGTCGACCTCTCCAGAAATTCAGGATAGAAAACACAGAAGGCAAAAAGCACTTAAGACAAAAACGACCGAACGGAGCACAGCTGGAAATAAGGCAAGACGTTGTCAGCCAGGCACAAGCCCCTTTTATTCCAAACACAAATATACCTTTATCTTCAGCCATTTTGATTTCTTCAATCCATGCATAAAATACACTGAAGGGAAAAAAAAAAAAAAAAAAAAAAAAAACTAAGGTGTCCCCAGGAGGTATGGGGCACCCGGCATGCTCTTCCCTGCTAGAACCGTGAACTACCAATCCCGCCTGGCCAAGGGCTCCAGAGTTGAAACAGGACCTGACTGCAGACTGCTCACCAGCTATTTTTAGAGAGCGCTTCCTCATGGCCACATGCTGCTAATTGCTGGGGTGAACAGCACTCCTGGCAACCCTGTAGCCCTTCCCACTCAGGATGGATCTCCTGCTCGGTGGGACCCTCTCTCTTCCTAGTCCAAGCTCTGAATGATGAAGCAGCTTGGCAAAGCTCCAGGAAACAAACTGTACCACCACAGACTTCAAGAGCCCACAGGTGGCCCCAAGCCCAGAGCCAGCTTCATTTGGTCCTTCAGAATTTTTACCAGAAATCAGTGAGACTATTTAGCCAGTGTGCTTAAAGGAAGCCATGATAAATACAAGAAATTAGTGAATTCTCTAGAATCCTGATTCACAGCATTGTCATCCCAGCAATGGTCCTTCAGAACAGCAAAATTAAAGCCAGGGCACAAAACCATTTCACTGGAAGCCAAGAGAGGGCTGGGGGACATTGAAGGAAATAAACAGAGGGGAAGGGATGACAGGAAGGATATGATGGGGGAATGGAAAGAGCACCTCAAAAAGGGTACTGGAGAGAGATTATGCAATCCCACATCCAAAGGTTCCCTTCTGGGAAATGAAATTGGCCCAATTTTAATACTTTTTTTTTTTTTAACTATTCTAAGATTAGTAGCTTAAAGACTTTTGGAGCTCTAATTAATATATGAAATTAATTTAGAGCAAGTAGAATCTAGAGCAAGCAGCAACCTTCCAAAGCTGCTCTTCCATTTTTTTTTCACTCCAACTTAGTCTTCATAAGACTTAATAAAACATTTAAACAGGGATACAAAGTGAATAAACTGTAATTAATAGAAATAAAAATTTTTAAATTTTAAAAAGTTACTGCAAGGAAAAAAAAAAAACATTTCAACATCCTGAAGAGGGGTCAGTAACTTGAAGTTTCATGGTCTAGATAGTACAAGAGACGACTGAAAACCAATTTGTGCCTTGGTTTTCTAAAAATGGAGTTAAAGATGACCTTCAGGTAGCTAGTATAACATTATGAATATAATATTATTATACAATGTTATGTAATATAATATTATATTACTATGATGGGTAAACATTCAGGAAGCCTCTTTTGTTGGATGGTAAGACCATGCCACAACTGACTCGCAGGACCACCACAGTTCTGGGCTGTGGCCTCATACGTAATGATTTGAGATGGGGATGTGCTTCTCAGGCTCTCCATCATGCCGGGGAGCCAGCACACCCCTGGACAAGTTTCCTGCATATGAAATACTTTTTTGACATACACTAGACACACATGTCTTTGCTACAACCATCCATGCCCCGCGTTTTCTGGACTCATTCAGAACCAGTGCAGAGAATCTGCTCACTCATTCAGTTCACCTGTCTAATAATCCTGGCTATCCTAACATAACCAGTGCTGAGGGGCTCTTGGGCTCTTGGCCGGCCTGTGCTGGGCCAGCCACATTAAAAATTATAAGACAGGAGCCAATTAATTAAAGTTAAGAATCATGACCATTAAATCAGGGACTTCATCAGTACAGATCTGGTTATTCCTTCTGGACTAATATTAAACATGACCGTATACAATATGGTTACTGAGATGGACAGGTGTATGTCAACTTGACACAAACTAGTGTCATCTGAGAGAAGAACAAGAGCATTTTCTTAATTTGATGGTTGCTCTGAAGCTTTATTTTGATGCTAATTATTGGCCCTAAAGATCTGGCCATACCCATCCTTGTTTTGTTAACCTGCCTAAGCCATTTTACCTGATTGGTTGATTAAATGGCCGGCTGGGCCGAGTGGGTTGGATGTGGCTTTGGAGGACAGGGGAAACATGGAAGAGAGGAGGAAGGAGTACGCCATGACGGGTTAGTGTGGAGAAGGAATCACATGTGGACTGGGAGGAAGGACTCCAGTAATGGCGTGGAAAGGCCCAGATGAAGAGTAAAAGCAACTATTTATAAGATTATGGGTGGTGGTTCAGATGAGGATGGTTATGGAGTATGGCATTGGATGGGGGGTGGGAGGTGGATGGTGAGGTTATTGAGACAGCATAGGTGAAATATCTGCTCAGCCCAAGGTAAACAAGACAATGATAAAATCTAACA
Source organism: Meriones unguiculatus (assembly GCF_030254825.1). NCBI lineage: Eukaryota > Metazoa > Chordata > Mammalia > Rodentia > Muridae > Meriones > Meriones unguiculatus. The sequence continues at coordinate 123,656,240 of NC_083354.1, forward strand.
GGTGCCTGTGCTTATTTGTGATAGTGGGTTAGATAATACCACCGTGATAACTTTAGGGATAATAATAGGTAATATATAGCCCAACTCTCATATTTTTTTATTGTGATTAATGAGAGAGGGTCCAGCCCATTGTGGATGGTGCCATCCCTGAGCAGGTGGTCCTAGGTTCTATAAGAAAGCAGACCGAGCAAAGTATGGGGAAGCAGGACGGTAAGCATTGCTACTTCGTGGCCTCTGTATGAGCTCCTATCTCCAAGTTCCTGCCCTGCTTGAGCTCCTGTCCTGGAAGTGTAAGCCAATAGTCCTCTTCTCCCCACCTTGCTTTTTGTTTGGTCGTGGTATTTCACTCAGCAACAGAAGCACTGAGACAGTTAACCTCCTCCTCCTTCTGTATTCTTCACCACTTAAATAAGCACTGTCACAAAATGTCTCTCTTCCCTAATTAGGTAAAAGCGACAGACTACCTATGCAGGGCGATAAAGGAAGAAAATTGCTCTGAGATAGCACTTCAAATTAGTCACGTATTTCCTGGCAGAAAAGTAAATTCTGAATTCCAAGAAATTATCTGTAATGACAATAACTTTTTTGGTAAACAAACAAACAAACAAACAAAGGAAATAAGAATCCTTCTAAAAGTTTTTTTTTTTTTTAAATTAGCTGGGTTTGTATATGGGAAATTAACACCACAGCAGACAACTACACTGACAGTTACTATCAAAAGTAGCAGCTGCTGGGACTAAGCCACCCCTGGGTACAAGCAGGGAACAAAACTGTAATGTGAACTTGCAGACTATTAATATCAACCTGATATGACCTGAGGCCACAAGATCCAAGACATACAACCACTGAGCCACAGGCTGCGCCTGTCTCCAAGCACCTGCCAGGTGAAAATCTATCAGCCCTCTCAGGCCAATACTGGCCTCTCCCTTTCCTTGGTCCCCAGCCATTAGCTGCAGCCAAAACAGGTTAGGATATTCTGGGGCTTCTTAATCTTTTCCTCCCATGCATTGCTGTGGGTCTGTGCAGGGTCCCAAGAACATGCCTAAGTCCCCAGTGATTGGATGCCAATGGCCAGGGAACACATCAGAATCACTGCGGAGAGACTGAATGTAGAAGAGTGATTAAACAGCAGTTGGGAAGCGGGGATGGGAAGGCTGGATTTGATGAGCACACACTGCATTCAAGTGCTGAACTATCACAGAAAAACACATGACCATGTATAATAATGTACGCTGATGAGCAAACAAACAAAAGGAACGCGATATGAGCCCCATATTCTCCGTCTCAAGAAGGGGAAAGCAGCTCTGTTTTTACCAACTGCAAGATTATCAACTCCTTGCCAAGCAACAAGAATGCTGCTACCTCAGAGCTCTCAACATTGCAATTACACAGCCCTGCTCCAGCCCAGCAGCAGTGGCCTTCACAGCACCTCCATCTCAGATGTAACCCAATGGAGTCGGTGCCCAGCCCTGGGTCACGATGACAGATCCTCTCCCTCTTTTCTTCACCCCCAGAAACTTTGCTCCTTGCGTGCTCTATCTAACACCCGCTCTTAGACTATGCCTTGCTGTGACCTCCACCTAATTCACCTTCATGGGCATATCTTCATTCTTGCTGAGATATTTCTGTGGCCCTCCAGGCAGGCCTTCACAGAGTCTAAAGCCCTATTGAAAAGTGTGATGCTTTTTCAGCTCCACTACGATGCCAGCAGAGCACCTCACTATCAGTCATGTTATTTAAACCAACACCCTCCCCACAAAAAAAAGGAGCTTCCCTCCATATGCTCACAATACCTCAACAAACATGAGCAAGTGGTGTCGTTCTAAACCTAGTATAAGTAGCCAAGATCACCACCAAAGTAACTGAAGCAAAGCTGCAGGCACCAAGCAAAACACAGCCCTGCTGACTCCTCCCCCTGCTATGGAAAATTACCTCTGCCCCCCCCTCAGGAATAGCAGGAGAATACACAACTGTTCTTCTAGCTTGTCAGTCACCGATTTCTTCACAGACTCTGTAGCTCTCTTATTTCTACTCCCTGAAACTTGCTTTGTCTCTAGTGTGGATGGTATCTGCAAGCTGCCCCATGCCTCCAGTGTAATGTTCAGAGGAGGTGGGGCCTTCAGGAAGTAGAGTCTCACAGGTGGCCCTTATTGGAGTGGACCCTCAAAAGCAGGCACCCACCTCCCCTCTCAGTTTTCCTGACTCATAAAGTAAGGCAGCTGCCTGCTCTACCATCGGCTGCTCTCCCCTGAATCTCCAAGTGACAGAACACCCAACCTTGTGATGGACTTTCTAGAACCATTAGGACAAACTTTACCTCTTTATAGGTGTAATCAGCTTTGGTGTGTATTACAGTAACATGAACTGATTAATATCCCCTCAACACCTGCCTCCCCATCTCTCCACACCCAGGCTGGAGTGAGTACACAGTTCCTCAGTCAAGTCCCCTCCTGACACACTGGGCACGTCAACCACTCAGTCTCTTCACAGCACTGGGCCGACTGACATGAAGGCCCCTCTGGCCAAGTCTTGCTCATCCTTCCGGAAACCAAGAGCAGGCAACTTCCACAGTGGTGCTATGGTTCATTATAGCTTCGCTGTGTCCACCGAAACGTCGTCCAACTTCTCCGCTCCGCCCTTAAGTCCTTTCTACCAGAATCAAGATGGAAACCTAAAACCGACACCAGGGAACTGTCTTGAGAGAACTTCTTGAGTGCATTCCTCCCAGCTTCCTGCCCACTCCTCCCACCACATTCTCCTCATTTCCGCTTCTCCTCATGGCCAGCCCTGCTCTGTGCCTCTCCCTCTCTTCACAGGTACATCCTTTCAAGATATTTTATTTATTTTTCTATGTCTGAGTGGTTTGCCTCCTTGAATGTTGGTGTACCACATGTGAGCCTGCTGACCACAGAGACCGAGAGGACACTGGATCCCCTGGGACTAGAGTTACAGTTGTGAAAACTGCCTTGTATTGTGGGTCCTGGGAAATGAGCCTGGGTCCTCAGGAAGAGCAGCCAGTTTTCTGAACCGCTGAGCACCGCCCATCCCCCCCCCCCCCACACACACACTGGTACAATTCTTAGCAGAGTTCTTCTGTCACGTCTAACCTCCCACTCACAACTTCGAAACTACACTGGCCTCTGACGTCAGCACATGCCAGAGCAGGCTCCCCAGTGTCACTCTAGTGACATCCATGCCATTAAGCCAGATGGAAAGCTTTCTGACTCCATCTTACCTGACCTCTTAGCCGGATTCTCTCCCATTCACATTTTTTTCCCTCCCCACCTTCAGACTCCTATCACCTTCTTGGACTTTGTAACTTTCAGTCTATCTCCTTGGGTCACTCTCCTCTATGTGACATTGAAGCGTGAAAAATTCCTAAACTTGGCCCTCTGCCTGTCCCCGCTCACTTCACGTTCTATCTGCAGGATTATAATGTCTCCACTTTGGCTACAAATCCAGGTAACTGGCCCCCAGAGTCCTGTATGGATGGCTGACCTGCACACATGTCTCTGATATCCTTCCCTTTCCTCTCCAAGGTCAGAGTCACAAATCACTTCCAAGAAGCCAATTGCTTAAGCCAGAAACTTGGGATTTGCTGTTGACCCCTTTCCTGAAGGTTCACCTCAGGCTGTTTCCCCACCTGGCTACTTGGAAAGGGCTATGGTTATGCACAGAAGTGGGCTCCCTCAGCACCTGGGCATCCTTGTCAATTTCTAAAACCATCGTGCCCCAGCGTGCCTGTGAAGACCAAAGCATATCTTTGGAGAATCGTTTTTTCCTTCCACCCTTATATGGTTTCTGATCATTTTCAAGCACTTTATCCACTGAACCATCCCACAGGCTCCTGGTCAACTGTGTGGGTGTCTTCCCTTAAGCTTTGTGTTTGCTATGACAGGGAAGGGTGGGAAAAATCTGTTTCCACTCAGGTTGCCTTTTGAGTATAATGTATCCTCCAAACCCAAGTTCTCATCCACCTTAGCATAAAGTCACTGCTTTACATAGCTACAGACGTGCTTTAATCTGATTACATTGTGAGCTGAGTTTCTAAAAATAATAATAATAATCCCTAATGGCTTCACACTACTCTCAAGATAAAAAAGAAAATCTTCAAGGTGGATGGAATGGGGGATATAGTTGCGCTGGCTTGATTTGGATGCTCAAACCTCAGCTTTGCTTCATTTTCCCTGAGCTAGAGTCTAGACAGACAAAAAGACACACACACACAAAAGAAAAAAAACCCACCGTTTTATACTCTACCTCATGCTCTCTGCCCACCCTGTTCCTGAAATGTTCCAGCACTTTGACCACCTCATACAGTCACTGCTCTGTCCCCTGCCTCACTATTTTCTGTTCACTCTACTAAAACACTTCCTCCTTAAGGAAGCCTTCCTATCTTTCCTTAACCACTCTGACAGCCAGCATGTCACTGGGAATTAGACAGTTTAAGACAATGGGTTTTTAGTCTTCTTCTGCCTCTGGACTGTAAGTTTCAAGAAGGCGGGTCAAGAAGAATAGGTCTCACTCATTACTGAACATTTACACTGCACCTAGTAGGTGCTGGAGGACCCTGCAGTTTGAGGTTGCTGTCCTCCCAGTCCAGAGAGCCTTTCTGTGCTAGATGGAGGACTCCTTCTCCCCAGCAGGGCTTCCTACTCTCCGCCTGACCTCATCTGGAGAGTGTCTTTAGGCATAGATATATGCCTAACCACATCTGATATATGGCCTTTGGCACAGTTCCCTGCTAGCTCTCCCTTCCCTGTACCTACAGGACAATTAGGTACTGAGCCCCTGCACAGGCAATAGGACTGTGCTGTTTTATGCAAATGAAGCACCCTGTGAACACCTATCAGAGTATCTCCTGGCTGCTTTCCTTTCCTATATATTCCCCCCAGCCCTGGAATAAAGTCGACCTGCCTCCCTGAAGCTGATCCTGGATGCTGTTCTGTCATCATGCTCAAGGCCTTCCCTGCTCCCCACCTCTGCTCCTCCTGCCCTCATGGGCTGGTGGCCAACAGCCCCACAGGGAAGAGGAGAGCCACAGTAGGATATCAGCACTTTTGAAAAACTAAATGACTTCCTTCTCCCATGCTGGATAAGATAGGATTAATCAAACCCTGTCCTTGAGGACTGCTTGACCTTAATTTATTCAGAAGGAAAAAGATACATCACCTGCCTCCCTACCACTGGCCACTTTCCAGTACCAAAAAGCTAAGAAAATTAACTCAACACTTAAGTGTTTCATGTATCTAAACCGGTGGGGAAGTGTATCTGAACAACTGCCAAGTTAGTTCAAGTTCCCACACCTCCATCAATGCAGTGATTCTCAAACTCACAGGAGAAAAAGGACTGCAAACCATTAAGAAAGGCAGAAGAAGGAAGTTCAGTGATTGCTAAGCACAAGTTAAGGGAACTCCATCCAGCCATACCAGCTTTCCACAGCTCCAGCCCAGATTGGAGGACGTTGTTCTGCAGGCCCCTCCATAGACTACAGCAGCCAGAAACACACTGTGCTTTCTTGGCTAAGACTGTGCACCAAAGGTACAATGTTTGGAAGGGTGACAGGGACTGCCCCTGTGTTAGCATTCAAGAAAACAAACCCAAGAAATAGTCTGCAGTTTCATCAGTCTATGTTACAATGACGTATTAGCAATACCCTGGCCTGCCTGCCTTCCATCATGCCCTTCCTCCCCACGTTTTTCCATTCAGCCTTCCACTTGAAAACTAACTATCCTCTGGAATCCTCAGGTAAGAACCACTACCCTGGCATTCACCTGTGTTTGTAGGGATGCTGATTCACCACCGAGGAAACTAAAGGCATCAGAACACGGGTCCATACCCCACACCCACCAAACACAATACCCCCAACACCACCAACACCACCACCACACACCCCTTAGGAATCTTTTAGGATCCCAAAAGTACACTGGAAAGCTTGGTTAGCTCTTCAAGCCATGATTAATGAATTGGTTTTTAAAAGTTAATTAGTTCTCCCCATAGAGTGCTCAGTAGAGGACAGTGCATGTCTGAGGAGTAACTGCCCCCAGGCTAATTCCCCATGTAACGGTGTTAACATGACACTTAAAATGAGGCAAGTTTCTTGCAGGCCCAAGAAAGGGAAAGTTTTTGAGAAATGATGCTTAATCAGGAACCAAAAAGTGGTAAGAGAAAAACTGTTAGAATAAAGTTCTTCCATTTCTTTATTTTTACTAACAGAGAGAATAAAAGGGAGGAAGGAAGGACAAAGAATTTAAACATGGCTACTCATTTAACTCTTGATCCAGTGAAAGAAGGGCATGAAGCCCATATGGATGGCCACAGCTGATCTTCGGTCGTACCCTTGGAGCTTTCTTGACTTTGATTCACCCAGAAGGCGAAAAGATCCACATTCCTCCGCCCTTACAACTTTCAAGCAAAATAATAAATAAATAAATATATAAATGTGTGACATTTACATTTTACATAAACAGAAGAAAAAGAATACATAAAAGCATTAAAACCATGTGTAATTACAAAGCAATATTAGGTCTTTGAATCAAAATAATAGAAAACTAAAGTCAAAAAAATTAAAAAAGAAAAATCACTAGATGCAATCATGATCACGATGCTTTGGCAGATACAGCCAACAACACTTTACCATATAAATTAGTAAAAATGAATGTAACATGTGGGACTCTGCTGGTTAAGGCCCAAGTCCAGCATTTCCAGATAGCCTCTGAGCTCAGTCCATTACGGCGGACTCCCTTTCTTAGGGTTCTACCTGAATCCTAAAACCTCTACAGAGCCTCACATATCCCTCAGAGAAGGTTACAGGCCGGCCCCTTTCCTGACCAGAAACCTGCTCAGCAAGCCCCTGGGGTTTCTTGGAACTACCCAACCCTATGCTAAGGAGATGTTAGCTTTCAGCAAACAGCAAGTGACCTTCAATTGTACCTGGAGATTTTGCCCCACCCACAGGATAATTAAATACTGCTTTCTCCTTCTGGTGATAGGACCTTGCTACTGCAGATACCTGAGGTACTTTACCACTACAGGTAGAGCAAGCATCCCTAGTGCCAATAGCCCCATCAAGTCAAACACATTCACCCTCGGATCCCCTCCCACTGCCCATGAATCCCTGATTTCACATGAAATAAATGGGCTGTGTGATATCATCGGCTCTCCACCATGACCCCTTGAGACTCACCATTTACTGTGGATTAGCTGCTGAACTCCCAGGGCTTGGCCGCCAGCCAAACCAGCCGGAGCCTGCCTGACAGCAATGAGCTTGGTGAAGCACCCTGCAAGCCTGGACCCGCCTTCCAGCCCTCTAGGCCTGCAGCTCACTGGACCTGCCTTCTGGTCCACTGGGCTGAAGACTCACCACTTAGGCCTGTGTTCCAGCTGCAAGCCAGGCACGCCCACACCCCTGCTGTAGTCACAGCAGTTTGGCCAAAGGGCTGTAACACTTCGGTATCATCTGATACCAACAATCTCATTTAAAAGAGCTAACTGTAACACCCAGTGGAAAATTCATTTCCACCTCTCCTGTTGAGACTGGGAACCTTGCCTATCACAGGAGCCTTGCACAAATTGCTCTCCCCATTCCTGAGAGAAACAGAACCTTTGATCCCAGGGTCCCTCTGTTCCTCTTCTGGAAGCTGACAGCAGGGTCCCATAGTACTTCTGGATGCAGAACGACAGTGATAGAGAAAAATAAAAATCAAGAACTGTAATTTGGCTGTAACCAAAAATTCCAGAGCAGGGCTAGGGAAGCAGCTCTGTCAGTGAAGTGACCGATTTGCTGCACAAGGGTGAGGACCTGAGTTAACCCTGGCATCCATGTAAAAAGCTGGGTGGGGTTGTAATCTCAGCAGTGAAGAGATCCAGGACTCACTGGCCAACCTAACCTACTTGGCTGACTTCGGGCCAATGAGAGATCCCATCTAAAACACAAGGTGATTGTTCCCTGAGAAATTGCACCCAAGGTTAACTCTGACTTACATATGCACCAGGACACACACACAGACTTGCTTCCACGTGAACACGCACCCGAACAAATGTAAGAATTACACAGTGAGAACTGCCTCTGTATAGAGATGCCCTGCTTGATAGAAATACTCTTTGTCTAAGGCAGTGGTCTTCAACGCGAGGATCACAACCCCTTTGGGGGGGTCACATATCAAATATTCACATTACGATTCATAACCGGAGCAAAATGTTGGAAAGTAGCAACAAAATAATTTTGTGGCTGGGGATGTGGTGGTTCAAATAGGAATGGCCCCCACAGATTCATGTGTTTGAATGCCCAGCCTATAAGAAGCGGCACTCTGAGGAGATGTGGCTTTGTTGGAGGAAGTGTGCCACCGCAGAGGTAGGCTTTGAGGTCTCCTAAGTTCAAGGCAAACCAGTGTGGCATACAGTCTCCTTCTACAGCCCGAGGATGGAGATGTAGAACTCTCAACTCCTTCTCTAGCACCATGCCTGGACACTACAATGCTTCCCACCGTGATGATAATGGTCCAAACTCTGAAACTGTAAGCCACCCCAATTATATGTTTTCCTTTATATGAGGAAATATTATAAGACAACACTGCCACGGTCATGTTGTCTGTTCACAGCAATAAAAACCTAACCATGATGGGGAGGGAAAGAGGGAGTCTACACAATGTGAGAAACTGGACTGAAGGGTCGCAGCATTAGGAAGGCTGACAACCAGTGGTCTATGGATTCCGGGCACTGGGGAAGCTGTGAACCACAGAATTATCGGTTCTGATCTCTGGAAGTATTAAACTAAATGAAGCCTGTATGCAAGCTTTATAAACCCCGCACACCAAAGGCTGGATGAGCAACCACAGGTGGCACTACATCATATGATATTTACTGCTTTGTGTGCCCTCCATTAACTATTCCTAACTCTTTTCACCGTAACAAAGCAGTACTGATAAGCACAGCACTTTCCTGAGTTCTATCATTCATTCTAGTGAGTTACTGAACCCAAGGGTGGCTGCAGGGGCTCTCAAATTTGAGGTCAACTAGTCTGAACTCACCAGTGCCCTCAGGAGGCCCCAAGCCATGGCTAGTGTATGAAGTGAGGCCAATCTTGCAGAGGTGCTCCCTCACGTCCACAGTTTCCTAACTTCCGGTGTCCTTTCAAACTGCATGAATTGCAAACTTCCTCACATACCTATCTTTGGGAGAAATTTTACAGCTCTGCCAGAAGCTCAAAAGCACAGTTCTGCTGAACAGTGAATTGGGTTTTCAAAACTCTGAACTTTACAATACATACGGCAAAGAACTTAATAACATACATGACCTCCCCAGATCCTCAATGCCAAATGAGAGAGAGCAAGGGACTAGAAGAATTGCAGGCACAGGATAAAGACGCCTGGGAGAGACTCATTCCCCAAGGGGATGCGCACTCAAGCAGAAGCTACAAGAGCCCTCTCTGCACCTGAGCGGCAGAACAGGGGGAAATGTGAAAGGACTACAGGGAAAAGGCCACACACAGAGAGAGAACAGCCTGAGCTCCTGGAAAGATCCAGTTTTCCATGGGTGAAAATGGGCAACAAGGAAGCAGCAAGTATGAATATGAATAGATATACTCTCCTTTTTCATTCATGTAGACTCTTTTTCATTCATGTAGACTCACGTATGCAGACAGTGAAACTCTCCTTCATGGTTAACTAGTATGACAGGAACATAGAACAAACACATGAAAGATGCATGATACGGTGCTATTTTCATAAGACTCTTAAGAATAGGCAAAAGTAACCTGCATTAAAAAATAAATAAAAAACAGAAACGCTTACAACAGAACAGCGGGGGCCCACCACTGAGCATGGGGTGGGATGAGCAGTTCGCCCCAAAATGACAGACCGTTCACCTGAGTATCTCCAGGTCACTCTGCCAAGAGTGGGTGTGAGGCAGCTGGAAGAAACTGTGTGCCAGGGCGAAGGTCCCCATCTGGCCTTCCCAAGAACTGAGGCAGCACTTGGCCCATGCCTCCTGTGAGCAACTTGCCAGCCAGTCTTATCAACTGGCAGAAGAGGCAGGGCCAGAGGCCTGTGAGGACAGAGCCTTGTCAGTCTCCTCCCTGCCTGGGAACTCCTGAGAAACAAGGCTTGAAGAGACAATGAGGACACATCCTGGAGGTACTAGGCTGTCCTCATCCCCGCAGGTCCTTCTGCCTGCCTGCAACAGACAGGGCTTTACACTGAAAATGAGATCAGTGCTGAAGCGGCCAGTCTCAAATACAGAGAGTGACGGGTATGCTGAGGAATGTGTTTCACAAGTGGAAGAGGGCCTGCGCTCCCTAGAGGAAACAAGGGATTAATCCTGCCCAGCTAAGCGCAATGACTAGAGGAAGATGAAGGGCTTTCCACAGGTACCCTGCCAGACAGAGACACATAAAAGAAATGTCTACACAATAAGAAATAGCCAGTAAAATAACTTGGATGTAACTTAACTGTGAATATGCCCCCCCATGTTTGATTAACGTTCCAAAATCGCAATTAAATATGACATAATTCTATAATGAGTATCACTTAGATTCTACTGAGAAGAGGTTATTGCATGGCTTTCATTATAATCACTCATCACTCTATGTTCACCTTTTAATCACTCTTGTTTGCATAAAACAATTCAGAGTAAATTGCAGACATCAGTTCATATCTACCCCCATCGGTTTATAGGTCACACAGCTCACCATTTTTTATGGTTTTAAGTGTAAAATTCACATGGAAGAAAGAGCACTAATCTTAAGGGACTATCCCCCGAGCTTTAACAAAAGTGCACTCTGGTACAGCTAAACCCTTGTCAAAACCCAGAACAAGAATCCTACCTATTTCACTCAGGGTCATTCCTTTTTTAGCTCCTTCCATCCCATGCTCGGTGGTGGGCCCCCGCTGTTCTGTTGTAAGCTTTTCTGTTGTTGTTGTTGTTTTTTTTTTAATGCAGATTACTTTCGCCGATTCTTAAGGGTCTTGTGAAAATAGCACCGTATCATGCATCTTTCATGTGTCTGTTCTATGTTCCTGTCATACTAGTTAACCATGAAGGAGAGTTTCACTGTCTGCATACATGAGTCTGTATGAGTGAGAAAGGAGAGTATATCTATTCTGCTACTAGTAGAAAACTAGGCATTCCCAGTACTGTACTATCATGAACTGAAACTACTAGAAATACTGTCATACGGGATTACTGGAAATACAGCCGGCTCCGCACACTCACAGCTTTACATCCATGGATTCAATCAACAGCAAATGGAAAATGGATACAGGCCTACGGTGCTTACTTATACGTGTACTTAATATGCACAAACATTTATTCCTTAGCAATATTCATAGCACTTGCACTGAATTAGATGTCTGTGCTGCATAGTTTTACGTCAACCTCACACAAGCTAAAGTCATCTAAGAGGAGGGAACCTCAATTGAGAAAATGTCTCCAAAGATGGGGCTGTAGACAAGACAGTAGGGCAATTTCTTAACTGTTGGTCAAAGGGGGGGAGGGCCCAGCCCATTGTGGGTGGAGCCACAAGCAGGCTATGCTCTCTTTCTCCCTCGCCCTCTCCCTCTTTCTCCCTCTATGAGGAGCAACCCAGTTCCCGACTTCCCTCAGCGATGAACACTAATAAAGAAATGTAAGGCGATTAAACCCTTTCTTCCTTAGGTCACTTTGGTTATAATGTCTTGTCACAGTAAAAGTAAGACAGGGTTAGAAGTAATATAGGGCTGATTTGAAGCCTAGGGGAGGGGACGCATGGTTTACATGTAAATACAACACTGGTTTACACACAGGGCATGAGCTTCTCTGCGACGAGGAGGTCCTCAGAACCAATCTTCTTCTGATAAAGAGGGGTAATTACAAATGGCTGCACATTACTGCTTCAGATAAGCATGCAGGTCTTAAGGCATAAGCACATTGAGTATTATGAAAAACGGACATATCGTTCATTCACAAAGTAATTCCACCATTTAATTTACTCATTAAGAACCACTTACCACTCTGTCACAATTAGGATCTGGTCTTAGGTTTAGCCATTCTGTTGGGTGCTTCATGAATCTTACAATGGGTTTCATGTATGCTGCCCTGAGAATTAATTATGTGGAGCACATCAATGTCAGCCATTTATTTCGCTCAGTTTGTGAAGCATTTGCTCAAATCTTTTACACATCTGCTTAACACTTTTCAATTGAACTCCTAGAGTTCTTTGCATTTCCCTGACACTTGTCCATAAGCACTCACAACTCATAAAAACTGTTTTTCCTGGTCCCTGTTTGCTCATCTCCTCAATAGCATCTTCCAATTGGTAGTGTTTGGTGCTGAAGATGCAGAACACACCCGTTTCAGGTATATTGTAAAGATGTCACCAATGTGTCAGGGTAAGCAGTCACAGGGTTCCTTGCTTCACAGTGTGATGCAGCTTCAATTTCATGCGGGCCATGCAGAATGTTTTGAGTCTTGACAGACACGTGACAAGAACTAACATGAGTTTATGTAGTAGGATGATGGGATGATTACAGCTCACTCTCACAACAAAGAAAGCCAAGATGAGGGAGCACTGCTCCTATTAAGGAGCAGTGTCTCATGTGCCTCCTCCTAGGCTACAGCTAGCACACAACTCCTGAACCCAAAACCATCACCCCAGATGCAGCCTCACAGTGTAGGGTGGGGTTTCTGCTCTCTTCCCTTTCATTCTGGTTTCTAATCCATTGCTCCATTCTAAAAGTGCTTGCTATTTCTTTCTTTTCTTTCTTTCTTTCTTTCTTTCTTTCTTTCTTTCTTTCTTTCTTTCTTTTTTTTTTTGTTGTTGTTGTTGTTGTTAGCTAGACTATCCTGGTCACTTCCTGAGACTAAAAGCAATCAAAATCAAAACAAACATGCAAAACAAAAAAATTAAAAAAAAAAAACCTACTTCAAATCTTTCCAGTTAAAAGTTCATTCCTGACAATGATTTTGATTTGCAAACTGTCTCGACCCTGATCAAGCCCATCTTCCATTCATATCCCAGGCCACTGAGTGCATACAAACTTCTGCTCCTGGAACGAGATCTCGCACACAGTTTAACCTGAATTTAATAAGCATTATCTGGGCAGGTTTCTCGAATTTCATACCTGGGTTCCACAAATCATGTTTCTCACGCTGTACATGTGATTAATGGTGAGCACCTTTGACCCCAGGGCGTTCCCAAAATGATGCTAACCTCAGCAAAGCTGGAAAATGTCAAGACTGAATCTGACCAATGTGCAATGCCTACAAAATACATAACAAATACACCCTTCAGCAGCCTCAGCTTGAGAAACACAAGGTGTCTCCAGATGTTCACAGTGCCTCTCTAGAATGGCACTTTAAAAGACTTTCTACTGACAGAATTCATTTAGGAATACCTTGAAATTGCCAGTTTGTAGTTCTGTATCTATTCCTCTTTTCCTTTACGAAAAAATGAGAAATCTGGCACTTTAGCTTCCTGCCTTTCTGACCTCTAGATTCTCGACGGTAAGATACTCGGGGCTTGTTGGCTCCAGGCACAGTTCTGAAACTTTAGAAGAGCCTTTGGTTCTCAACCTTCCTAATGTTTAGACCCTCTAATACAGTCCCTCACGGTTTGGTGACCCCCAACCATGGAATTATTTTGTTGCCAATGTATAACTGTAATTTCGCTACTGTTATGAATCGTAATGGAAGTAACTGATATGCAGGACATCTGATATGATCTACTAAGGCTTACCCCATGCTGGGCCTTGTCTCTTAAACTTCACTGCATAGTTCATAACCTTATTTCCATAAAAATCTAAAAGAGAATACAAGTAACTTTTGTCCCAATCCAGTGATAGAGCAAATCTGGTGTTGTAGAGTTATTTGAAAAGGAAAACGTGTGTGGTTTTTACTCTGTTTATCCCACACGTACACCTGTGTGTGCCCCGCCCCTCCTAATGGACCACAACCACACAAAGTTATGGACAACGTCACTGCCACGATCAAAGATGTCCCACAATTCTGATCTCATGAACTCGTTTTTCTCTAACCATCACTGTGGGAGAGAGTAACACCAAAAGTTCTAACTTGCTACAAAGTACAATTCTTTAGGCTCTCTACAAAATTCAAAGTTCTAACTAGCTGCAAAGTACAATTTTTTAGGCTCTCTACAAAATCCGCATAGGCTAACACTCACGCAAAAAGCCAAGCTCAGCCATAGTGCTTAAAGATGGTAACACAGCACTGGCTTAAAATACTGTTTTCCATGCAAAGTTGGGGGTCACCATCAAATGGCAAAATAGATTGGCAAAATAGTTCAGCCATGCCCAACACTGCCGGGATGGCCAGGAACCAGAGACTGGATAACACAGAGACCTAGGATGGGTGCCTTGTCCAGCCATCCTAAGAGTGGCTTCCGCTGGCAGCAGATGGGAGTAGATGCAGAGGCCCACAGCCAGACAGTATGCCGAGAGAGAGTCCAAATTGAAGACCTCCATCAGGTCCCTTGCATCGGAGCTCAGAGACCACAGAAGAGGGGGAGGAGAGATCTTAGGAGTCAGAGGGGATGGAGGACACCAAGAGAACATATCCCACCAAATCAACTAAGCAGGGCTCAATTCTGGCTCACAGGGCCTTCATAGGTTTGCATCAGGTTCTCTGCATATCTTATGGCTGAAGGCATTGTTTTCAATTAAAACACACACACACACACACACACACACACACACTCTCTCTCACACTAAGTCTCAGGCAGAATGCCAAGCACAGTCATGGTGTTAAATATGATAACAAGCCAACACTGGCTAAAATACCGTCTTTACATAAAAAGTTTTCAGTCACCATCAAATTCAGATTGGCAAAATAGATCAGTTCTGTAGGCCAGCATAGACTGTAGAAAGTAAACATAACTCTCAGGGTGGCAAATTTTAAATGTTTTCCATAAATTTTTTTCGCAAACATATATTTCATTTATTCAGCAAATGATCTAAATCTCTGCCCTGTGCTATAGCAATAAACCAGAGAGGCAACTTAACTTAAAACCAAAAGAAGAGAAACTAGAAAGGCAGTAAAATACACACTGCCCAGATACACAGTAGACAGGATAACAGCATACGAACAGTCATTTGGAAAGATTACACCGTTAAATTTGAAATATACACCATTCTCAGGTGTTAACTGCTGTAAGCCACTCTTTATAAATATTAAAAAAGTCTACTTTATAATCTGGTATTGTTTGATGAAAATTGGCAAATGTTAGTTTTAAAGAGGAAATATTCATAATTCTTACAAAGGAATTTAAAAATATGAAACCCAAAAAGGGGAAGAAAAAAATCAGCAGATGACTCCATGCTTCAGTATTTACATGAGTAATTTTAGCTCATTCTTTTGAGTCATGTTTAAAAATAAAAAGGAAAACTGAAACCTTGAAAATTACTGAAGCTTCTCTAAACACTATACACACACATACACACACAGAGAGAGAGAACACAAATGAACTGTCTGTTTTGACCCAGACAGAGAGAGAATGAAAGAGGAGAGAGAGAATATACAAATGAACTGTCTGTTTTGACCCAGAGAGAGAGAGAGAATAAGAGAGGATAAGAGAGAGAGGAAAGAGAAAGAATATACAAATGAACTGTCTGCTTTGGCCCAACTTTATTCCCAAACAGAATTGAACAAAGTGTGGATAAAAGAGTGCCAGGAAATCCTCTTCTATTACTACAAACAGCTTCCTGGTGTGACCCAAGATGATGAGAACCTACAGCACGCTATCTCACTGTATCTAACCCAGGATGGACTTGATCTATCTATCTAAACAATTCTCTAATCCATGAAGTGCATGTTGTTAGATTTCTTTTTAGCTCTAACACTTCTCAGTAGAATTTCTATTTTCTTTCCTATAACACAAACTTAAGAAATCCCCTGTAACGTCATCTCTGAGAACTTATGACATTAAAAGCAAAACAGAAAACAGCATGGCTACATCTCACCTTAATATCCTTCGGGAGTGATAACAGAGAAATGTTCATCTGTATGTGTTCTACTGTTATCCGCCTTTCTGTGGCCTGAGCACCCGCTGTGATGCTCAATAGTAACATACCAGCAAGTACAGAGGACCAAGCCTGGCCAGGCAGCTGCTTTAACATCAGATACATATGTTATCTACAGTAGAGAAACTCCTAATTTTGCAGGATTCTGAGTAAGAGTCAACTATGGCCAAACTCCCATTTTGGGTTTTGGTTTTGCTCTTTGTTTGGGTTTTAGTATGAGCCAGACATGAAGCATGGTTTTCGTTTTAGAACAGCTGAAAAGAAATTAGAGAATATATTTCATAATGTGAGGTTGATATGAAATTCAACCGCAGGGCCCATAATCAGTTTTTATTGGAGCGCTGTTACATTCACCTCCTGGCTGGCCTTGCCACGGCTGCTTCCAGGCAACAGCAGCAGAGCTGAGAGGCTGTAACAGATGCTGCACGGTCAGTGCTGCCTGTCTAATCCATCACAGGGGGTACTCTGCAGCCCAGCTCACAGGGTAGGGCCTTAGCCAAAGTAAGCCTGGAGAAGCAGGCATGTCTGGCTCAGAGGAAAACGGAAGGAGAAGCCCTGCTTGTTCTTCGCCATTGCTGGCTGCTTCCTTCCTGAGTTCTTCACGAAAAGCCAATAGGCAGAAGAAAGTGGTCCAGAGGAGGCGGTTAGAACCAATAAATAATCAGTGCACATCTGGAGCCAGCTCCACCTCTGCTTTGCTTTCATATGAAATCACTCTCCCAGAAATACATGTTGAATCTGGTATTATCCTAGTGGTCACTGCCCTTACCAAATCTGTGAGATTCTATACACAGACCCTCATCATCACCAAACATGTTGACTACATTTACGAAACTCCCACGAAGAGTCACTTTGAAGTCAATCTTCACTACTGATTGTCTTCATTGTGAAGCCGGGGAAAGGCTGAGAAACATCTGGAGAGGTCTGGTGGTCTACCCAAACTGGCAAGGAGAAGAGTGTGAGTTTGTACGTGGGTTCAGTTCAGCTGGAGACAGTTTTGTTGACTGAACTTCCGTCTGTTGAAGAAACCATATGACAAGTTCTAAGGAAAATGGTGAGTCCGGGAATAGAGGTTGGCAACCCTGGTCTAAGAGAAGCTGCTGAAGGAAGCGCAGGGGGAATCTAAGGGAAATGATTCCAAACTGAAGAGTGAAATGAAGCAGTTTAATGAGCCAGTGCGCAGGAAGGGACACACAGAGAAAGGCAAACTGGCTGGGATGCTAATGTAAGCCTCCTCTAACAAACAATTCCCACAGGCACAGAACTCACAAGTCAGCCTCTGCCTTCTCTGCTCCTAGGCAGGCTGAGACGGAAGGACTGCTGTGACTGTAAGGTTTAACTGTGGCGGCTGGTGCTGACTATCTCTTCACCCACTTCACTCCAGGCTCCCTCTGCAGCTAAAGGAAAGGCGCTTTATTGAACTGTGCATTAAAAATTATCCACATAAGCCTGTGGATTTTCATGTCCATATGAGAGCACACTTTCCAAGATTCTCAACCGAACTGCTTTTGCCACATCAAAGGTTCTAAATAGAGGGATAGTGAGTTTCTCTTGCCAGTTGGCTCCCAACATCAACTCCAAGATCAGCTTCTACTCACCAAGCGACAGATGTGGAAGCTTTTAAAGTGAGATAGGAAAACAGGAGGGAGTTGTCTGACAAAAATGAAGGGCAGGGATAAGGTGGTAGCTCAATGAATTGAACATTAGCTGCATACAAGATTACAGGTAGATCATTTTAAAGGTTTTTAAATTACTATGTACCAAAGTTCTTGAGCTACTTGCATTTATTAAATTGTTTTGCCTAGCAATGTAACATTTGTGCTAATAAAGACACAGACCCATTTTTAGATTTCTCTTACAATCAGTGAGACATTTGGGATGGATGAGTAAAATCAGAGTAAGACCCAGAAGGAGAGCTTTATGTAGACTCCAGTATTCTGCTCTGTGCCCCAGGCCTCCTCCTCTTCAGCCTGCCCGGCAGCACCTCTCTGTGTGCTCTTAGTCAGTTCTTACTGGTGTTTGTTTCTACCTTAGCCTTTTCAAATACCCAATTCCCTGATCCATAATTGTTTGCACTGCACTATGTCTGGCACGAACATCCAAGACCTCCACAGTGGCGATGCAAACTGTTAACAATCATGTCATAGGTCCATGCCAGGTGCCCAAGGCCTCTATGAGTACTGGTTACAAATAAACCAATCAGCGAAAAGCCAAAATACATCTTAAAGTTCAAGAAAATAAACGTTATGTTTCACTCATGAAGAAATAAGTTCAACTTGAACAAAGAATTGTACCTAGTCCAAGCCACTACTCATGAATAGGAAGGAACAGGTGGCTTCATGGAGTCAACCGAAGCGCATGTCTAATATTAAGGAGCCTCGTTTCTCATGGGTATCTGCAGATGGTCAGACTCTTACAGATTAAAAAAAAAAAATTCACGTAATAAACTCAATAAAGTATTTCTGGGGGCTTAAAAATAATAAATTTAAAGACCCTTAATCCTTAGTAGTTTAATTTTATTATTGCTGAGTTCTAGGTATAAACAGATACACTTCATTTACAAGACATACAGCTAAAAGCCACTGTGCTGGCTAGTTTTGTGTCAACTAGGTACAAGCTAGAGTCATTCAGGAAGACATAATATCAACTGAGGAAGTCCTCCACCAGATGAACCTGTGGGCAAGCTTATGGTACACTGTCTTGACTGGTGATTGATATGAGAGGGCCCAGTTTACTGTGGGTGGTGGGTTCTAGGAGAAAGCAGGCTGAGCAAGGAATTAGGAGCAAGCCAGCAAGCAGCACTCTTCCAGTCTCCTGCTTCTTCCAGGTTCCTGCCCTGACTTCCCTCAGTGGCAAATGGTTACCTGAAAGCATAAGCTGAAATGAATCCTTCCCTCCCCAACCTGCTTTTGGGCACAATATTATCATCATGGCAACAGAACCCTAATGAAAACAATCACACATAAAGTGTCTTCCAAAAATGTTTAAAGATAGAAAGCATTTTAAGTCAAATGTGCCCACAAGGAAACAGAAAATGTACAGTAGCCAACTTCAATCTGGAAACAAAAGTTCAATGATGAACATTGAGAAAAGAGCCCTTTCCACCAACCCTGCAGAGGCTGACATGACAAAGAGGTTCAGATGAGCTATACCCCCTGAAAGCTAATATAGATATAGTAAATGAGGAAGCATTCTCTAATTCATGTACACAGCTACAACAGCCCAGATGAGAAGCCCAGCAAAGAACACTATGGGACATTCAGTAGCGATACTAGTTTAAAACAACTTCCAAATGATATTGAAAAACTAAAAGTTACTAGGTTGGATTAACCCCTAGAAACATATCTGTAGGGATGTGGGTAGGGTAGAGTAAGGAGGGGTAGGGGAACGCACAGGGGAGACGGGGCAGGGACAGGAAAGAAGAGGGCAAGAGGGTAGTTTCAAGTTAGAACATAGTTATTATAATTTACCAAGTAAAATGCAAACTAAAAAATACATATAAACTTAATAAATGCCAAGAAAATATTAAATACTAATAGAATTATTAGTAAGGCAAAGAAGAAGGAAAAAAGAAATGGGGAAGGGATGTCAGCATTACAGACCTGCATTCATCATGAGCAAAATATTAGCAAGTAAAGCTATGTGCAAATAATTGGCAAAGAAATATATGTGGGTACTATTAGCAACAAAGCCATGTACACAGCATTGGTAATTGAAGTCATGTGTATATTAGCAGTAAAGCCTAGTGTACAGTATTAGCAAAAAAAGTCATGCCTAAAGGATCGTTCAACGTGATCAAACAGACCTGAGAAAGGGAATTTGATAAAACTCTTAAACTAGATATGCATAAATTCCCACAATCTGACAATGGATATCTATGTAACACCTAGTTAGCACTTGACTTGCTAGCACAAAGGCAGAGTGTCTGCCTCCATTACTTCTAGACAACAAAGGTTCCTCTAAGACAGAAAAGAACAACAACAAAAAACTTGTCTGTTAATGAATAATGAGATATTTACATAGAAAAATCTCAGAGACTATATATACGTGTGTATAGACATATATACATATACTACTAGAAATTGCAAAGTGAATTTAACAAGACCATGTGATCTAAGATATGTGTATCAGTTCTATGTCTCTACACTAAAAACACAAAATGGCAGAAGGAATTTCTTCTGTTTTCTTACAGTGCTAGGTCATTACATACACAGTAGGCAGACACTACCAATGAGCCACATATTCAGTCCATGTTTGAGGTGGTTTTGTTTTGTTATTAAGATGTCTTGCTATATGTCTTGCCCTTGGTGGCTTCAAACTCCTAATCCTCCCACCTCCACCTCCCAAGTGCCGGGAGTATAAGGTACCCACCACTACATTTATGATTTTTCTACTGTGAGTCATAATGGCATCAAAATGTATAAAATATCTACAAAAAACATCCAACAAAAATATATGAGGGCCATACCCCAAACTGCAGAACAAGGCAGAAGGAAATTAAAGACCCAGATAAATAAAGATATGCCACTAGCATGTGACGGGAGACTTGGTACTGCTGAGACTCGCATTTCTCCCAAACTAAGGTAAACAGTCAACGCAAATCTCTTCATAGGTGTAGGTACTTCTCTCTGCTGAAAGTGAGACATTTACTGGAAAGCACACATGGGTACTCAGGAGAACTAGCCATGCAGAACCATCTTTAAAAGAGTAATAAAAGACATTTAATACCTACTTTCACCAGTTACTATGACTATGTACTTAAAGTAATCAGGACTGTAGCACACGCTTATGCACAAACATAATTTTTAAAGTACACAGTAAGGAACACAGAAATAATTATACTTATTAAAGGAACACTTAATAATTACACTCTCGTTTACTTTTTAACAAAGGCACCAAAAGCAACCTAATAATAAAAGCAAAGTGTGTTCTATAAATTGTGCCATCACAGCAAAACAAACAAAAGAAAGTTACTCTAAACTAACTTGAGGAAGATTATAAACTTAAATATAAAATCTAAGACTTTGCAATTTCTAAAAGAAACAGACATTAGTTTTGTGGCTTTAGAATAGAAAGTTTCTCAGGATAGAGAAAGTAAAGTCAGAAACGAAAAACATAAGTATTAACATAAAAATATTTGTTCTTCCCGTACCTGAGAAACCTACCCCTTGTATGCCAACCTGAGGTAGGGACCCTCAACACTATACAGAGACGCCTCCCCACCTGCCTAAGGACCATGCCACCTAAAGACTACATGTAGCTCCCTAGGAGCCTTCTATAGACTTGTGAGGAGCTTCATCAAGAATCATCCCAGTCTACGGAAGATCTTCTTCTGTGCTCAGAAGCTACAGCTAGGCTGAGACCACTTCTGACATCCCATTCACACATCAACACTGTGTTGTACCAACAATGAACCCCAAGCACCATTCAGGAGCTCCTTAACCTGGCAAGTTAGGGTAAGAGCAAACAGAGACCCAAATGCCCACCCAACAAAAGCGGACAGATAGTCTTACCAGGAAATACCACCAACGACCTATTATCAGAGGTCAAGGTCCCCCGGCAAACACAAACACACACACACAAAGAAAATCACGACAATATTTCTCTCCTCCAAAACTTAGTACTCCAATTATAATGGTTCCTGAGAAACACAACTCAGTTGTCTTACAAGACAATGTCATCTATATGTTCAAGCAACCCAAAGAGGATGCAAATCATTGATTAAATGCAGACTGCAAAAACACAAATGTTTGAATGAAATAAAGCAAATAATGAAGATATGGAAATAGTTTAATGAAGATAGAATTTGTTTTATAAAACATCAAACTAAAAAAATTTTGAAAAATTCAGTAAGTCAATAATTCAATAACAAAAAGGCAAGTGGCAAGCCTCATGAACAGAACGGATCAAGGGGAAGTGAGAATATTAGGTCTTGAAGATAAGGTAGATGAATTGTATCACTTGGTAAAAAAAAAAAAAAAAAAGTTACCTCCAAAAATTCCAGGACAGAAAACACAGAAACTCTGGACCACTACAGAAAGACCAAACCTACAAATTACAGGTATAGAAGAAGAAACCTAAGCTAAAAGTACAGAAAATATTTTCAGCAAAACTGTTAAAGAAAATTTACCAAATTTAAGGAAAGAAATAGCTACCAAAGTACAAGAAGTATACAGAACAACAAATAGAAAAAAAAATCAGAAAAGGAACTTTCATGTCATACAATAAATGGAGTCACTAACTCTACAGAACAAAGAACAGACTTTGAAAGCTGCAAGAAAAACCATGTGACATAAAAGGGAGAGCTATCAAAATAACAAATAATTTTCAATAGACTTTAATAGACAGAAGGGATCAGACCTATATTCTACAATTTATGAAAGACCAAAGATGCCAGCCTACACCAGTACACCCAAGTGACTATAGAGTGCAACCAAAAAAGGAAAGAAAAAACTTTCCACAATAAAAACAGATTAAAGGAATTTATGAACAGTAAACCATCCCTACAGAGGATGAGGAAGAGATGCTTAGATAGGAAGAAAAGGATAAACACATCTAAGAGGGCACAGGAAATAAATTAAAACTCTCAAACAGTTACTAAAAAAAAAAAAAAAAAAAAGCCCAAAGAAAACACCACAAAACAACAAAATAACAGGAGTTAGTGCACATCATTCAACAACAGCTGTCAACATTAACAGTCTCGGTTTCCCAGTAAAGAGACACAGACTAGCAGGCTGGATTAGAGAAAACAGGATCTTTCTGCTGCCTTCAAGAAACATACCATACCAAACAAAGAAGAAAATGAAAAGTTATCAATCAGGACAAGTGATTCTCGTACATATAGCTGAAAGTAGCTTTTATTTAGAATATATAATTCGATCTCAATAATACAAATGGAAAACTGACAAATGAAGAATGTGTGTGGACAACAATCACAAGAAAAGTTTGTCTAACATCAATAGAGAATAGAATAGAGAAAGGTAACCAGAAGAGAAGCCCCCTCAGATCCAGAGCATACTTCAGATTTTAAAAGATGACTACTTCAGATGTTGATGTACACATGGGGTGCTTTGAATAAGGACGGCCCCCATAGGCTCATATATTTGAATGCTTAGTCATCAGGGAGTGGCACTACTTGAACGGATTGTGAGGTGTGGCTTTTTTTGGAGGAAGTCTGTCACTGAGGGTGTGCTTTCAAGTTTCAGAAGCCCAAGGCAAGCCAGTGGCTTACTCTCTCTTCCTGCTGCCTGTAGATCCAGATGGAGAACTCTCAGTTACTTCGTCAGCACCACGTCTGCCTGCATGCCACCATGTTTTCTGCCATGATTACTGTGGACTAAGCTTCTGAAACTCTAAGCCAGCCTCAATTAAATGCTTTCCTTTATAAGTGTTGCTGTGGCCATGCTATCTCTTCACAGCAATGGGGCGCTAAGACAACATGTAAAGAAAACGATTAGATGCCCTCATCCTGCTGTTAGTAGGAATAGGAAATACCACTTTACAACCACCCTGCTAAACAGCTGAGCAGTGTGCAATAAAAACTAAAAACACATCTGTCCTATAACACAGAAACTCCTCTTGTATTTGCTCAAAAACATGAATACATATCTCTTAAAGATCTTATATGTTTATAAATTGTTCTTCCAAATAGTCTACACAACTATTTGGAAATAGTTCAGGTGTCTACCATTAAGAGACCAGCAAGTTGTGCTATATTCACACAATAAATGCAGAAAAAGAGCAACAAGAAGAAAAGGAACAACAACTAGGTACTGTTATGTGTAGTGATGCGGGTGAATCCCAAAAAGATCACGCTAAGTGAAAGAAACCATTTCACATATTTAAGTGGCTAACAACCATCTGCAATATGATCCGATGCCCTCTTCTGGTGTGTATGAAAACTGTACTCGTATACATAAAACAAATAAATAAATCTTTTTTAAAAATTCCAAAACAGACAAGATTAATATTTTTATGGAGCTTCACCTGATGGTGGGAAGGTTAAAGAGAACTTTCCTGATGGTTTAATAAATTGGCAGATTACACAGGTAGGTAATAGATTCATCAAAACTTCTTAAATTGCACACTAAAATTTGTGCAATTCATGAAAATTTTAATTTACCACAAAGGAAAATAAAAGTGTAGATACAGGCTAAGTTCTTGCTAATGGCAAGGAAGCACAGATGTCTAGCAGAGGGTAGTATACTGAAGTCTATTTGACAAATGCATAGCATGAAGTAAATACATACTGCTGCAGAATCTAGGTAATGGAGTATCAAGTTGGATGCATGTTCCAATTTTTGATAATTAAGTGCTTGTTAAAGAACACCACCAAGGGAGCTAGAGAGATGGCTCAACTGTTACAAGCACATGTTACTCTTGAAGAGGACCCAAGTTCAATTTCAGCACCAACATGGTGATGGAGGACCATTCTTTTTTTTTTTTTTTTTTTTTTTTCTTCTCAATGCAGTTTATTCAGGAACCTTGAACAATCTTCTGACCCTGGAGAAAGCCAGCCCACAACTTAAACAGCCTCTGGGTAGCCAACCCCAGCGTGCCTCGTGGGCTATGCAGATAGGTCCACATACATGGAAGCAAGCCAGATCCTCAGCCTTAGCCAAATATGGAGTTGTTTGTGACAGAGAGCACTCACCATCGGGAAGGTGGAAGGCAGAAACCACCTTTAAGGCACGGCATTCCGCAGCTCTCTACAGTTCCCCCTTTTTGTTTTAGACGCATCAGGCAAGAGTAGAGGTCTGATCTCTGATATTAGAAATAAATTAGGACTTTGTACGGAGGACCATTCTTAACTACAATTCCAGGAGATCTAACAGTCTCTTCTGACCGCTGTGGGCACCAGGCATGCAGGCAGGCAAAATAAACACACAAAATAAATTTAAATACAATTTTTAAAATACTTTAAAAATTATAAAGAATCACCAGAAATGGTGGCATATACCTAGAATCTGAGAATTCAGTAAACAAAGGCAGGATGATCACAAGCTTAAAGTCAGCCAGGGCTACATGTCAAGCAAGTTTCAGGTCAACATGAGCAATGAGACAGTGTCAAAAAAAAAAAAAAAAAAAAGTCAAGCTAGCCAGGCAGTAGTGCACACCTTTAATCCCAGCACTCCAGAGGCAGAGGCAGGTGGATTTGTAGTGCAAGTTTTTTGTTTGTTTGTTCGTTTGTTTGTTTTTTAACTCAGTTATGTTATGTAAAAGGATTTTTGTTTTAATCCCAAGTGTGGCATATGGAGATGCTTCTAATTTGTCCACAACTGATAACAGCCTCCTGTGGCTCTGAGAGGGGTGTGGTCTTTGCCAGCTGCTGTTGGTTTAACTCTGAGGACTCCCAGACCACATAAATAGCAGGGCCAAGAGACAAGGAAGAGGCTTTGAGGAGAGGGGAGGAGGAGGAAGTAGCCGCTTCTGCTGCACTTGCTGTTGGCTGTTGTTGGTTTGGCCGACTGCTACATATCCTGATGACTGAGATTACTATTGCCCCAAAGAACCCAAGGACCTAATCAGCAGGATCTAAGTATAAAGAGGTCTACATATCCTTCCCTTCTAACCTTCTTTCTCTCCTACCAATAGTCTGGGGATTGGAAGAGAGGTAGAAGCTTAAGGAAACACAAATAAAATAGTTTAGAAACTAGTGCCAATGTGGATCTGAGTTTGAGTCCAGACTAATCCACAAAACAAGTTCCAGGATAGCCAAAGCTACACAGATAATGTCTCAAAAACAAGAAACAAAAAAGAAAGAAAAAAATTAAGCCAACTACATGTGATCATACACACATATGCACATACAAACAATACCAAAACTATCCCTAACAAAAGACGTGTGTTTGATAAAATAAAAAGAATATTTCTATTTACTAAGGTATAAGACTCACTATTATAAAAATATAATTTGTGCCAAATTATTCTGTAAATTCAATATGGTGTGTCCAAAGTTCTAAAAAAGAAAAGCCTGTCATACTTGAGAAGTATGTTCTAACATGAAGAAGAAGAAAAAAAGACCTTAAATGGCAAGAACAATATTGAAAAGGCAGCATAACCTGTCCTTTGAGACACAGGGCCTTCCTACACAGGGGAAGAGTTCTCAGCGACATGGATCCTCCCCGCCTGGAACATGGTTCAAGGCTTAGAAACAGGGAAGAGTGGTTCGACACAGTCTATCTGATCACTAACTACAGAACACTTCCTTACCTATTTTGTAAAAAATATTTAAAATAGATTCCCCCCCCCACTTGAACAGTACATATACAGTAGAAATCAACACCTGGTACTATTGAGATCCAAACTCAAAAGAGTAAAATTTCTGATACTTCATGATCTTATTTAAATAAAATTTTAAAAAAATCGCCATCTCTACTGCAAACAATGTCATAGAGCACAAAAGCCCAAACCATAACATAGAAAACAGAAAAATTCTATTGTTGCTATATTAAAATTATAAAATTCTGTTAGTGAAATATAGCACAGGAAATGGCAAGGTAAACAATCAATGATAGAACAGAGAAGTTCCTGACCTGTCACTCAAACAAACAAAAGACTTGGGGTTGTGAAATACACCCTACAAATCAACGCAAGCACACACATAAATTAAAAACACCAGGAAATATGTATGAACAAGAAATTTACAGGAAAAAAATCAAGTCTTACTACTCACCAGAAAATGCAAATGTCAGCCGTTTAAGAGTACCTGAACTTGCAAACATTAAACTTTACCAAGGGTGGCACAAGAAGGTAACTAACGTAATTCATCATAGGAAGGATGTGAATTTGTGCAACTACTTTGAGTTTAATAAAATGGCAATATGTAAAAAGGTTAATTCATGCTATGACAACAATCCCAATCTAATTTTCTAGCATGGAAACATATTCAGACACATACAGAAAAGGCCAAACAGGTCGAGAGCAGCGCTTTAACAGGAGGAACGCTATGGAGCAGCAGTCTCAGCACGGCTGCTCAACAGAAAGAGGCATACACATACAGTGAGAAGTTGTGGCTACGGACATGGAGAGCTGGTAAACAAAGCAAGAACCAAGTCACAACACTTTGCATGTTAAACAGGCACGGGCATACTTCTATATGTAAGGACACAGACAGGCTTCTCAAGCAGTTTTCCTACATAATGTTAGCAATAAACTATTTCACACTTGGTGTTAGTTAAGATCTCTTTTCCTGCTCTTCCATAGAACTTGATTTTGATTCCCAACAATGCCAGGCTCCTCACCAAGTCCTCTAAGTCCAGCTTCAAGGGAGCCGATGCCCTCTTCTAGCCTCTGGGGCCACATGCACTCATGTGCACACACATACACACACACAGAGAGAGAGAGAGAGAGAGAGAGAGAGAGAGAGAAGAAAGAGAAAGAGAACTTAAAAGAAAATAAGTCTTGGGCTAGACATATGGACGGCTCAGTGGCTAAGAGCACTGGCTGCTCTTCTAAAGGCCCAGTATCAATTCTCAGTATCCACATGGTGGCTCACAACTGTCTGTGACTCCAGTTCCAAGAGATCTGATGCTCTCTTCTGGCTTTCACAGGCACCAAGAATGAACATAGTGCACCGACATAAATGCAAGCAAAACACCCACACAATAAAAAAAAATTTAATTTAAAATCAATCTAAATATATATATTTAATAGAAAGTATTTTAATAATATATACATATATAAATACCATACATGGGTATTTAGCACGTAATGTACAACATAACATTTGGTAGTTTGTATCATATAGGTTATATAACAGCATGTATGAGAATGAGTATCAAAAAATGTGTCTGAATGACTAAGAAGTGATACCACAGGAAAAAATTCACAAGTTGGAAACAGTTTATGTCTTTGCATATATAGTAAATAGTCTTAAAATAACATTTTAATAGATGCAGAACTAAAAGAACAGACATGTTTTATTTATGAAGCGAAGGGTGGTACTTTCAAAAAGCAAGTGCTTGACACAGTTTTAAAAATTAAGCCAGAAGCATCTTATTAAAATTCATTTGACGCATTTGCAACAGTAACTTTTGTTCATGCAAAAGAAATTAACTCCCAAATAAAATCTGCATGAGAATCTTAAGACTGAAGAGGCCTTCCAATATGCCATTCTAGAATAACTGGAATTAAAACAGACGTTAGGAGCTACCATTCCACATATGAGCATATGTGGCCTGAGAAATATAACATAGTTGCACTGACTGCATGGCAGGGTCAAGCCTACGGAAAACAAAAGCAAAAGCAACTATTTTATCACACACTATTCTTCCACTTTAAAAATAAGGCAACCCTGGCTGCCTTCCATAATGAATGAGTCACTGGGTAAGATCTGTGGGCATACACACAAGAGAAGCATCAACATTTCTCCAAATTAAGCAATAGTGCTGTGTCCTGCAAAGGCTGTCCTCCGTAAGTGGACAACCTCCTGTTCCCCTTTCATACTAATCTCTGCTAGGGAGCACAGAAACTACCTACAGCAGGTGCCAGCACCTGTGAGATGAGCCAAACTTCCCTGTATCTCAAGGCCAGGCCAAAGGACACCCTGCAACCTTCAGCAACTCTCTTATAACTCCTCCTTTTAAAATCTCGTTGAATGCAGGAGCTTAAAAATCCTTTCGATCTAATGGGTTATAACTGGCTTGTCTTCAGCCATCATCAATCTGATCAGCCATCATCAATCTGATCAGAATTCAGTTGCATTCAATGGCTTGCCATGAAAAAATAAGAACAGCAGCTGAAAGGAACCAAATCACATCCCTAAAAAAACAAATGTCAACTGCAGAACAAATGCTTGAACACCCAAACACCAGAGGAACACAAACTAACAGTACAATTAATTATAACGTCTGATAAAGAACCACCCTGGCTCCGAGCAGTACCAGAACCAAAAGGAGAGTTCATGCGCTGACTTAGAGCACACCACTGCAGTGGGACAGCTGTGTGTTTCCTCGGAATGGCATATTCCAGCCCTGAGTGCAGAACTGAACACCAAGACACTGGGGCAGCAGACGGAGCCAGCCAGGCACCACCAGGTTCAGAGACAGCAGAAGCTTTCCTCAAATTATACTGGCAAATTGTAAATGGTTTCTATTGCCATACAGTTTTTGTTTTAATTTCTTAACTGATACAGAGAAACTATACATATTAAAGGGGTGCCTTACAATGTTTCATTATGTATTAGTATGAAAATCAGGTAAAACATTCTATCTTCACATCTAATTCTTACCGTGAAAAATTTGAAAATAATTTTCTTATTTTGAAATGTACTATACATTACCGTCATCTCTAGGCCCTATTATGTAAAACCACACCGAAATATCTTGGTCTTATCTTGTGCATACAGTTTTTACTAAAGGAGAATTATTTAACAGTCTTTTTGTACTTTGTACTTGCTGGGGATAGAGAAGTAGCATATTCAAGACACAGGCCAAGTACTTCTCATTACATGACATCAGGACCTGGAAGAGCATCAAAAAAACAAATTGTATCTGAGCTCTAATAAGGTTAAAAAAAAAGTTACAAAACTCTAAGAGATCAGCTGGCAACAAGCATTTTTAAGGCCTCTGTACAAATGAGACACTTACAAAAATGTAACAAGTGCTTCAGAAAGTTACAATGTAATCGACTGCAAAAGCATCTTATATTTGAAACAAACACACTACAGAATAACAAAAATAACAGACTTGGAAGCAAGATGTACACTTTGTGTTCTCTTGTGTTTTGTACTCTCCCTTACCATCAGCATTGAGACCGTGTGTACCCTGCACCAAGTCACATCAAATTGTCTTAGGCTATCAGAACCAGGAAGCAAAACAGAGAGTAAATAGATTAAGATTAGAGATGTCAGAAAGATTTGTCACGTGTTTCTTAAATAAATAGAGGCCCGGGCTATCAGATTCTTTGTTCTAAACTGCATTGCCTTTCATGAGAAAAAATGGCTTTTGTTGTTGTCTTTTGGGATCAGCAAGCACATGAATAAAATATCTAACGCTAACTAGAAATAAAGAAGCTAGCCCCCATAAGCTATTAACTATGCCAGTGTTATGAATTAGCTGAAAATGTAAATATTATTATTTTCTAATAATCTCTATGAGGTAGCTGATATTAGTACAAGACTGAAATATGGATCTTTAGTCCACAGTCCATGATATGGGTATAAAGAATTCCCTCTGAGCATTTTATAGAACCTGTTTTTACACAATCAAGCCAATCTAAAAAAAACAACAACAACAAAAAAAAACTGCTACTAGAACAACAAAAACATAAAATTCTAGTGAGCAAATTATAGACTTCCTACTTTTCCATCTTAAATGGCTGGCAGAGGATTATGTCACTGGCCCTAACTGACCAGCCCCCCCCCCCCCCAGTTAAGTAAAAAAGAATTGTGCCAAGGGTCCCATTCTTTCAAGGAAGCCAGGACACACTCAGCAACATGTGGTATACATTAGCAACCTATGAGACATTGAAAGTATGTGGCGGTAGGGAAAGAAGAAACTCAGAAGCATGTTTCTAAGTGACCAAAGAGCATCAAATATATATGGATATATTTCATACTTCATCAGTGTTAGGAGGATTGTTCCACGTAAACTCATTACTAATTTTCAAATTCTGTTAAATATCTTAAGAGACATGAACCCCAGCAGATAAGAGTTTCTTCTGCATAAGTCTAGAATGATTAAATAGTTTTAAGACATAATTGCTATTACATAACTAGAGCTTCCAGCTGGGAGGTGAAGCATGTTCTACAGCGACACCTCCTGGTAGGTGGCAAGGCAGAAGCAAGCCACAGGCAAAACAGGCACAGGGGGGCATTACCTGCAACAGTGCTGATAGCCTGCTCCAGCCTCTCTGCACTACACCGCGAGCCCAAAGACAGCCATGGCCCCATCAGTAACTGTGTGTGAGAAAGACATTTGCTGGCCCCGGCTAGCCAGGCAAATCACACTGAATATGCAAGCTAAAGCTTAAAGGCCCAACTTTTGTGCTCTAAGGAGTAAAACTGAAAAATGTAAAAATGAAACTCCACTTTATCACATCTCAGGTGAGCTGAAGACCATGAATAGCAGAAACCTGCTTTAAAACATATTTTTCTAAAAGGTGTGCATTACTAGACTGAATCACAGCTCTCATCCCCATCACACTTTTACATAAAAGCCATGTGACCGATGTCACTACTGACATCAGATTCTCCATGTAGAAAATTCAGGGTGCACACTTTTCAAACGGAGATTTACAAGTTTGTCATTTCAAACATATTTTAGCCAAAAGGCTGCTTAGTTAAAGACAAAAGCACAAATTTCCACAATGACTGCAAATATACCATGAAAAATGCCAGAAGGAAAGTTGATAAACTAGTTCAACCTACCCTACCCCTGTAAGATACCTCACATTCAGTTTACGGACCCAAGATTCAAGCAGTGCAGTGCAGTGTTGAGCAACAGAAAACCTGGATTCTGGCTTGCGTTCTCCCTTTCGATCTGGGCGTGATGGGCTGAACAAGATAACCTTGAAGCATGAACTGTCTTGCCTTATAAAACTAAAAGGCACTAAATGCCTCAACAATGTCACTGATATCTGCGCCTTTGTAGGACCTCCCCAGCAGCCACCGCTGGTTCGCATGCCACTCTCGCTAACCCAGTGACCACACGAAGTTAACTTTCCTTTAAGTGTCCGTTACTCTTTCAGCTGTACCCTGCCGTGAGAAAGCAATAAACAGAAGCGCACTTTCTCACAGTGGTGTAACTGCTCAGCACAATAGGAAGAGGCGTAGTTTCAACCTCTGGTACCTTCTCCTTAACCCAGTCAGATCTCAATATTAACTTAAAATCACGGCCTCGGAACGATGGTCCACTCTACATAATGAAGGCTTGGATTTGGGGAAGGGGTAGAACAAAAGTGCTTCCGTCACAGCATGCCTGAGTATAGTTATGCAATCAGTGTGCTAAACTGTCGACAGTTTGAGATCCTTGGAGTTTAGACTAAAATGTGACTGACTGGTAGGACAAGGCACTATCCATCCTAATGAGAGAATAAGGTACTACACATCCTGACCTTTTCTAAGCCGGTCAGCTGACTGTTACAGCGGTTTATCTATAGGGGAATGCTGCACGTTCTCGGTACTGATTCGCACTGGCCACAGGGCTCCTAAGTGACTTCTTGGTTGTATGCAATCAGTTCTCTGCTCCAGGGTGTAAAGGATAAAGTGACGGAAGCACTTTCCCCAGCAGAGAGGAAGTTCCCAGGACAGCAGCAAAGACATTTCACTAGTAAATAGCTACAGAAAACATTACAATCTTCCTCTTTGATACCTCCACTCCTAGCAGGCTCTCCTCATTCACAGGGTTCACATCTACGGCCACAGTGACCAGAAGAAGCTGTGCTGCCTGGTGCAGATTAGCTGGTTTAGGGAACCAGAACACCCCTTTTAAAGGTGAATCAATTACTACAGCGCCTTGAACTTCAAACTGTGCACACAGAGTTCCTTCCATTAAGAACACGAACATCAGTTCTCAGAACGCCAGTGTGTACGGTGGATTTCACCGCACTACCTTCCCCACTTACATTCATTCATTTTTCTAATCAGATATTCATTGAGCACCTATTATGGTGCTCAACTATTCAGGTCAAGAAAAGGGAATGAGCTGAAAAGGGGTGAAACGAAGACAATATGTATGAAGATAAATAAGACAGTAAGGGCTACGAAGAAAAGCTATCTGTCTTCCTGACAGCTACTAATAAAACCATAATCATCCGATCTATATATGACATATAATAATGGACTGCCCACAAGCCGGCGGCACAGAATCTAAATCATGTCTAGTGAACCCGAGAGCTCACAATCAGTCCGCATGTGTATTCCAGTTCCAATATTTTAAATATGATTCGAAGGAAATATAAAAGAAACCGGGACCCGGTGAAACATGACACGAAACAGATTTAAAACATCTGTTCTCCACTCTGCTGCTATGCACATGGAGCAGAAAGGTGAATAACCAGTAGATTTTTTTCTTTTGTTTCCTTTTCCTTTTTTTTTTCCGAAAAGTGAAAGGGAGGAGGCACAGAAAGAAAACTCGGTTAGCATTTTATGACATCCCCTCATATTTTAAGAGGCAAACACAACACATATAAAGAAAACTAAACAAAACTCCTTAAAATAATTTTCAAGAACGATGCATCCAGCCCCTGAATACAGTCCTCCACGCTGCTTGCTCCTCCACGCTGCAGGGCAGGTTAGAACTTACTTTTCCTGACTTTGGCTCAGGGTCAAGCGCCCCGAAATCTGCAGGGAGCAGATAAAGGGTCCTCTACGCCCAGCTTCCACTAGGAAAGGCAACCAAGGGCCTCGCGCAGTGACCTCGGGCGGGCTGCGCACAGGAGACCCGAGGCCCGCGCCGGGATGCCCTCGGGCCGAGCCCTGCTTCTCTGCCTCCCCACCCGGTGAGCGCGGCCTCCCCGAGGATGGAGAGGAGCGGCGGAGCGGCGGCCAGACCCCACCTGCAGAGCCCACCCTGCTCCCGCCCGCCGCCCGGGCCCGGCCTGCGGGGGACTCTGACCTCTCCGCGTCCCCGGGCTACTGCTGCTGCCGCTGCTGCCCGTGCTCGGGCTACCGCTGCCGGAGCCGCTGCCGCTGCTGCTGCTGCTGTGGCCGCCGCCGCCCTTGGCGTTCTTGCGCGGGGGCATCGCGAGCCGCTCTGGGGACTGCAGAGAACGGGGGCCTCGCTGGGTGTGCTGGGGGACTCCGGCGATCGGCGGCTCCTGCAGCGGCGCCTCAGCCTCCACCGCGCTCGCCGCTCCTCGGAGGACTTTGCAGCAGCGTGCGGCGGCGGGTTCAGCCTCGCGTGCGCCCAGCCAGTGTGTGACTCCCTGCGCTGCTCAGAGCGTTCTGCTGCCACAGTCTCGGCCCCGCCCACGCCAGCCTCGGCCCGCCCACCAGCTCTGAAGGACGGCCACACGGGCCAATCCTGAGGACCGCCGGCTGGGGGCGGGGCCGGCTGCGCTCCCCTGCCCCCCGCCGGCCGAAGCCGGTCTGGCGCTGTGCAGCGGCTGCAAACCCCAGAGCGGCTTGTGGCTTTCTAGTTTGTCTTGATCCTCTGGAACGTGGCAAACGTGGAAGCCGCCAGGGCTCTCGCGAGCCTTGGCGCTCTAGCTCCAACGGGATGGGGCGGGTAATGGGGTGGTGCCCGAGAGCGGCGCACCACCTCTTGGCTTCTTCCTGGGAATTTGGTTCCGGAGCCTAAGCATGCACCAGTACACCGCGATCATTGATCCTTTCGGTCTCAAAACAGGGATTTATGTCATTGGTGCCATAGTATTTTTGGAGAACCTTAGTTAAGGCATAAAAATGTTAGCATTGACTCAAAAACCCCATTTTCTTACCGTGCACGACACTTGCCAGACGTTACTTGATGTCTCCAGCCATGGACCGCCTCCTATGCTGGTGCCTGAGAACTGAGTATTAAAAATAAAAATGGCAGCAGCTAAGGTCCAGCAGAGACCACCATCACTTTTGCGTCACCAGTTGCCCAAGGCGTGTCTGTGAGCAACAGAAAAGCGTGAAAGACGTGGTGATTTGATACGTTGCTGTCAACATCCTGAGATCTTCCTGGAATGCTGGCCCACCTTGGAAGCACCCCCTTGCAGAAGAACAGAGAAGGGGACGTTCAGCTTTATTCCCCTCTGCAGCCTGCGCTGGCAATTCCTCAGCCACCACTGGCAATTTCTAGGTTCACTGCCTTGTCATAACCAGATATGAACGCTGGGTACTGCCCAGATGGAGTGTGGCATCTAGCGAGGGCAACGTTGCAGAGCAAGGAGAAAGTAGGCCTCTTTTTCGTACGTCTATGAAGATGTGGACCAGTGGTTTTCACTTCATCTCTTTATCTCGAAGCCTCCTTCTGCCTCCAGGAGTCCTCTCTTCTCTCTTGGGCACCCCTTACTGCCCACAAAGGACATTATTTCAGCAGGAAATAATGACGGGGATGAGGAGAAGCTGAGAGGCAAATCTGAGTCGTATCATTTAATATAAGATACTGAAATCTAAACTACAAAAAAAAAAAAAAAAAAAAAAAAAAAACAAGCAAAAGGTTCTTGATCTCCAAGATAAAACTTTTAATTTCTCATAAAACACTATTATAGAGTTTGTGCTTTGGGGAGTTTAATCTAAAATATCTCCCACAAATGTTTAAATCCTTATTCTTCAGCTGGTGATGCTGATCTGGGGAGCTGGGGAATCTTTAGGAGGTGAGACCTATCTGGCTGCCTAAATGGGTCACCAAGAGCAGTCCTTTGAAGGTTATTTTATTGGTCCAGGCCCTTCTCTCCTGCTGCCGTGGGCTTCCACTGTTTCTGACAATGGGAGCTACTATTATTATTCGTTCCTTGGCCACAGTAGATTAAAGTCTCCCTAGAACTGTGAACCTAAATAAACCTTTTCTCAAGTTATTTCCTTTGGATATTTTAATCAACGAATCCAGTAATGTTACAAAGTTGGTGATAGAGAGGGGATATGAACTCAGCCTGCATACAGAATTGCCTCCAAATTATTCTTCCTAGAAAAGGCCCCGTTCTCAGTCGAGAATACCTCACCTGACTCTAGGCTCCTGCAGCAAAGGCTTCTGGGATCATTTTCACCCTTCCTGCAAAGAAAGAGTGAAACTTCAGTGTAGACACTTATGAAAGGGAGAAATAGTTTGGGGAAAATCACATTTCTTTAACAGCTGTCTCCAAGAGGCCTGCAGTTCCCAGAAACTAAACCTGGTATTGTCTCTAGTAAGAGGGACATAGTCACCTCTCCACTCCATTTCCCCTAAAATCCTGAAGAGTGGCTTCCCCTTTCCTGAGACCTCCAAATCAAGCAAAACCAGCACCTATGGCTACACTTCAGAAAATACTTTCAGGGTGAGCCAATAAGAAAGTGAGTTGGAGATTTTATTAGAAGAAGGTTTTAATATAGCTCTTAAGTGGAGGGCTTATTAGGAAAAAAAAAAAGATGCTTCAGAGAGAGAGATAAAACACAGCCAGCAGGACAAGTATGGGCTCGTCTAAGGAAGAGCTGCAATTGAGTCTCTTCACAATGAGTGTCTCATCAGGGTTTTATTGCTATGAAGAGACACCATGACAAAGGCAACCTTCATAAAGAAAAACCTATTAATTGGTGCTGGCTTTCAGTTTCAGAGGTTTAGTCCATTATCATCATGGTGGGAAGTATGAACGTCCAGGCAGAAATGTTGCTGGAGAAGGATGTGAGAGCTCTACATCTTGATCTGCAGGAAAAGAGACTGTCTTCCATGCTGGGTAGAGCTTGAACATAGGAGACCTCAAAGCCTGCCTCTACAGT
Organism: Meriones unguiculatus; assembly: GCF_030254825.1. NCBI lineage: Eukaryota > Metazoa > Chordata > Mammalia > Rodentia > Muridae > Meriones > Meriones unguiculatus. The sequence goes on from NC_083354.1 coordinate 123,692,591, forward strand.
GGCACACATCCTTCAACAAGGGCACACCCACTCCAACAAGGCCACACCTCCTAACAGTGCCACTCCCCATGGGTCAAGCATTCAAACACATGAGTCTATGGGGACCATACTTATTCAAACCACCTCCACAATGGGTGTATATGGGACTTGGGTAGCTCTCAAGCTACACCTAGGGGTTGCTAAGAAACATCTTCTTTCTAATATTGTCCAAAGACTATAATTTGCAACAGTTTTAAAAGTTAACATTTTTTTTTCTCAGTAACAAAGCTGTACAGTATATTCATGAGAGTTATCATCTAGGTCTAGGAGAGGGGTGGGGGTGTTAGGAACATAAAGTTACACATCATTTTAGCCCTAAGCAGCACAACCTAAGTACTGGGGCATGCTTGATTGAGAGGGCTCTGGAAATGCATCATCTGGAACTAAGTGAGAAAACTGTAGCATCTTTGATAAAATGAGCTGGAGAGATGGCTCAGCAGTTAAGAGCACTGACTGCTCTTCCAGAGGTTCTGAGTTCAATTTCCAGCAACCACGTGGTGACTCACAACCATCTATAATGAGATTTGATGCCCTCTTCTACCACGCAGGCACACATGCAAATAGAGCACTCATATATGTGTAAATAAATCTTTTTTAAAATGCCTTTTGGCAAACACATACTGTCTCAGGGAGCAGGAATGTCAACTGCCCTGATTCTATGCAGGTCTTGAGTGAGTTCATGAACACAGGGGTCTTATTTCCAGAGGCCGTGTTTTATTACAGCCCTCAAAACCTTTGATTCTTTGAACCTTTCTGCCTCCTCCTCCTCGTCTCCTGTGTTTGACCTTTGGCTGTGAGGGGTGATATATGTTCTATGTGTGAATAAACACTCAATAGACACTTATTTTCTGCAGTTTGATGGTTGTTTCTGTGTTAACCACAAAAAGAATCTTGTCTGATGATGTCTGAGAGCTGAAATACAAGTATAGACAAGAACCTTTTTAAGCTTTCTCTACTCACAGTATTCCCTAAAGAGTTAGTTAGAGTTCAATAAGTTAGTTAACTGTCTCTACTCACAGTATTCCCTAAAGAGTTAGTTAGAGTTCAGTAAGTTAGTTAACTGTCTCTACTCACAGTATTCCCTAAAGAGTTAGTTAGAGTTCAGTAAGTTAGTTAACTGTCTTTTACAACAAAAACTTGACTCTGTTACTGCAGATAAGCTTCTAAGTTACTTCCTCATGGAAAAAAAACATTTAAACAGTTGCTATTTCTAAGAAATTGATAGAATTAACATACTATTCTTAATTACTGAACTTAAAGCTAGGTAGGAAGAAATTGAAGTATTGGAGAATAATAGTTAATTTCAACCATAGCAATATGAGATATATAAAAGGAAATACTCTTGATATTTCAGTGGAATTTTAAAAAGTATCTGAGATGTAGAGAATAATATGAAGAAACTCAAGAATTCAATTTGTAAGATAATCTTTCTCTCTCTCTCTCTCTCTCTCTCTCTCTCTCTCTGTGTGTGTGTGTGTGTGTGTGTGTGTGTGTGTGTTCATGAAGCCACCAATCTCTGAGACAGGTCTCGGAGCCAGAGTAAAGTATCCTAAAATTAGCATCAACGACCTTTCAGTTTGATAAAGTCTAGTTATATAAAGCAGGTGAATTTTCCTTACAATGAAGACAATCATTGCAGTCAACCAGAATCCTTGATAGTTATTGGAAAAGCATGTATAAGTTACATGAAATTCATATTAACTAACCCCCTCTTTTTTTGTTTTTGCAGTGACATCATCCTAACTTGAATCTATTCTGCAATTTCATCAGCACATGACAAACATTATTATGCCAGAACCAAAACAAAATTCTAAGGAGCTTTGCCAAAAGTCTGGCAGTATGAAACTAACAGAGAACATCAGTCACGCTGCAGGATAATAAGATTTCATTACTCTGAAGCTGTCTATTAATTTATATATGAAACACTACAAGATTATTTACTTTATGGAGTACAGAATTCACATTTTTATAATGTAGTAGTTCTGGATATTTTTCAGTCCTTCATGGAATTGTTCCAATGCTTCAATTCATTTCTCTCTTGGCAGAATTCCTTGAGTTAAACACAGTCACCAATATTCTAGATGACCCCTAAAGCTACTTCTCCTGATGCCAGAGACCATATTAATCTAATAAAGATGCAGTAAAAATAGTCTCTGTGCTGCTGCCTCACAAATGACATAAGGTGGGGTTTTTTCCTCTGTTTCTCTAAGCAGACACACTACACTTAATTTTTCTAGCTATAAAACAAAAACAATTGAGGAACACAGCTACCAAAACATATGCCTAAAGAAGCAATTATGTAAAATCTTTGTATAGATGTATCCTAAGAGATTGTTTAAACAGCATTTTCTTCCTAAAATTTGAGAAAATTGAAATAAAAGACAAATATCTTGATATAGCATTTAGGCCTAACTAAAAACAATCTAAGTTACAAACATAACTAGGACACTCTATATTTTAGTGTCCATGA